>NC_072478.1:19695842-20003949 GCF_027574615.1 Eptesicus fuscus
TACCAAGCCAGGTGGGTGAACTGCGAGTCTACAGAGACCCCCAGCACCTCGCAGCCCAGCTTGCGGAAGTCCTCGGCGTGCTCGCTGAAAGCGATGATCTCCGTGGGGCACACAAAAGTGAAGTCCAACGGGTAGAAAAAGAGGACCACGTATTTCCCTGGAGGAGGGGGAGGGGACGGGGGAGGGGACGAGGGAGGGGTGAGGGCCCAGCGCCTCCGAAGCCAGGGCCCCGCCCCCACCTGGGCCCCCTCCAGGCCGGCCTCACCTCTGTAGTCGGAAAGTTTCACCTCCTTGAAGGCGCCCTCCACCACGGCGGTGGCCTGGAAGTCCGGGGCGGGCTTGCCAATGTGCGCGTTGCCGGTGGCCATGACTGAAAGCTGAGACCCCCGCCCCGCCCCTGGCCCGGTCAGTGCGCCCGGGAAGACCCTTTGTCCTCCTTCCCAAGGTCACGCCGCGTGCTAGGCCCGGTGACTGAGTCAGAGGGGCGAAGGCGGGGGCACTGTCCGGAACCCTCCTCGGTACCGGCTGCACGCGGCTGTTAGACCACGGGAGACCCCCTCCCTCCCGGCCCACACGCGCGGCCCAGACGCTGCCGCCCGGCCTCCCAGGAGCAACTTGACCTGAATGCGCTGGCGCGGGCTCGCCGCCCCGGGAGGAACCCCCGGGAGGAACCCCCGAGAGCAGGGGGCGGGGAGCAAGCCAAGCTCTGGCCTCGATTCCCCACCCCACCCCGAGGACAAAGGCGGCCACCAAGGCGGGGGGAACAAAGGCGGCCGGGGCTGAGGTCTGGAGAGGGCCGGAGCGGCTCCAAGGGGGCTCCCCCCGGCCCGGTGCGCTCCGGGAGGCCCTACCTGCGTGGGGCGGGATGGGACGCACACACCAGCACACCCGCGCGGACTCGCGTTCTCAGCGCCAAGTGCGCACAGGGCCGCGGAGCCTTATACGCGCGGCCCGAACCGTGACGCTCAGGGCGGGGCGTGGTGACGGGAGGAGCGGTCGGGTCCACTGCCGCCGTCGGGGAGGGGGACGAGCCGGCCGGGTCTTGGGGAGCTGCGCAGCCGCGGGCCGCGCCCACGGTGCCCACCCGTGAGGGCAGTGAGGGCCCCGCAGACCCCGCGCGGGGCTCGGCCCCGGAGCGCGCCGGGAGCGGTTGGAGTCCCGCATGGACCAGAGCTCAGCTGCGCTCCTGCTGTCGCCTCTGGTGTTCCTGCTGCTGGCGACCCCTGCGCAGGTCTCCCCCGACTACCATTACTTCGGCGAGCAGGGCAAAGGCGACACGTGGGAGCAGTTGCGGCTGCAGCATCTGGGGAAAGGTAACTGTAGGCGGGGGAAGGTGCCCCATCGCCCCACTTTGCCAGCTGGCTGCAAACAGACCCTCCTCAGTGGACTTCAGATCTCCGCCCCGCTTCGCACTTGGCGGCGTCCCGTGGGCTGGTCACTTTTCTCCGAGGCTCAGTTTTCTCATCTGTAAACTGAAATAGAGACTGCCTTTCAGCGGCTTACACGTGGAGAAGGGGGCGTGAGCTGGACCCAAGCAGACACATCCATAAGCACATGGATAGGTGGTGGGAAGGGCAGAGACAGAGAAAGAAGGTAGCGGGTCAATTTCTGAAGCTCGAGAAGGCCTGGCTGAAGAAGACAGGTAACCAGTGTAGCTGACGTGACAAGAAAAGCAAAAATTGCAAAGATTTAGGGGGAAGAGTGTTGCCAGGGAGTGGGAAAAGCATGTGCCAAGGCCAAAAGGCCTGATGGAATGTAACCAGAACCCAGATTCTGCTGCCTGGTGCCACGAAAGGCAAATTTGTGAGATAGATGCTGGTGAAAAAAGAAAGAGGTTTATTCAAGTGTTGGCCACCTGAGAAGATAGGGGACTGTTGTTGAAAAGCCCATCTCCACATCTCAGAGCAGGCCGGGGTTTTTTTTAAGGAGGGAGAGGGAAAGCAGAACAAAGAGCTCAAGGGGAGGAGGTTGAAAAGTTCTCTACTGGAAGACCAGCATGGTCCATGCTGATAAGAACCTCAAAACGGGTCAAGGGGTGGTCTGGTGAGCGTGATCCTGGTTTTTGCCATCCTGGTTTTACCACTGAAGGTCAGCAATTCTCCTAGAGCTGGGATGACTGTAGGACAGCATCTGTATCTTCTGAGGTTAGTCCCTTTGATTCTTTTTTGTTGTTGTTGTTAAGCCTCACCTGAAGGTATGTTCTTCCATTGCTTTTCAGAGAGAATGGAAGGGAGAGAGGGAGAGGGGGGAGAGAAAGAGAGAGACAGAGACAGACAGACACACACAGAGCATTCAATGTGAGAGAGTTCCTAGGATTATTTCACAAACATGCTGTTTATCTACAAGTTACATATTAATCCGAGTCACCATCTACAGAAACAATGTCAAAAGAATGGTGGGGTGGGTTACAATTTATCACCGTTACAAGAAGAATGAAAGATGCTCGCGTTCTGTGATGGAGGTTTGGTGAGTTACGGCCTAACTCAGAGGCTGGGGAGAAGTCAGTAAAGAACCCTGTTAAGGGGAATGTAAGTGCTCTCAGTAAGTTGTGGTTGTTTTATTTTATTTTTTTAATTATTTTTTTAGAAGCTTGAAATAGTTTATTTAGTTATTTCAGAAAGGGAAGCTCTAAAATGTTGAAAGGTAATGTGTATAAACTTAAAGTACATTTCTGTGAGTTGTGGTTGTTTTAAAAGTGCTCACACTCATTGCTTTTATTCCACGAGCTAGCCCAGTGCCAGGGGCTTTACGTATTGTTGTTATGCTAATCATGTCATTTAATTTACCAACTGACAGACCTGCTGGTCAGGTGCCACTGTGCCAGCTAGACAGGCTCCTGATCATGTCCCTGAAGATGAATCAGCTTCTGAGGGTGGGCACAAAGGGTGTTTTACCACAGTTCCAACTGGCACAGCTGGGAAGTGTCAGTTTGCAGTCTCTCTTGGGTCGCTCACCAGGTGTGTGAGCTCAGAAGGGTGGCTTGCTCTTTCTAGGTCTCAGTTTCCCCACCTGGGGCTAATGGGATCCTCTATGGCAAGGCACCTGGCACAGAAGCACCACACGGCAAACATGAACTATTGCTCAGCCGGTGTGGCTCAGTGGTTGAGCATCGACCCATGAACCAAGAGGTTATCGGTTTGATTTCGTCATGGTACAAACAGGCTGTGGGCTCAATCCCCAGTAGGGGGCATGCAGGAGGCAGCTGATGAATGTTTCTCATCGATGTTTCTATCCCTCTCCCTCCCTGTCTCTAAAATCAATTTAAAAACATTAAAAACAACAACAACAACAACGAACTGTTGCTGTCAGTGTTTTTAGCCTCCTCCCTCCCTAGAGGAGGGTCTAGGGGTACATAGGTCCCCTTCCCCCCCCTCCCCCCTACACATACACCTGACCCTCCATCCCTAGACGAAGAGGACTCGATCCTTGGCCCGTGGGGAAAGTGGCGTTGTCTTTGCGACCTGGGCAAGCAGGAGCGCAGCCGCGAGGTGCTGGGCACAGCGCCGGACCCCGTGTTCATGGACCGCGAGAACCTGGTGCAGGTGCTGCCCTGCCGGCAAAGAGATTGCTCGTCCTGCAAGCCAATCGACTGCGACTGGAGGCCCTGAGTCCGGGTTAGAGGCGGGCTCAGAGGGGCGGCCCGGGGTGGGCTGGGAAGTCCCCAGGGTGGGCGGGAGGAAAGGAAGAAAGGGGGGGAGGGGAGAAGGGGGAGGACGCAGAGGAGGTGGGCATCGGGAAGGGAGAACTGGGGCCCAAAGTCTAGGGCTTGAGGGTGGTGGGGGGAGGAGAAAACCGAGTCCGGAGATGTGAGCAGAAAGGACGATATCCGGGCAGAAAGGGAGAAAGATAGTGGAGGAAAACAGAGATGGAGGAGCCGTGATCCTGAGGAAGGGACCTGAGCCTGGTGAGAGCTGGGGACTCACAGGCAGCGGAATGAGCCCTGCTGAGACCAGAAAATAAGATGGGGGAAAGGAGAAGGGCGGGGTGGGAGACAACATGACTCCTGATACACAAGAGTCTATTGAGGTCTTGGGATCTCAGAGCTCGGTTCGGAGGAAGGGGAGGCTTAGTCCGAATGAGAAAGAGGGTAGTAAGGGGCGGGCGGAGATCCTGATGAGGTACAGAGAGAGAGGTAGTCCGAAGGCCTGAGCCCAGGGGGATGGAGACTCCTACTCCAGGGCGCCTAGACTTTGTGGAGTGACAGGGATCGCGGTTGCAAATGGCCTGAGTGCCGGTGGGGGACGGGAATTCTGGGAGTGTAGTGGAATGGTGTTTCATCTCATAGGCCTGACTGGGCCGTTCCCTTCCAGTTCCGCTCAGTTTCCCGTTTAATTCCCGCTTCTCCCACCAGCCCCGGCGGGCGAGGCTCGGGAGCCCTCTGAGCGGAGCTTCGAAAGCTACCCCTCCCACCCGGTTTCTCAAATTCGGAGCGCGGCGGTGGGCCTTGGGAACTACAATTCCCAGCACGGCCTACGGCAGCGGCGTCGGCGTCGGCTGCGCAAGCGTCACGGCGGCGGGAGGGTTGGGGGCGTGTCCTGCGCGCTGATTGGTCAGGTCCAACCACTGAGGAAACTGCGGAAAACGCGCGCCGAGACCTGCGCCTGCAGACCTGGTTCCCGCGGCTGGTAGTGGCAGCCGAGGCGGCATGGATCTCAGAGAGCTGGAGAGAGACAATACGGGCCGCTGCCGCCTGAACTCGCCTGTGCCCGCAGTGTGCCGCAAGGAGCCGTGCGTCCTGGGCGTCGATGAAGCAGGCCGGGGCCCGGTGCTGGGTGTGTCCCCAGGGCTGGGGTGGAGGAGGGACGTGATAAGGGGGATGCAAATTGCACTGGAATGGGAGCCGGGATTGCACCGGTTTCGTTGTGTGTGGTGTGATAGCCACGGCACATAGGTGATGGCACCGGAAAAAGTGGTGATAATGGAACAAGGATGGCGGCTTTCATGGGCTCACTGGTTGGACCCCATTTTTCCAGGCCCCATGGTTTACGCCATTTGTTATTGTCCCATGTCGCGCCTAGCAGATCTGGAGGCCTTGAAAGTGGCAGGTGAGCCCTTGGAGTATGTCTGGGGAAGGGGGTTCCTGGGCATGTGCAGGGGCGGGTGTAAACTGGAGGGAGAGAGCAGGAATTGGGAGAACCAGCTGCTCCCCTTCTCTCCCAACCCTTTTCCCAGACTCAAAGACCCTGTCGGAGAGCGAGCGGGACAGGCTCTTTGCGAAAATGGAGGAGGATGGGGACTTTGTGGGCTGGGCCCTGGACGTGCTGTCTCCAAACCTCATCTCTACCAGCATGCTTGGGCGGTGAGGGGTCCCCAGGAGGGGCCTGGGTAGGGAGGGGGGCAGCCAACCTGGGCTGGAAGGGATTGGTGGCTGGAATGGGTTTGACTGGGCTCTGTTCCCCACTGCAGGGTCAAGTATAATCTGAACTCTCTGTCCCATGATACAGCCGCTGGGCTGGTGCAGTATGCATTGGACCAGGGCGTCAACGTTGCTCAGGTGAGCTAACTGTTGGGTTGCTCCATTTGGTCACCTCAGGATAAAATGGAAGTATGAGTGCACTGAGCGATTCAGCATCAGACATATGTAATACCTCAGGAATATTTATTGCTGCTGTTGACTTCCTACTGCTTTTCCTACCCTAAATATGTGACCCACTAAGGACCCTGGTGGGGGCCCAGCCCCACCCCCATCTACAGCCTAAAAGCTCAGTGTCCAGAACAAATCCCACATCTGTCCACCTGTCCTAGCCCAGGGCACTCTCCAGTCCTGGATGCCTGCCCCATTCTCTTCCCTGGTTCCCCCACTTCCAGCCCCCTCTCCTACAATCTGCTCCCGAACAGCAGCAGCTGACAGTCTTTTTTTTTTTTTTTAAATGTAAATCTCAACATTTAATTTTCTGAGCACAGTGGAAATTAAATCAGGAACATTCACAGCCAAGGGGAGACAAATGAGATTAAATTACCAGAGAGAAATATAAGTTGGCATGGTATCGAGTGCTCTGAGGCAAAGAACCAGCTGTTTTGAGAGAATGACATGGGCAAATACACTTGAGGGAGGAAATGGAACAAGAGAGGCCTTGCTGAGGCGGTGGCGGAGGTCCAGAAATAGAATGTGGAGCTGACGATGCCATACTGGAGCAGACAGACAAGGGCCCTGCCCTTGGGTTCATGCCCAAGTCAGGGAGATGGATGTTCAGCTGGTAAACAAATAATAATGGTGATTTCTGAGAACAAAAACTGCTACTACGGAGATCACTTTCCCTCTTACCTCGCTGCTCCAGCCATGGGGCTCCCCACCACAGGGCCTTTGCACTGGCTGTGTCCTCTGCCTAGAACAATTTCCCAGATCTCCACCCACAAGTTCATTCATTCCTTCATCTCTTTCAGGCCTTTATTCAAAAGTCACCACCTCAGGGTGAGCTTCCCTGAATTGCACACCTCCATTTAAAATGATAGCCTCTTCACCCAGCTGGTGTGGCTCAGTGGTTGAGTGTCAACCCATGAACCAAGAGGTCACCAGTTCAATTCCCAGTCAGGGCACATCCCTGGGTTGCGGGCTCAGTCCTCAGTAGGGAGCATGCAGGAGACAGCTGATCGATGTTTCCCTCTCATCGATGTTTCTACCTCTCTATCCATCTCCCTTCCTCTATAAAATCAATAAAAAATTGTAAAAAAAAAAAATTACAGCCTCTTCCAATTCTCCCCTATCCTTTATTACTTACCCTGTTTCTTTTTTAAAAAGATTGTATCAATTAGCCCTAACTGGTGGATCAGTGGATAGAGCAGCGGCCTTCGGACTGAAAGGTCCCAGGTTCGATTCTGGTCAAGGGCGTGTACCTTGGTTTCGGGCACATCCCCGGTGGGAAGTGTGCAGGAGGCAGCTAATCGATGTTTCTAACTCTCTATCCCTCTCCCTTTCTCTCTGTAAAAAGTCAATAAAATATATTTTTATTGACTTCAGAGAGGGAGAGAGAAATAGAAACATCAATGATGAGAATCATTGATTGGCTGCCTCCTGCACACCCCTTATTGGTGATCAAGCCCACCACCTTGGCATGTGCCCTTGACCGTAATTGAACCTGGGACCTTTCAGTCCACAGGCCGACGCTCTATCCACTGCGCCAAACCAGCTAGGGTTTATCCTGTTTCTTGTCTGTGGCCCTCACCAGGGTGTCCCCTTCATGAGAACATGGATTTTTGTCTGGTGTGTTCATTGCCTTGTTCCCACTAGTAAGTGCAGCCCATGGCATGCAGTAGGTGCTCAGTAAATGTAGACTGAGTACAGCTTGGTCAGAAAAAGACTTTGGTTCAACAATAAAGATTTAAAAATAAACAAACCAATAAAGTTTAATTTATAGAACTGAAAAAAAAAAAAAAAGACTCTTTGGGAGGTGATGCTTGAGCTGAGACCCCTGAGAAAAATGCAGCCTGGGTCGAGCCAAGAGAAAAATATTCCAGGCAGTGGGAACAGCAAGTGCAAAGGCGATGAGGCTGGATCATTTGCACAGTTGTTTGTCTCAATGTTTGTTGACTGGATACATTTCTGCCACCACTGCAGGTATTTGTGGACACGGTGGGAATGCCAGAGACATACCAAGAGCGGCTGCAGCAGCGCTTTCCCGGCATTGAGGTGACAGTCAAGGCCAAGGCAGATGCTCTCTATCCCGTGGTCAGCGCTGCCAGCATCTGTGCCAAGGTTAGCCCCCTCGCTGTCCATGACTGGCTCCCAGCATCCCTTTAGGCATGGGGCAGGTGTGGATGCCCTGAGGGAGGGAGATCTCAAGTGCCTGCCTGTCTTGCCCACAGGTGGCCCGAGACCAGGCCGTGAAGAACTGGCAGTTTGTGGAAAAACTACAGGACCTGGACACTGATTATGGCTCAGGCTACCCCAATGGTGAGCAGATGGTGGTAGGGCCTGCTTTGGGAGCTGTCCTGAGATGGTGATACTGGTGATAACTCTGACCAGGCAGTCCTGAGAGTGGTTCTGCTTACCCTGCTCCACAGTGGAAGAGGCTGAGGCCCAGACTGGGGGCCACTTGCTCACAGCCAGCAGCCATCATGTGGCAAAGCTGGTTTCCAGCTGGCAGGCTCCTTCCTCCCTGCTTCCTTCCTCTCTCTGCTCTCTGGAGCCCCAGTGAGAGACTGAGACCCATGGTGGGTGGGTGTCTGTCTGTTAAGGGGCAGGGGGCAGGGTGAGGGGCACTGGCTTATGTCCCATGGCCCCAGCTTAAGTCCACAGTTTTCTCCCCAGTATGAGACTCAGTTTCCTTGTCTGACATGGAAGTGATTGTGCTCCCCCAACACACACACATAGAGGGGCAGAGTTGAAGATTCAGTGGTTGGGTTCAAGGAACCCCTTGACCCTTCTGAGGCCCAGGAAGAGCCTGGCAGGTGGGTGGGGCGACACAGTCTGTGATTGGAACTGAGGTGAGGCCAAAGTGAAGAAACCAGGTGCAGGCCAAAAGCAGTTTGGCCAGCATTCAGTGCTTACTGAGTACCTGATACATGCTGTGTAGGGTCAAGCCTTGGGGATATAGCTGTGAGCAAGACAAACAAGGATTTCCCTGTCCCCACTGAGCTCATGGTTACATGGGGGGAGACGAGCATTAACCTGATGATCCACAAATGCTGGTGTAATTGTCCTGTGGGGTAAAGGAGATGTCTCAGAGGCAGTTTTCTTAAATTGTACCTGGAGCAACTGTTGGCCGGGTAGAGAGTCCAAGAAGAACTGCCTGTGCAAAGGTCCTTGAGGCAGGAAGATGTCTAAGGTAGTGCAAGGCGCCTTAGATACTCAAGAGGAGGCCTGAGGTGAGATGATGGGGCCTCAGATGGCAGTCTAAGGAGCTGGGACTTTATGACAGGGCTCAGGGGCTGTCAGCATTGCCCACCCCACCCCTTCCCTAGATCCCAAGACGAAAGCATGGTTGAGGAAGAACGTGGAGCCCGTGTTTGGCTTTCCCCAGTTTGTCCGGTTCAGTTGGCGCACGGCCCAGAGCATCCTGGAGAAGGAGGCGGAAGGCGTTACGTGGTGGGTGTCCCCGAGGTGCTGTGAGGAGGGAGGGAGGCTAGGGCTCATCCCAGCCTGGGAGGGTGCACCCCCCTGAACCCCCAACAGCAGGTGGTCAGTGTCACCACCTCTCGCCTACAGGGAGGACTTGCCAACAGGGGATCAGGAAGGACAAGGGAGGATTACATCCTATTTCAACGAAAAGCCAGGAAACCGCCCCCATCTCCCCCACCGGTACTTCCAGGAACGTGGCCTAGAGTCAGCCACCTCTCTCTAAGAGCCAGCCTGTACCCCTTTTACCTTCAGTTCGTGATTAAAATTGCTTAAGGAAAGCCAAGCATGGGGGTTGTACTTTGGGGTGGAGGTGGCTGGACCCAGCTGCTGACTTTTGTAACCTAAACAAGGTAGTGGGCACTGGTTGATTGATTTTATTTTATTTTTTAAAAATTTAGAAGAGTTTATTTGAGCCCAAATGAGGACATATGCCTGGGAACAAGATCTCAAATGCTCCCTGGTTTTATTTAAAAATATATACTTGTGTGATACACAATTAGGAAGGAGCACATTGAGAAGCACCTGCCCCAGCTCACAGGTGGGCTTACCTGGTGTCTCAGTCTGTTTGGGCTGCAATAACAACATACCACAGACTGGGTGGCTTATTAGCATCACACACTTATTACAGTTCTGGAGGATGGAAGGCCAATGTCAGGGTGTCAGCATCGTCATGTTCTAGTGAGGGCTCTCTTCCGGGTTGAATACTACCAACTTCTCACTATGTCCTCACCTAGGGGAGAGGGGGAGGGATCTCTGTGGGATCCCTTTTATACGGGCACTTATTCCACTCCTGACAGTTCCACACTCATGACCTAGTTACCTCCCAAATGTTCCACCTCTTAATACCTTCATCTTTGGGGGTCAGGGTTTCAACATGGGAATTTCAGAGGGGACACCAACATTCAGACCATAGCAGGTGCCTCCTAGGTCCTTCCAGAGATAACCCATGTTACAAACATGTACAGGTATAGACTTTCCCAAAGGTTGTTTTGTTTTGTTTTTTACACACATGGGAGGAAACGATACCCTACGTAGTGCACATTCCTCTTTGTGCCGCGTATATCTTGGAGGTAATTCCAAACGGGTATCTAAAGACCGGCCTCGTTTGCTTTACAACTGAAGAGCCCTCGGTGGCATGACTATCCTATAGTTTAATGCCTCTTAATAGACACTGAGTTATCGCTCAGTTTGCTGTTAAACCAGTATAGTGGGGAATTATGGGGATGGGCCATCATTTCCTGTGCACAGCTTTGTAGGATAAATTCCCAGAGGTGGGGCTGCTGGGTTAGAAAATCTCTGTGTCTATAACTTGGAGAAGAAATATTTTCAGATTGCCCTCTGTGGAGCCTTGTACCTAATGGCACTCCCACCAGTAACGAAAGTGAGCACCGAGGGCAGGGAATGAACCTGATCTATTTCAGCAGTGCCTGGACACAGGAGGCATCCATCAATCTTGCTCTATTGAATTAAAAGAGACCTTGCCCGTTTTCCAGGTGAGGATAAAGAGGAGGATTAGTGGTAGTGCTTACAATCCAAATCCGGAACCTAAGTCCAGTCCTTTGCTTTAGGGCAGTGGTCGGCAAACTCATTAGTCAACAGAGCGGCAAACCGCGGCTCCCGAGCCGCATGTGGATTAGAGATTTGGAAGAACGGGGAGGAAGGAAGGCGGCTTCTTATGTGTCAGGGAGCTTCTTGCTGGCTGCACACAGTGGGAGAACACACCTCCTGCCCCCGTCAGTCCTTCTTCCGACCCCGTCCCTTCCCCTTCGCCCCCATTTCTAGCACCTGAATATTCCAAATTACACACTGCTGTGAATCAGTCCCTAACAAGGACCTGAGGATTCGAAGGGAGACACATCAGTCTGGCAACTATCTTTCCCACCTGTTTCCCCAAGAGGCTGCCGCATCAAGTGTTCTGATGGCGACTTTATTCAGGGGAGAAGGGGAAAGGATCTAGAATTGAGTTTCTCTAGTAATCTGGAGAGGAGCGAATCTCTGGGGTTCTAGGGAGCAGGGACCGGGCTCCAGAAACTAGAAGGCGGTGAGGGAGAGGGAGAGGGAGAGGGGTGGAGCTCTGAGGGACTATTGGGGCGGGGCAGGGGGTGGGGAGTGAAGGGACGCTTCTTCCATCTAAGGCCAGGCGCCCCCTAGGGGCCGCTGCCGCTTCCACTGCCACTCCCGCTGCCCGCAACGTCCTGGATCCAGGTGCGAGGGTGGCGGACGCGTGGGAAGGTGGTTTCCCGGGCCCTCCGCCCCTGTCTGCGAGTCGGAAGCACCGAGATGGAGATGTTGAGGCAGTCACCACCGCCAGGAACTACCACCGGCAGCGTGTAGCCCAGAACCGAGCGGCAAAGGTCCATCCCGGCAGTGAAGGTCTGGGAGAAGAGGTGGAGTTAGGGCCCGTGTGGGCGTTTTCAAGACCGTGGCCTTAGGAAGGGAAAGACTGGGAGTTGCATAGAGAGCAGGGGCCGGAGGAGCGGTCTTGGGGAGGACAATTCTCGCCTCTTGGTCTTTCTGGGAGTCTGGGGGAGGACCCATGGGGGGGGCGGGGATTTGAGGAGGGCGAGTAAGTAGTTCTTACTGGGTCCCAAGGGGCTGGGACCTTGGGAAAGGTGAATGGGCTTCCGGATCTTCAGACTGTGGATGGGCCTAGAGCAGAGACAGTCCCTTGGGAAGAACAAAATAGGTCTCTGGGCCTTAGGGAGGCTACAGGCTTACGCATATGTGTTCCACTATGGGGTTGGGCTGTAGAAGGGGGAAGGGTGGGAGCAGGGATTGGGGATGCTAGGACAGACTGGGACCTGGGCCATAGTAAGGGGAGGTCTCAGCCTCTCCCCCGAGCCCTCTGTCCCATGCTCACCTGCCCGTAGGTACTGCAGCCAGGGTTGCAGTCCCTCTTGTCTAGGGGTGGGAGCCAAGTCGGGCCGCAGGTGATAGCACTTTTGCAGATGGCAACCCTGGGGTTGGTGTGTGGAGAGAAGGTGGGTAAAGGCTCTGCAGTTGGTTCCAGTGGGATTCCTGCCCTCCAAGGATCTTGTGTCTCTCCCCCGCCCACTTCCAGGTCCTGCCTCTTAGTACCACGCCCCTACAAACACCACCCTCCAGGTTTCACCCCGCCCCCCCCCCCCATATTCTCTTTTCTAAAAAAAAAAAACAATTTTTATTTTATTTTTTTTTTTTTGCCCTAGCTGGTCTGGCTCAGTGGATAGAGCGTCGGCCTGCAGACCAAAGAATCTCGGGTTCGATTCTGGTCAAGGGCAGGTACCTTGGTTGCAGGCTCCTCCCCTACCCAATCGATGTGTGTGTTTTTTTCTTTAAAATACATATATATATATTGATTTCAGAGAGGAAGGGAGAGGGAGAGAGCTAGAAACATCACTGATGAGAGAGAATCATTGGTCGGCTGCCTCCTGCACGCCCACACTGGGGATGGAGCCTGCAACCCAGGCATGTGTCCTGACTGAATTAAACCGTCACCTCCTGGTTCATAGGTTGATGCTCAACCACTGAGCCATGCCGTCCGGGCCTCGATGTGTTTCTCTCACATCGATGTTTCTGTCTGTCTGCCACTCTCCCTAAAAATAAATGGAAAAATATCCTCCTGTGAGGATTAACAAACCAACAAATTTTAAATTGATTTCAGAGAGGATGGGAGATGGGGAGAGAGATAGAAACATCAATGATGAGATAGAATCACTGATCAGCTGCCTCCTGCACACCCCACACTGGGAATTGAGCCCTCAACCCGGGCATGTGCCCTGACCGAGAATCGAACTGTAACCTCCTGGTTCATAGGTCGCAGCTCAACCACTGAGCCACACCAGCCGGGCCCGCCCCATATTCTCTACACATACCCAGAGCTTTGTCACCATTGGCCGAATCCCTGCCCATCACAGACCATCTGCTATAAGCTAACCCATTTACCTGTCTATCCATCCAGGTTATCCCTTTTAGCTTCTGTTTTCAATCAAGAGGCCCTACTCCTTTATTTAAAAACCAGGTTCCTGGGAGGCCACGCCTCCCTACAGCCCATCTTAAAAGACAGGGGCTCTACAGGCTCCTCCCCTTTCTGCCTGGCTTCAGAACACCGGGCCTCATACTTTAGAACTTGGCCACACTGGAGGTAGGCCATGTCCCTTCAAACTCTAGGACCTGTAAGCTGCAGATCCTGCCTTCGGCCCCACCCACAATATAGGCCATTCTTCCCACCTCCTACCAGTCATGGCAGAGCTCCGGGCAGAGCAGCTGTGTCTGGTGTACCCCCAGGAGCAGGAAGCGGAAGTGACTGCGGAGAGCAACTTGGAGGTGTCTCAGAAAGGATTCGCACCTGGACATCGGGAGAGACAGGACCGGATGGGTCAAGATGCCAGGGGGCTCTGGCCCCTGGTTGGGGCAACTGGAGCAAAAAGCACGAGGAAACACTGGGGGGTGCTGTACTCACCTAGGGCTAGGCTTCCTACAGCCCTCTGAGAGGATCCCAGGTTCCAGTGCCTCTGGTGTGCCCATCTCTGAGGGACAACAAACAGGGCAATGGAAAAGGGAACTTCTTTTAGTTGAGGTTTTGGATCCTCATGTAGGGTTGACCTCAATAATACAATTCCTCTCAAACATGAAACAAGACACTTTGTTTGAGGTGCAAGTAACAATAAGTTATCATAATCAGCTAATTATTTTTATGTCCCTAGTAGTGGTATAAGTGCTCAAATGCTTGCATACACCCCTTTACAACACCCCTACGAGATAGGTCTATTTCTCCCACTTTTTAAAAAATATTTTTTATTGATTTCAGAGAGGAAGGGAGAGGGAAAGATAGAAACATCAATGATGAAAAAGAATCATTTATTGGCTGCCTCCTGCACACCCCACACTGGGAATCGAGCCTACAACTCGGACATGTGTGCCTTGACTGGGACTCAAACACTGACCTCCTGGTCCATAGGTGGATGCTCAACCACTGAGCCATACTGGCCAGGCTCTCCCATTTATTAGTGGCCCACATAAGGCCCAGAGAGGTTAAGTGACTTGCCCAGGGTCACACAGCTACAAAGTGTCAGAGTTCGTATTTTAACCCAGACAATCTGACTCCAGAGCCTATTATCTTTAACCAACATTCTTTTTTTAAAAAAAAATATTTTATTGGTTTTTCACAGAGAGGAAGGGAGAGGGATAGAGAGCTAAAAACATCGATGAGAGAGAACATCGACCAGCTGCCTCCTGCACGCCCCCTACCGGGGATGTGCCCGCAACCAATGTACATGCCCTCGACCGGAATCGAACCCGGGACCTTCCAGTCTGCAGAGGGGAAGGTCCACTGAGCCAAACCGGTTTCGGCAATTTAACCAACATCTACTATCCACTGAGCCAAACCGGTTTCGGCAATTTAACCAACATTCTTAAGCACTAGCCCAGACTGCCCACCCTGGTCACTCTAAGTTCCTGTTATAAGGAAATTATCATTGCTGTGTTGGAGTGTGCATTCTTGGGAGTTAGGGGTTAGGCAGGGTCTGGAGTGCTCACCTGCTAGGTGCAGCTGGCTGGTACCCAGATCAGCTGCCAGCCTATGGTGTCTCTGGGACCTGATGGGGAGTGCACGGCTCCCTCCACATGCCCCTAGCAGGATCCATGCCAGGGTCAGTTGCAGGACCCAGGCCAGGCCCCTAGGTCGTGTAGAGCCCCTGCAGGCCATGTCCACCTGAGATAGAGTCAGCTCAGTTATGGGTGAGGTTTGGCTGTCCTTTTCTGGGAGCTCAGGGTGATACTCTTTTTTTTTTTTTTTAAATATATATTTTATTGATTCTCCACAGAGAGGAAGGGAGAGAGAGAGCCAGAAACATCAACCAGCTGCCCCCTGCACACCACCCACCGGGGACGTGCCCGCACCCAAGGCACATGCCCCCGACCAGAATCGAACCCGGGACCCCTGAGTCTGCAGGCCAATGCTCCATCCACTGAGCCAAACCAACCAGGGCAAGGGTGATACTCTTGATGTACACTCAAGACATGGTACCAGGCAGAGCAGTTGGGAGGCATTGACCAAAGACCTTAAAACCCCAGGGGGCCACCAAGGCCTGGCTCTGACCCAGAAGTCCCCCAAGTGCTCCCCAGTTTGACCATACTGCCCTGCCCCACCCCCATCCTGTCCACCAGGACCTCCCACCCTTTCAGCTCTTGGACGATCCTCAGAACTGAGCGGGACATCTCCAGCTCTTCCAATGTCCTGTCCAGTAAGTCCTATCTTCTGCCCAGTCTCCTCCCCCCTCTCAATCCCCGCTGGCCCCTCATGGTCACCTTCTCAGTCTACAATCGGCTTAGGGGCTGCTACTCAGGGCTGGGCCTTTGGAGCCAAGCTTGGCTGTGGCAGGACTCAGGTTCTGCTGCTGGGGTCCAAAAATCCCAGGTCAGAAGACAGAGTCTGTGGAGACAAGACGATTCCCCGCCCCCTGCTCCTATGCCCCCCTGGGGCCCCGCTTACCTGTTAGCGGCACTGGGGTCTAGGGTGCTGCTGAGACACCTCAGGGTTAAGTCCAGGAAATGGACTAAAGGGGCGTGGTTTGATGCAGGGGAGGTGTTTCCCAACACCACGCCCCCTGCCCCAGCTGACCAAAGGCTGGAGGACCTGGGACTGGTGTATGTATGTACATCCTTGTCTTTGCCTTTATTTTTGAGTTGTGGCATAAACTATGGATCTATATGTGTGGGGAGTGTGTGTCATGTCGAATGAAGGTGTGTTTGTGTGGCTGTGTGTGTTGCGTGTTGAATGTATGTTGTGTGTAGTTTTTTAAAAATATTTTTTTATCGATTTCAGAGAAGAAGGGAGAGGGATAGAGAGATAGAAACATCAATGATGAGAGAGAATCATTGATTGGCTGCCTCCAGCACACCCCCTACTGGGGATTGAGCCCACAACCTGGGCATGTGCCCTTGGCTGGAATCGAACCTGGGACCCTTCAGTCTGCAGGCTGATGCTCTATCCACTGAGCCATACTGGCTAGGGCTGTTGTGTGCATTTTATATGTGCCTATTGCTTGTGTGGCTAGTGTATGTGTTCACATTCTGGATGAGGAGAACTGTGTGTGTTCCAAGCCAAGTGTGTCCAGTTGAGTAAGAATCAGGTAATAAATGTAGGGAAGGGGAGTATAGAATCAGGTTAGAATGGGTGTCCTGTGAAAATGTTGGATCAGTGAGTGGATAAAGTCAGTGGGTAAATATTGTTTGTTTTTATTTTAATTTTTTTTTAATCCTCACCCAGGGATATTTTTCCATTTTTAGAGAGAGTGGAGTAGAGAGGGTAAGACAGAGAGAAATATCTATGTGAAAGAAACACATTGATTGGTTGCCTCATGCACAAGCCCCGACCAGGGCCTGGGCCAGGGAGGAGCCTGCAACCAAGGTACATGCACTTGTCTGGAATCAAACCCAGGACCCTTCAGTCTGCAGGCCGATGCTCTATCTACTGAGCCAAGCCAGCTAGGGCTAAAGGTTGTGTGTGTTGTTTTATTAAGTTTTTTAAAAAATATATTTTTATTGATTTCAGAGAGGAAGGGAGAGGGGGAGAGAAACATCAATGATCAGAGAATAATTGATCAGCTGCTTCCTGCATGCCCCCTATTGGGGATCAAACCTGAAACCCTGGCATGTGCCCTGACCAGGAATCAAACCATGACCTCCTGGTTCATAGGTCAAGGCTCAACCACTGAGCCACACCAGCCGGGCAATGGGTAAAGGTTGTTGATCATAAATGTTGAATATGAATGAACAAGAGGATGTTGTCCTGTGTAGAAAGGGTGTGTCTGCATCTGAAATATGTATGTGTGTCCCAGTTTGTGTAAATGCGTGTCCCTTGAAAACATTTCTTCAAGTCATTCAACAAACATTTATTGAGCACCTGCTCTCCCTCAGATTCTGGGGATGCAATAGTGACCAAGACATGGAAATCTCAATCCTCATAGACCTGACATTTTAGTAGGAGAGTCTGATAAGAAAAGCAGCCCTGCCCTAGTCAGTTTTGCTCAGTGGATAGAGCATCGGCCTGTGGACTAAAGGGTCCCGAGTTAGATTCTTGTCAAGGGCATGTACCTTGGTTGTAGGCTCCTCCCCAGCCCAGGCCCTGGTCGGGGCTCGTGCATGAGGTGTCCAATAGATGTGTTTCTCTCACATCCATGTTTCTGTCTTTCCCTCTCTCTTCCATTCTTCCTAAAAATCAATAGAAAAATATCCTCAGGTGAGGATTAACAAAAAAAAGGGGGGGGGGAGAAAGAAAATAAAAATAAAACAGACCTGTAGTTGGTATGTGAATATGGGTGTGTGTCCATGTGTTGTTTTGGGATGATAATGTGTCTGCATGTTCAATGAGAGTTTGTGTATAGCTGAGCTTTCTTTGGTTTTGGGAACTGTGTGTGCATGCTTGTGTTTGTATGTGTTGTTTGTGTGTGTTTGCACTTGCCGAATGTGTGTGTTTGCATTTTCTAAGTATGTGCAGAGTGTGATTTTATGTGTATATATGTGTGTGTCTGTTTGCTGAGTATGTCCGTGTGTATGTCCGTGGAGTATTTGTTTTCAGAGTGTGTATATATGAGTATGTGAGGCTGAGTATTTGTTCGTATATTCATGTTTGTGTGTTTGCA
Source organism: Eptesicus fuscus (assembly GCF_027574615.1). Taxonomy (NCBI): domain Eukaryota; kingdom Metazoa; phylum Chordata; class Mammalia; order Chiroptera; family Vespertilionidae; genus Eptesicus; species Eptesicus fuscus. Next base: position 19,713,525 of record NC_072478.1, read on the forward strand.
GAATGTATGTGTACATGTGTATGTGCCTGTGCTTGTAGTGTGCATATATATGTTTTTGTGAGTGATTACCACAACCTCTCCATTTCTTCTCAGGCTAGTGCAGAGTTTTTGTCTATTTTACTGACTGTTGTACTTCTAGATCCCAAAACATTCATTTGCACAAACTAGGTGCTCAATACAAGTTGAGTAAAGGAACTAATTAGGAGGCACTGTTTTTGGGCCCTTCTGTGGGCATCCATTGATATCCTGGAGGTGTCAGCACCAAGACCTAGTGAACCTAACTTTCCCTGGCCCATTTTGGTGCTCGTAGGTCTATGCCTCCCGCCAGCCATTCCTCTCCCCTGACCTCAGCCCCCAACCCTGCGTGCAGGTTTCAGCACCGTGGACAGGAGCTCCCGACAAATCAGCACCACGGAGAGCACTCACAACAACACAAAAATGCCGACCAACAGAAATGAAACAGATTACTTAGGCAAAGGCCCAAGGAACACCGAGACCTAGCCCTCTCCATCGCCTTATTGACAAGCTCATGTCGCTCCTGGCTAGTGACCACGACCTCCAGGGCGCCCAGGCCAGTTATGGGCCGGGACTCTTGGGAAGACCCCAGTTTCCAATTCCTAGACGTGGCGTGGGAAGCTCTCTGATGCTTTCCACTCTCTGGGGAGCATGGTCAGTATGGCTTCAACTATGGGAACACTGCAGAGCGGGGGGGGGGGGGGGGGGGTGAAAATCACTCCAGTTGCCCACCTTCCCAAAGACCACCTAATCATTCCTATAAATACAGCCTGGCTTGGCCTGGCCTGGCTCTTTAACCCAGACAGGGAAGGAGGGGGTCACTAGCGAGGCTGAAGAATCTCTCTTTGGGAAAGGAGAGCGGTATATGGATGTAAATGTTTTTTTGAAGGGGCATCTCCTGTGAAGACGGGTCTTCTTGGTGAAAATGTCACTTTAAAATGTCTCTCCTTGGGATATGGGGAGTCTCATGGGTGGGGACAATCTCCCACAGAGAACATGGCATTTTAGGGGGTCGCTCATTGGGGTTATCCTCACCAGGCTCCTCACATGAAATGTCTGTCACCCGTGGAAACTTTGCAGAAATGTTTCTTCCTGGGGGAGGGGAGCGTGTGAGAGGAGGACTCACCTCTCAATGCCCACCTGTCTCAGGAATGATTTTCTGGGTGAGGGGAGAGTTTGATTGGCGAGGGCCTCCCTGTGGAGACTATGGCCCCACGGGAATGTGTCCCTGAGAGGGTCGTGGGGGCACTCCCATAGGAAACATATCTGTGAGGCTATCGTTCTAGGTATTTCTTGGGTTGGGGTCTACCCATGAGCATCTCTCTCCCCTGGGGTGCCTCCTCAAAGGGGTCTCTCGGTAGCTTGGCTCTCTCTCCGGTTATCTGGAGGCTCCTCCCCCCGCCTCCCCCACCCCCCCAGCGCAGGGGACCTTGGCCGCGGCCGGGCTCCAGCGCCCAGACGCAGTGACGGTGCCAGACCCGCCCCACTTCGCTCCGCCCCCGTGCCCCCCCACCCCACCCCCCAGCCGCCGACGCCGCGGTCCCCGCGGCTTCTCACTCCCTCCCTCCTCCCGCCGCCGCCACCACCGTCGCCTCCCGCCTCCCTCCCCCGGGCTGCAGCCGCCTCTGCCGCCATGGACGACTCGGGCCTGATCCGCCGCCGGAGGCTGCAGGTAGGCGGTTGCCCGGGCTGGGTGGAGAGGAAGGGGTCGGCGCCCTGGGGCGGGGCCGGGCTGGGGGCAGAAGAACTTGCGCCGGGGTTCGCCTCGGCGCCCCCTCACCTGGCCTCGGGCTGCTACCCGCACGGAACGCGGTGGCCGAGCGTCCTGCCGCGCTGGGAGCCCCGCCCCTCAGGCGCCGCCCGGGGATCCAGGGATCTGAAGGAGGGGGTGCAGCTCCACGTTGAGGATGGCCTGAGGGGCGCCTGGCCCACCGGAGGGGAAGAGGGCTGGGGCCGAAGTCGTCACCCTGGAACTCCGCCCGGCTGAGGGTGAGGGGGTCTAGAGCAAAGTTATTGCCCCAGGGCTCCCGCCCCTCGGGGCCGCCAGCACTACCGCAGCCGTAAACATGTTTGTGCGGCAGCCTCGCCCCTTTCCACCTCAGGAGCCCCTTTTGGAGGTGTAGGGACCCTCCTGAGACTTCCATGCACCTGCCCAGCCACCAGGATTCTTCCTACTGACCTAATTGGACAGGCACCGAGACAGCCTCTCTCTATTGCACTCCCCACTACACCTCCCCCATCCTCAAGTCCAGCGCAGCTTGTGGGTGGGCGGGAGAGATTTTTAGCTCCTTGCAGCCTCAGAAGATGCTGGTCTCCAGCCTGCGCAGGCGCGGGAGGCGTGGGTCCACTGCTCGGAGTTGGACACTGAGGACTGTTGTGGAGTGTAGGAAGGCGGGGACAAATCAGGAACTCCCACTTCCAAGACGGGCGGGGATTGTGAAGCTGAGAAGGGTCTTCTCCTGTCTTTGGTGTGTACTTCTAAGGGTTAATATAGGGGTTTGGTGTTGCTCCCAAACAGACCCCAAAGAGAAAACTGATCAAAGCTTCACCCCAAGGCCTGCCTGGGGTCTGGTCCTTATGAGCCTTTTTGGAGCTCAGTCCTGTGCTAGATAATCTGGAGGGGTTTAGATAAAGCCTTACGGAACCCAGACCGAGGCTACATCTCTTGCCTGGAGCTTGGGAAAAGAAGGGGAGGGGGGGTTCAAACCCTCATTCAGGGCCTTGTCCTTTTCCGGACTTCTCTAATCCACCATCCCTGAGGTTGGAGGCCAAGGTGAGCTGATCAGTCACTGCAGCAGGAGAAATCGGGGTCAGACAGCAGGAAGGACTTTCCAGGTGTCTGGATGATGCTGGAGCCAGACCTATGTTGCAAAGCTATTTTGCTTTCAAACAGAGCTCAGATGGCCTCATCTAGGAGCCTTGGACTCTTTAAGTCTTCCCTCTCCGTTCCAGGGCTGACTTAGGAAAAAGGGTTCTGAGAAAAGGGAGGGAGCTGCGGCAAAGCCAGAGCAAGTGCTGTGAAGGAGCCAGACTGGGTACGCGCTGTCGGATCTCCAGGAAAAGGGGGGGAAGGGGCGGTGCCTGCATGAAGTGTGCCTCCGCCCTCCAGGCCGGCGCCGATTCCCATTGGCTCAGCGCCACGCGGGATTTCTGTCTCCCGCAAGACCACACCTCCAGCCCAGGATCCTCCCACTCACCCTCCAGTCCACCCGGAGGCATCCACTAGTTCCTGCGACTGGCCCGAGTCTTGCTCCTACCTTTTCCCTCTGGCAGGGTTGGGTTAACCAGTTCGTTGCCTGGATACACCCTCACGCTGGTGCAACCCCTTAAGAGCTGTCCCACAACCTCTGAGCGCCCGCGGGTTCCCGATGAGCAATGGGGATCGTTTGGACAGCATCCGGGTTCCAAGGCCCTGTTCGCAGCGCCGTCCATTAATCCTAGGGAGAAGCAGCATCTGCTTGGCAGAGCCATTCTGCAGCTGGGGATGGATGTGACGTCTGTTACACTGACGCCCAGGATCCAAACCCTCCACCGCTCCAGTTGCCCCTTTGTTCGACCTTAGAAGGTTTAGGAACGCTGGCGGATGGAGCTAGGTTGGAGGACTTCTCCGGGAGGTGCTTAAAGGTTCCTCAGGAGCTCACCTTCAAAAGCCGGGTGTACCCAGGTCTGGAGTCCTGGGCTCCGTGGCCAGAAAATCCAGGTCTTGATTTCACTTGGGCCATTGCAGTTGCGCAGCCGGCCAGGCTGATCCAACATGCAGCTCATTCAAGCTGATCCTGTGAAGAAAGGGGGAAAACCCGGTATGGATTTAAAGTCACCCAGTGGCTCTGTGGGGCAGGACTGCTGCTGTAGACATTGTGCCCTTTGACCTCAACCATACCTGTGTCCTCTGTACATGGGAGGGGGAAGTCCTCTGGCCCATCTTCTGTCACGCAGGGTGTCCATCCACAGTAGTTCCTGTTCCTAATATTGAGCATTAACTATGCGCTAGGTATCATGCTGAGGTGTGAGGCACCTGCACCATCTCACAGAATTCTCTTGGAGGCACAACTAGTAGAAGGTCATTTGCCAAGAGGCAAAGCTGGGATTTGGACTAGGGCTTTCTGCTTTCTAGAATCCCAAAGATGAGCTGAAACCGGTTTGGCTCAGTGGATAGAGCATCGGTCTGCGGACTGAAGGGTCCCAGGTTCTATTTCAGTCAGGGGCATGTACATTGGTTGTGGGCACATCCCCGGTAGGGGGTGTGCAGGAGGCAGCTGATCGATGTTTCTAGCTCTCTATCCCTCTCCCTTCCTCTCTGTAAAAAAATCAATAAAATATATATATTTTAAAAAAAGAATCCCAAAGATGGTTAATTTCCTCCTGGTTGGACTCGCCCAAAAAGGGATTTTTGAAACCGTCACCCAAAATTTGCAGCCCTACCCAATCCCCTTTATTCACATCAGCCTGTGGACTCAGAACTGGCTGGAAGGTGGCACCCCTCTCCCCATTGCTCTCGGAAGAGTTCAGACCTATGTAATTTCTGGTCCCTGTAGTGACTTCCTGTGTGCTTAGCAAACAGAATATAACCATTCTCTGATATGTACACATAAAATTAATGGCTACTAATTATTATCACTGCCGTTATAAAAAAAAAGACCACCTAGCCATCATCTAATCCCCAATTCAAATCTCAGTTTTGAGCCACTCTAACTGTCCCCATCCCCAACTCTGTGGATCTGGCTGGGAGTGGGGTAAAACCCTTGGAATGTGGAGGATGCACTCATTCATTCATTCATTCATTCAACCTTTCATGCTTGAGCATGCCAAGTTCATTCCTGCCTCCATGCCTTTGCAGTTTCCTCACCTTGAATGCTTTCTCCACAAATGCTCCCATCTTAAAAGTCACCTCCCCAGAGTAGCTCTCTCAGACCTTCATGACCCCTCCTAGCAATTTCTCATCATATCTCCTCCCTTAGTTTTAAATTCATGACACTCATTACTGCCTAAAACGATGTCATCACTTCTATATTGATCTTTTTTGTCTGCTTCCCTCCTGTAAATGATGGTCCCAAAAGGGCAAGAATTTTTGTTTCATTCAGTGCTGTGTCCCCAGTGCCTAGCACAGTGCCTGGCATACATACAGTAGGTGCTCAAGAAAATTTTTTTAAACAAAGACTCCTATTCATTTGCACATACATACACTGAGATGCCAACTCAGGAGTCCTCTATGGGGTCCTGTGCTGGTCTCTGATGGTCAGGGAAGGAATCAACCTGATACCCGCCACCCCCCCCACCCCCCGCCCCACTGCAGTCCTCAGCGCATGGCCAAAGATGGCCAGTGATGATGTTGATGAGGGGCCTGTGCCACCCAACTTCTGCTCCTCCAGGGGGCTGAGAAGACTTGCCGGCTGAGGCTGCTGGCCCATGCTGACCTCTATCTTTTTGCTCCTTTGCCTTCCAGAAGGATTTGCCTCTGCCCCGGAAAAGCAGCAGGTGAGCCTTGGGGAGAGATGCGCTGGGCTGGACGCCCCTTCTCCAGCCAGAGTTGGGATGCAAGGCGGGCGCGGGCGGGGCCTGAGGCATTGGTGTCCAGCAGCGCCCCCTCCTGGCAGGCGGCAGCCGCACGGCCCTTCCCGTCCCTCCCCTCCCCTCCCCTCCCCTCCCCCGCCCTCCTCTGCCCGCTGCGGCTTCAGCCTCCGCCCCGTGCACTCGCTCCCCGCGCCGCCGCTGCTGCCGCACCTGCCACCATGTCGCCACCGCCGGGTCATGTCTGACTCTCTCTGGACCGCGCTTTCTAATTTCTCGATGCCCTCCTTCCCTGGTGGCAGTATGTTCCGCCGCACCAAGAGGTAGACCCCCGATCCGTCCCCCAAACCTTGACCCGGCCCTCCCCCACCCAAGCCGCCCCTCCAGACGCTACCGCAGGGCGGGGCCCGGGACCCTGCACCCGGTCCAGCTGCGACAGAGGTGCCCGCGCTGCGCCTTCCTGCCAGGGATGGGCTGAATGGGGAGCATGGTGGGGTGAGGCTGGGTGGGTACTCTGGAAAGGATCGCGATGGGGGGGGGGAGAGGCTGCTCTGGGTCGGGGGTTGCAGTGCCTTTGTCTGCTGGCGCTGTGGGCTCTGGCAGCTCAGAGGGGGTAAGGGAAGAAGGGGAGGGTGGGGGCTTGGCACCTTCAGAACAATAGCCGAAGCCTGGCCTCTCCCCCACCCCCACCCCCCGTGCCGCGTGCTCAGGCCTGGCTCATATGCTCAGTCACTGCGGCGGCGGCGGCAGCGGCGGCGGCGGGGTGGGGGGACTGAGAGGAATTTAGGGGCTGGGGGCTCCCTCCTCGGAAGCTTGAACCTGAAGAGCAGAAAGAAGGGGGTATTTTTACCATAGCACAAACTCCCTCCAACACAGAAAATAGTGACACACAGCGTCACGTAGGACATGAAGACACACACACATATACACACAACAGCCCTAGTGGCCCAGATACATCCGGGAAGCGCCACGCATACCCAGCCAGACAGTGGCCATAGGTCAGAGACCTGCACAGACACACAGGGGCACCCCCAATGTCACACAATGACAAATAAACCCACAGGTACACTATTTTGTACACCAAATAAGATGTTACCTGTATGATTACCTGTAACACACATGATTTTGCTACCAGAGATGCACACAGACACACATGGCAATGACATCGATGCATCCAGTGTTGCAACACATGATATCATCTAAGCATGTCGCATGCTATGTCACACGGATGCCAGAATAAATAGGCACAGGTTCTCTTGCAGAGAATGAGATACACAATATCACACATTATCACGTGCAAGACTCGTACAGGGATTGTCGCACACAATGGCATGCTCAGACATGGCCAGTGTCACAGGGAGTTAAACCTACACACAGCAAATGCCACTCGTGGACACTCATGGTGAATGTCACATGCAGACACAAGGACAGCGTCTCATACAGACTTTGCCGCATAAAGACATAGGCACGCCTGGAGCAGAGATCATGCATCAGGCAGATGTTACAGCACACACTGGCACATCCATCACGCACCAGTGACGGTCACATTACACATTGTGTCATATAGGCACACAAAAGTACAGGTTGTGTCACACAAGGACTGTCACACTTGATGTCACACTAGGATGTGCCCGGCGCTGAAGTCACACACTGGGTGCCTGCCTCCCATGGATACAGCATGCCTCGCACAGACCTAGCTATAAAGACACTCGGTGTCTCCAGCCGTGTCACATAGATAACATGACTGTCACTCCATGACTGGAACTATACCCCACATGGTCACACATGGTTCCCACTGGATGTCTTTCACACACACATCACACCTGCATCCCCTCCGTTCAACCTTGTATCCTCCGTGACTGTCTCCGCCTCTGAGAGGTTTTCTGGGGGCCCTTCCCAGAATAGGGGGCGACTGGTGGGGCTCAAAATCTCCCCGGGCTGCGGCCTGGCACCTTTGCCTCCCCTTCCCTGCAGCTGCCGTACCAGTAACCGGAAAAGCCTCATCCTGACCAGCACTTCGCCCACGCTGCCGCGACCCCACTCCCCACTGCCTGGACACTTGGGTGAGACGGTGGTGGGTGTGGACCAGACTAGAGGCGGCGGGGCCCCAGGAGAGGGGTGTGTCCCTGCCGCAGGAGGGGTGGGCCGCGTCTGGACCGAGGCTAGCGTGCAGTCCGCAGGGGGGCGGCTATTGGTTTGCGGCGCTAGAATGTTAAGGGGGTGGGGCAGAATGAAGGATCCACACCTGGGGCGAGGCTGTGGCAGAGGAGGGCAGTACCGACCTGAAGGGGCTGTGCCAACTCCGTACCCAAAACGCCTTCGAAGGGGGCGTGGCCCAGAGTAAGGAGGGAATAGCGGCTGCCTGCAGCCCGCTCTGGGGATCAGGAAGGCTGATGGGGTTGCCAGCCAGCCCAGCCTAAAGGTCCCCCTCTTTCCGGACACAGGTAGCAGTCCCCTGGACAGCCCCCGCAACTTCTCCCCCAGCACCCCCGCCCACTTCTCGTTTGCCTCTTCCCGCAGGTGAGTCCCTGTCCGCGGGGCCCAGAACCCTGGTCGGACTTTCCCCACCACCGTCTGGGCTGCCATCTGTTCCCTTCCCAGTGGGACCTGAGTCGGGACCGGAGGGCTCCGCTGAGCGCCCCAAGGTCCCAGCGGGAACCGGCGCCCAGCCTTGGGGGCGGGGCCTACACGAGGGTGGGGCCCACCGCCTGTGCGAAATCCGGGGCGGGAAGGGGTTTCCTCCGCTGAGCAGCGGAAGCCCTGGGTCCGCTTCGCGCCTAGCGCTCCGGGCCGGGTGTTTCCATAGCAACAGGACGGGGGCCAACAGAGATGAAGTGCGCACGCGCAGACTACGCGGTGCCCTGCTAGGACCTCCGGGTCCCCGCTGGGGGGGAGGGCGCCTAGGGCTATTTCTTGCGAGCCCAGGAGGAGGAATCTCAGGTTTCCTCTAGGGAGGGGGTGTCTGCGCGTTTCGGAGTGTCTCTAAATGCATTTTCTGGGGCCTCTGGCAACATTGGCGGAGGCAGAGAGATTCCTTGAATATTTGGGAGAGGAACTTCTGGGAGTCACCAGTGTGTTCGGAGGGGTCTCTTTTTCTTTGAACTTGACTCATTCTAAAAGCGTTGTCCGAACACAGGCTGTGTTCTGGGAGGTGAGCACAGGGGGAACGAGCCTCAGAGTTGAGTTGGGGTGGGTGGCAGGCCAGAGAGCCAGGATGACTGCAGAGGCTGGTGAAGGCTGTGGTGTGGGAGTCACAGCAGACTGTGAGGACAGAGGACATTTCCCCGGGGAGAGTGGAGGAAGGCCTCTCTTGTCCGTGGAATTCATCTGAGAGGAATGGAAACCAGAAAATGGCTCCAAGATTGGGCCTAATGTGGCCACCTGCACGGAGGGTGGGCTGAGCGAGGGCAGTGCCTGGAAGGAGGAAGGAGGAAGGAGGGAGGAGTCCAGGGTGTGGGAGTGTGTCCTTGCCAGTGTGTGGGAGTGTACGTTTGTGAGGTTGTGCATATGTGACGCAGCCTGTGCCTACACAGGTGTCCATGGAGAATATGTATCCGCATGTGAGTGTGAACGTGTGTGAGTGGGAATGCGTGTGTGTACCTGTAGGGTTGTAAATGTGTGCATATGTGAGGGAATAGGCACCGCCCTGTGTGTCTCCACGGGAATGTGTAATCTATGTGGGAGTGTGAATGGGTGTGTGGCTGTGTGAGAGTTTGAATGTGTGACAGTGCGTGAGGGTATCTTGGATGTATGTGTGAATGTGAAAGAGTGGATAGTGTGTGTGTGTGTGTGAGGGAGTGTGTAGCTGTGTGTGTATTAGAGTGAAAGTGTTGGGGTTTTTGTAAGTGTCTGTGTGCATATGTGATTGGATGCCTGATTTTGCGAGTGCAATTGTGTTAGGGTGGAAAAGTATGGTATTTGGGTCCATGTATGGTTCACCTGTGAATGTGTGTGACTCAGTCCATGAACACTAGTCACACTAACACTAGAGGGTGTGGCCAGGAGAGTGACTGTGTCTGATGGGAGAGCCTGTCTTAGTGTGTGTGTGTGTCTGAGAAGACCCAAGGGGTCTGCTTCTGTGAGCTTTCTCATGGGGAGATCCTCTGGGGTTGATTTTTGGGGTCCTCTGGGATAACTTTTTTGAATGGGCTGTTCTGGTCCTCGTTGGGGTCCTTGCTGGGGGCAAGTGGGGCTGAGTATGGCAGGAGAGGAGGGTTCTGGGAAGGAGCAGAGGAGACTGGTGCCTGACTAGAAGACTTCCCCTTTGCCTCCTTGACTTGGAGGGCCTTCAGGAATCTCAGAGCACAGGTCCACTCCCCCAGCCCCTGCCCTGGCCCTGGCCGGGGGCTTCTCTCCCCACCTGAGGCATGGAGGGGCCTGGAGACCTGTCGCCTCTGAGCACTTGGCTGGGTTCCAGGGCGGACGGACGCCGCTGGTCTCTGGCTTCGCTCCCTTCGTCTGGCTATGGCACCAACACACCCAGCTCCACCGTCTCGGTGAGTGTCCTATGGGTGGGCAGGGGATCTTCTAGCCCCGTGGTCGGCAAACCGCGGCTCACGAGCCACATGCGGCTCTTTGGCCCCTTGAGTGTCCTATGGGTGGGTAGGGGATCTTCTAGCCCCGTGGTCGGCAAACTGCGGCTCGCGAGCCACATGCGGCTCTTTGGCCCCTTGAGTGTGGCTCTTCCACAAAATACCACGGCCTGGGCGAGTCTATGTTGAAGAAGTGGCGTTAGAATAAGTTTAAGTTTAAAAAATTTGTCTCTCAAAAGAAATTTCAATCGTGTACTGTTGATATTTGGCTCTGTGGACTAATGAGTTTGCCGACCACTGTTCTAACCCAAAGGCCCATGCCCAGGCCAGCAGCTGGGCTGGCCTTAATGAGTGTTTTGGGTTTTTCTTGTCCTCGAAGAGTCACCTGTCCATCTACTAGTGAGTTGCAGGCCCCGCCCTTCCACCCCCAGCCCTGTTCTCTACCCTCACTATAACTTCCTGGGGATCCTATTCATCACCAACTTATTTTACCGAGAACGACATGAAGCCATTTGCCAAGGTGTCCAAAGCTAGCCACGGCCGGTGTCTGCTCTTTACCCAGCGCCCATTTGCTCACCCACTGCAATACCCAAAGTCCCTCTGTCCCTCTGCCCCCTTTTCTCCCTGTGTGTCTGGTTTGCTCATCCATCCACTGGAATGCTGTTGAGCAGACATTTAGCATGTGACTGTCATGTGGTGGGTGAGCTCTACAAGCTGAGCAGGGTCCAAGGATTCACAAAGCCCTCATGGAGGGAGGTAGACCAGTAAGAAGGCATTTACAACGTGGGGGGTTGGAGCTGTGATGGGGGTAGTGTAAGGGGAAGTGATAGCAGAGAAGAGGCAACTGACTTAGCTAAGGGAGAGTCGAGTAGGCTTCCTGGAAGAGTTGGCATTGAAGCCGAGACGAAGGATCAGCAGGAATTTGGCAGGTGGAAGAAGAGAGGGAAGGGTGTCCAAGGAATGGGGAACAACAGAGAACTGGCCGCATGGGGAAAATTGAAAATAACCTTGTGCAGTTGGACTTTGGGTTGGAAGTCGAGGAGTCGAGGTGAGGCAGGCCAACACCCTGATTATGCTGGGGCCTGTTGGCCAGGGCAGGGAGGTGGATTTTATTCTGAATGTAGGGGGAAGTCATAGAAAGGCCTTTTTTTTTCTTTTTTTGTATCATATTAAAATTTCAATCTGAACTATTTGACATTGTGCTTTTGTAGGTCATAGATTATGTGCATTAAAAAAATTTTTTTAAAATATTTTATTGATTTTTTTACAGAGAGGAAGGGAGAGGGATAGTTAGAAACATCGATGAGAGAGAAACATTGACCAGCCGCCTCCTGCATACCCCCTACCGGGGATGTGCCCGCAATCAAGGTACATGCCCTTGACTGGAATTGAACCCGGGACCCCCCAGTCCGCAGGCCGACGCTCCATCCACTGAGCCAAACCAGTCAGGGCTGTGCATTTAAAATTTATTTTAGTAGATACTGATGGGGTACGGAGGGTTTTTGTTTTTGTTTATTTTTAATATATTTTATTGATTTTTTACAGAGAAGAAGGGAGAGGGAGAGAGAGTTAGAAACATCGATGAGAGAGAAACATCAATCAGCTGCCTCCTGCACATGCCCTACTGGGGATGTGCCCGCAACCAAGGTACATGCCCTTGACCGGAATCAAACCTGGGACCCTTCAGTCCACAGGCCAATGCTCTATCCACTGAGCCAAACCGGTTAGGGCGGGGTAGGGAGTTTTAGGCAGGGGAATGAGTGATGTGATGTTTAAAACGAGCATTCTGGCCCTAGCTGGTCTGGCTCACTGAATAGAGCATTGGCCTATGGACTGAAGGGTCCCAGGTTCGAATCCGGTCAGGGGCACAGGCCTGGGTTGCAGGCTCTATCCCCAGTAGGGGGTGTGCAGGAGGCAGCCAATCAATGATTCTCTCTCATCATTGATGTTTCTAGCTCTTTCTCCCTCTCCCTTACTCTCTGAAATCAATAATTTATTATTTTTTTTTAAAGAGGATTCTGCCTACAGAATCAAGTGGATGTCCTTGTGTCTCTCCAGTGATATCTGTGGGTCTGTGATTGCCCTGGCTGCATGCCAGGCCCTGACCAAGGACCAAGCGGAGCCAATCCTTGCCCTCAAGCAGAGCAGCCAGTAATAACAAATAAATAAGTAGAGGAGTCGAGGTAACGCAGGCTGAGACCCTGATTATGCTGGGGCCTGTTGCCCAGGGCGGAGAGGTGAATTTTATTCTAAATGTAAGGGGAAGTCATAGAAAGGCTTTTTACATAAAGATGTAATAAGTCAGGAGATAAATACAGCAAGAATAAACAACAGAGGGCAAGCATAGGAAGAGATAGGTGTGTGTTCAGAGGAGGCCTCTCTGAGAGGTGACATTTAATCCATAGTAGATGTGCTCCAGGCAGAGGGAACAGTCAGTGCAAAGGTCCTGAGGCAGGAGTGTGTCTGCCTTGTTCAAGGTTTATCAGGAAGCCATAGCCCAGCTGGCATGACTCAGTGGTTGAGCCAGTCGACCTATGAACCAGGAGGTTATGGTTAGATTCCCAGTCAGGGCACATGCCTGGGTTACAGGCTCAATCCCCAATGTGAGGCGTGCAGGAGGCAGCTGATCAGTGATTCTCTCTCATCATCCTCTCTCTCTCTCTCTCTCTCTGAAAAAAAGAAAAGAAACAGGAAGCCTTAGCTCTGTGGCTGGAATAGAGCAAGTGAGGGGGAGAGTGGGCAGAGGTGATGACAGAGAGACAGGGCCAGATGGTAGTGCAGAGAACTTGTGGGGTGTGGGAGGGACTTCAGTGTTCATTCTGAGTCCCGTGGGAGCCATGGAGGGTTCTGAACAGAGAAGGGATGTGACTTGACTCTCCGGTTTTCACAGGCTCTCCCGTCACATCTATGTCTGTGTTACTGTTATCCGTGTCTGTCCCCATCCCTCTGTTGCCTGGAGTCCCAACCTGGGCCCTGGGACATCCCGGATCATGGTCCTAATCAGGTCCTAATACCAACCTTGCCAGTAGTCCATCCACCCCAGGAATCCGAGGCCAGGGTCCCAAGATTTGAACCCCACCCCCACCCCCCGCCCCGCAGTAGCTCTGACCCTTGTTCTGCCCCTCCCCCAGTCTTCCTGCTCCTCCCAGGAGCGCCTCCACCAGCTGCCCTACCAGCCCACCGTGGACGAGCTCCACTTCCTCTCCAAACACTTCGGCAGCACCGAGAGCATCACGGACGAGGATGGCGGCCGCCGCTCCCCGGCCGTGCGGCCCCGCTCGAGGAGCCTCAGGTGGGCCGGCATCCCCTCCCCCAACTCCAAGCGAGTCTGGGGGTTGTGCACCGCGAGACCCCAGTCCCCGTGAACAGGCAGAGGACCGGACAGGATGGGCTTCTCTCCTACAGCCCCGGGCGCTCCCCCTCCTCTTATGACAACGAGATCGTGATGATGAACCACGTCTACAAGGAGAGGTTCCCGAAGGTGAGGCGGGGTCGCAGGCGGCTGCGGGGAGGCTGGGCGGCCGCAGCTCCGCTCGCCTTAGCTCCGCGCGCCCCCTGGTGGCCGGCGCGCTCAGCGCAGGCTCCTGCGGCCGCCCTTGGGCTAAGCCCGGCCCCGCGCGCTCACGCTGCCTGGCCTCCCTCCTCCCGCAGGCCACCGCGCAGATGGAGGAGAAGCTGCGTGACTTCACCCGCGCCTATGAACCTGACAGCGTGCTGCCGCTGGCCGATGGCGTGCTCAGCTTTATCCACCACCAGATCATCGAGCTGGCCCGGGACTGCCTGACCAAGTCCCGCGACGGCCTCATCACCACCGTCTACTTCTACGAATTGCAGGAGAACCTAGAGAAGCTACTGCAGGATGTGAGTGCTCTGGAGGCCAGCCCCATCCCAGACTCTGCACCCCAAAATCAGGCCAATGCCATCCTTCACCCCACACCCACTCGCGGGGCTCCTAACACGTTCTAGGCGCTGGTGGGGAGCTGAGGATTCAGGGGTGGAAAAGAAGGACATGGTCCTGATGGGGGAAGTAGGTATTTAACCTCCTTTAGGTCTTTACTGTCACCTTCTCATGTCGGCTTTTTATTTTTAATATTTTAGATATATTTTTATTGATTTCAGAGAGGGAGAGGGAGAGAAGGATGGAACCATCAATGATGAGAGAGAATCATTGACCGGCTGCCTCCTGCACGCCCTACACTGGGGATGGAGCCAGAAACCCAGGCATGTTCCAGGAATCAAACCATGAACTCCTGGTTCATAGGTGAACGCTCACCACTGAGCCAAGCTGGCTGGGATCAGGTTGGCTTTGTAGACCCGTCTATTTAAAATGTCAAACTCTGGCCCTAGCCGGTTTGACTCAGTGGCTGGCCTGCAGGCTAAAGTCCCAGGTTCGATTCAGCAGGAGGCAGCTGATCAATGATTCTTATCATTGATGTTTCTATCGCTCTCTCCCTCTACCCTCCTCTCTGAAACCAGTAAAAAAATATAAAATTAAAAAAAATAAAATGTCAAACTCTGCTCACACTCACCACCCACTGTCTCTTTAAGATTTTACCTTAGCACTTAGCATCATCCGTCATAATGTCTGTTTTTCTTATCTTATTTCTTGTCTCACCTACTCCAGTATCAGTCCACAGGTGGAACTGTTGTTCACTGTTGTATCCTAATTGCCCTGCACATAGTAGGCGGTCAATAAATGTTGATTAGATGAATGGATGGAGGTGATGCCCCCATTCAGTGATAATGCGTAGCACACACCTAGTGTGTGCTGGACACTGGGAACACAACAGGAACAAACCAGAGGAAGAGTCCTGCTTTGCTGGGGTTGATTCCTAGTATGGGAGACGGGCAGGAACAGGAAAACAGACAAACCAAGGGCGTCAGTGATTTTAGCTGATTTTTAAGGCTATGAAGCAAATAGGATAGGGCAACCCGATGGAGTGTTAGGGCTTTCCTTGTAAGGTCCAGGAGGCCTCCCTGGAGGAGGTGGCTTTGAAATTGGAAGAAGAATAATGAGGAAGTGGCAGCTATAAAAAAAAGCTGGGAGGAATGTGTGTTGAGCAGAGTGAGCAGCACATACAAAGGCCCTGAGGTGAGGAGGCAGTTTGGGAAATTCCAGGAGCGCAGAAGCCACGTGACTGTACTATTTTGAGAAGATGAGGTTGGATAAGGGTATAAGGACCAGAATATAGGGCTCTGTGCTCCTAGCCCTCTGCCCGGAAGGACAGCATGTTGGTATGATTACATACTTTGGCACCAAATCTGATTTGAGTTTGGATTTTGCCACTAGGTCCATAGGAGTCAAGAGCACAGACTTCAAACAGCGTATATTCTCACCCAGCTCATCGCTTATTTACTCTGCAGCCTTTTCGAAGTCAATTAACCTCTCTGTGCCTTCTGCTATAAAAAGGGGATTCACTCATTCTTTAATGCTACAAATATTTATTAAGAACCTAGTCTGAGCCGAAACCGGTTTGTCTCAGTGGATAGAGCGTCGGTCTGCGGACTGAAAGGTCCCAGGTTCGATTCCGGTCAAGGGCATGTACCTTGGTTGCGGGCACATTCCCAGTGGGAGATGTGCAGGAGGCAGCTGGTCGATGTTTCTCTCTCATCGATGTTTCTAGCTTTCTATCCCTCTCCCTTCCTCTCTGTAAAAAATCAATAAAATATATTTAAAAAAAAAAAAAAAAAAAGAACCTAGTCTGAGGCCAGCACTGACCTAGAAGCTGAAGAGTCCCTGCCCTAGGAGAGCTGACATTCTAGCAGGAAGAAACAGAAGATAAACAATAGGCATCAGGGCTGGGACTAGGATGAGGCATGTGATTAATTCCCCCAGCCCTCAGAACATTAAAGTAATTACTGAAGAAGCTGCAAAGTAGGTATATTAAAACTTAACATTATTTTTTAAACAATCTAGTAGGTATTTATTTATTGGTTTTTAATCTATTTTTATTTATTTCAGAGAGGAAGGGAGAGGGAGAGAGAGATAGAAACATCAATATGATTTGCCCTAGCTGGTTTGGCTCAGTGGATAGAGCCTTGGCCTGCGGACTGAAGGGTCCCAGGTTTGATTCCAGTCAAGGGCACATACCCTGGTTGTGGGTTCGATCCCCAGTGGGGGGCATGCAGGAGGCAGCCGATCAGTGATTCTCCTCATTGATGTTTCTTTTTTTGTTTCTTCTTTTTTAAATATATTTTATTGATTTTTTACAGAGAGGAAAGGAGAGGGAAAGAGAGTTAGAAACATCGATCAGCTGCCTCCTGCACACCCCACACTAGGGATGTGCCCGCAACCAAGGTACATGCCCCCAAATGGAATCGAACCCGGCACCATTCAGTCCGCAGGCTGACGCTCTATTTACTGAGCCAAACCAGCTAGGGCAAATCATATTGATGTTTTTATCTCTCTCTCCCTCTCCCTTCCTCTCTGAAATCAATATAAATATATATATATATGTTTTTATATATTTTATTGATTTTTTACAGCAAGGAAGAGAGAGGGATAGAGAGTTAGAAACATCGATGAGAGAGAAACATCGATCAACTGCCTCTTGCACACCCCCTACTGGGGATGTGCCCGAAACCAAGGTACATGCCCTTGACCGGAATCGAACCTGGGACCCTTGAGTCCGCAGGCCGACGCCCTATCCACTGAGCCAAACCGGTTTCGGCAATATATTTTTTTTTAAAAAAAGAAACATCAATGATGAGAGAGAATCATTGATCAGCTGTCTCCTGCACCCCCGCTACTGGGGATTGAGCCCGCACCCCTTAACATTATTTTAGCTTAAATATTTTATTTATAATGAAACCAGAATTTGTTATACTTTTACTTTCCTGGTTTTATTGGAAACAAACTTATCAATAATAACATTTTTATAAAAACCATTAAAGATTTTAAAAGCCCACTTAGAGTGTCACTTACTTGCCCTTTTGCTTCAAGCTCCAACATGCCTGTGCACAGCACTCGTTGCATCCTGTCCTTATTTAAGTTTTGCTGTTTTGCTTGTCACGCATTTTTTGCATTCATTTCGATTTTTCAAATATCGCATTAAAGTGTTAGTGATCTTGAAGAGTAAGGTTTTTGGTGCCAAGGTGCGTGCCTCTTCCCCTCACCCTGATGGGCATGATAGAAAAGCTAATATGTGACCTGTTGGAAGGGTCTTCATGTGATAGAAAAAGGAATAGGGTAATGGTGATTGAGGTGCTGCCAGGATTGGCTTGTTTTCATGTTCCTGTCCATTTCCCATCCTAGGATATGAACCCCAGGAAGTGAGGAATCTTTCTCTGTGTTCCTAGTGCCACCCCGTTGCATGGAGGTGACAACCGTGTGGCAACCTGAAGGAGAAGTAGAGAGCCACTCGGGGATCTGAGGGGAGAGCCAGTCAGTCAGAGGGATTCTAACTCAGCTCACATGATAGGGCTGCTTTGGACATGAATTGAATGAGTGAAGGTGTTTGGACAGTGCCTGCTATAATCATAGTGATCATTCTTTTCACTGTGAGGCTTGCGCCTCGGTTTTCTCACCTATAAAATGGGACAGCAGTAGCAGTGTGTAGCCCGTGGGATTGGGAGAGGGGCCTGGCTGAGGCAGGGCCTGTGTAACATGTGCCACCATCCCACCCCCAGGCCAACCACATTTGTGTCCCCTTCCCAGGCTTATGAACGTTCGGAGAGCTTGGAGGTGGCCTTCGTCACCCAGTTGGTGAAGAAACTGCTCATTATCATCTCTCGCCCTGCAAGGCTGCTGGAATGCCTGGTGAGGGGGCTGGGAGAGGGGAGGGGGCTGGCGGGGGCCCCTCCGAGCCCACCGCGAGCCCGCCCCTGCCCTGCCTCAGGAATTCAACCCCGAGGAGTTCTACCACTTGCTAGAAGCAGCGGAGGGCCACGCCAAGGAGGGGCACCTGGTCAAGACAGATATCCCTCGTTATATCATCCGCCAGCTGGGCCTCACCCGGGACCCTTTTCCAGGTGCCAGCTGGGGGCACAGGGGGCTGGAGGTGAATCCACGGGGACCCCAGCCTCCACTCACTCTCAGTCCCTTCCTAGACGTGGTGCATCTGGAGGAACAGGACAGTGGCGGCTCCAACACGCCCGAGCAGGACGACCTATCTGAGGTAAGGCCGGGAGGCAGCCGTCAGCACGCTGGTTCTGGCTGGATAGGCAAGGTTCACCTCCTGGCTCTCTGGCCTCAGGCCGGGTAGATCTCTGCTCCGAGCCTCAGTTTCACCATTTGTCAAATGGGTTAATGATAGGTCTTCCTCCATGGGCCTTTTTCTTTTTATGGTAAATTACACATAACATAAAATTTACCACTTTAACCATTTTAAAATGAACAATTCCGTGTATTTAGTACATTTACAGCTTGTGCAGCCATCACCTCTATCTAGTCCTGGAGGATTTTCATCACTCCCAAAGGAAATATATCCATTAGCAGTTATTCCCCATCTCCCCTCCCCTGGCCCATGGCAATCACTGACCTGCTTTCTGTCTTCTTGGATACGCTTGTTCTGAACATCTCATACACATGGCATTATTCACTCTGTGGGCCTTTGTGTCGGCAAAGGGTTTTCAAGTTTCATTCATGTTGTAGCATGAATCAGTGCTTCATTCCTTTTTATGACTGAACTAGAGGCCCCATGCACGAAGATTTGTGCAAGAATGGGCCTTCACTCTGGCCAGAGCTGCCTTTCTGCCTTCCCACGCTGCCCAGAGGCCTGGAGCAGCTGGGGTGGTGTAGAATGCCTGCATCATTGCCATGGCGACGATGCAAGCATCCCGCCCTGCCCCTGGCCTCTCAACGCCTGCATATGCAAATTAAACCCCATCTTTGTTTGGGTTAATTTGCATACTCACTCCT
This sequence comes from Eptesicus fuscus, assembly GCF_027574615.1. Taxonomy (NCBI): domain Eukaryota; kingdom Metazoa; phylum Chordata; class Mammalia; order Chiroptera; family Vespertilionidae; genus Eptesicus; species Eptesicus fuscus. The sequence goes on from NC_072478.1 coordinate 19,732,440, forward strand.
GATTGGCTGGTGGGCGTCATGAAGGTACAGTCAATTAGCATGTTACTCTTTTATTAGGTAGATAATATTTCATTGTATGGATATACCATATTTGTTTATCCATTGTCCCCTGGTGGACACTGGAGTTGCTTCCATTTTTTGGCTGTTGTGTAAATAGTGCTGCTATGAACATTCGTGTACAAGTATTTGTCTTGAACAACTGTTTCAATTCTTTTGGTATATACCTAGCAGTGGAATTGCTGGGCAATAGGGTAATTGTTTGTCTAATTTATTGAGGAACCATGCATGGCGTTTTGAGTGAGTTGAGTGTCTCTCTGTGCTAAGAGCTCAGCGTAGTAAAATATGCCACAATCTCACTGCCAGGCCAGCCACACGTTGGAAGATGTTTCAAATGTCTAGTAGAAACTATCTGCCATAGGCCATGCGTGTGCTTCGTCTAAACTATCTAGTGTTTTTCAAAACTTTGAAGCAAAACACAGAAATCAGAAGATTTTTGCCTCAGATCTGGGGTTGGGCCTTCTTTTGAAAAAAAAAAAAAAATCAGAAGTTCTAACAACACTATGGTGGGACCAGCTGGCACTGAGTGTGGGCTGCCCTATGATATGGGGTACCTGCCCCCAGTCACCCATGGCCCCCACCTGGCCTGCCTCGCCCTGAAGGCATTTGTTTCAGATTGTATCTATTAACACACACACACACACACACACACACACACACACCTTTCCTATATATATGTAAATATATATATTTAAAAGAATCTTACTATACATGCCATTTGTTTAATTTTTTGAATAGGTAATGGAATGACATCACTCAAAAGTCTAAAACTCTAAAAAGGTATTTATCTTTAATTGTTGTTTGTAGGATTCTACATAATTCCATTTAATCAAACTTGCTAATTGAGTGATTCAAATCTTCCATCTCCCTATTCTTTTTTTTCTTTTTCCTGATTGATCTCATAGTTTCTGAGATATGTGTTAAATCCTTGTTTTGAGCTATTTCTCCCTATAATTCTGTCAGTTTTTGTGTCAGATATTTTTAGGCTACCTTTTTTTTTCATTCATGTATTTATTCCACAACCAAAATCATAACTTAAAAGTCATAACATTTTTAAAAGATAAAGGAGACTTTGTATCACAGCTACATTAATAAAATAGGCATTGGTCTAAAATGCAACATGAAACAGGTGTTCTGTTCCCATGGTGGAATAAATACATAATAATTACACATAAAATTTCACTCAAGATGTGACATGAGGCAATATCCCTTTGAAACAAACTATCCAATGGATAGAGGCATGCTGCCAGTAATTTCTATGCACATTTTACTGCAAGATGGAAAACTCTCCAAGGTAACTACAAACTCAACCCCCTTGTCTCATGCACCTGGCCTTGGCTTTCGCCTTCCTTCCTCAGACACATCCAATCCAGAAAGGCTTCTGCACCCCATGCTCAAAAACGCCACCATTAGTCCCCAAGGACCTCAGCACAAACTGCTGTTAATAAGCTCATATGCAGCCCTAGCTAGTTTGGCTCAGTGGATAGAGCCTTGGCCTTCGGACTGAAGGGTCCCAGGTTCGATTCCGGTCAAGGGCATGAACCTTTGTTGCAGGTTTGATCCCCGCCCCGGGTTGGGATACATGCGGGCGGCCACCAATCGCTATTTCTCTCTCTATGTCTCTCCCCGCTTCCTTCCACTCTCTCTAAAAATCAATGGAAAAATATCCTCAGGTGAGGATTAACAAAAAATAAAAAATAAAATAAATAAATAAGCCTATATGCAGCCTCCAGGGAAATCAGCTGCATCAACTCAAAGAACCGCAGCATTTCTTTAAACATTGGTTTTAACTGTCCAATGAGCTCCTTCAGGCTAGGTGCTTTTCATAAACAAACCAAAATATTGTCTTATAATCTTTATTTTTTCTTGCAAAATGTTAAGTAAGCCATTCAAGTAAAAAAAAATTTTTTTTACAGAAACCATAAAAATTCAAAGGAAACCAGTTCTTTGCAGCCTAACTCCTTTGTTTCTGAGCTGTGAAGAGGGAGATGAGGCCTCCCACTGTCATGCCTTGGTGGTCTGGTGAACATTCGGTCAGGCAGGCATCGTTTTAGGTGGATGGGCACACCATAGATTTCGGGAAAATTTTCTGCAGTTCTGGAACTTTGTTTTTCCAGGCATAACCATATGCAGTAAAATCAGAAGTTGGTGTGGCGAATATGATGTGGCAATGCTTCTGTGGAAACCACAGGCTTTAACCCCTTCGGGTTATAGGCATCAGAAGCCCCTGCTCCCACCAATTTCTGCGTGAAGCCACTAAACTTATAGTACACTAGAGGCCCGGTGCACGAATTCGTTCACAGGTGGGGTCCAGCTGGCCCACCCCCATGGGGGCACATTGGGTCGGGCCAGCGCGGGGGAGGAGCCGTGGGAGGTTGGCCGGCTGGCCCCGCCCCTGATTGGGGTGTTGGAGGCTGGGCCAGTGGGGGGGTGCAGATAGGGGGGCGATTGAGGCCCGGATTAGACCGGTTGGCTGCCACAGTACACGTCATAGCCGCCGGTCATTCTGGTTGTTCTGCCATTTGGTTGCTGAGCTTTTATATATATAGATGATGCCCTGTGTTTGGCTATTCACAGCTGTTGCCTGTGAGGACTGCCCCAAGGAAGGTTTAGGCTACATTCTTAGAAGCATATCAGTTCAATATTTTTTAAAAATATGTTTTTATTGATTGAGAGAGAGAGAAAGGGGGGGGGGAAGAGACAGACAGACAGACAGACAGACATTGATGTGAGAGAGAAACATCAATCAGTTGCCTTGAGCATGCACCTCAACCAGGATCAAACCCACAACTGGGTATTTTCCCTGACCTTTCAGTGCACAGGACTATGCTAACCAACTGAGCCACCCTGGCCAGGGCTCATTATTTTTTTAATCTCATAGATATTTTTGTGTAATATTTATGATTTTCAGAGAGGAATGGAGAGGGAGAGAGAGATAAAAACATCAATGATGAGAGAGAATTATTAGTCAACTGCCTCTTGCACATCCCCTACTGGGAATTGAGCCCTCAATCCCAAACTTTGACCGGGAATCGACCTCCTAGTTCATAGGTCAATGCTCAACCACTGAGCCACGCTGGCTGGGCAATTTCTCATTCTTTTTAACGGAGGCACAATATTCCTTTATTCAAATGCCCATTATGTGTTTATTTAACTAATTTCCTATCGATGAACATGTCAATTGTTTCTAATATTTGCAATAAGCAAGATAGTACATACCTATGTCATTTTCACATATGCAAGCCTATCTGTAGAATTATTTCAAAAGTGAAATCCTGGATCAAAGGGAATGTACATTTATAGTTCTATATACACCAAAGTACCTTCCATGGGGGTTATACCAATGTATTCTCCCAAAAGCAAGGTATAAAAATACCTGTTTCCCCACAACTTTACCCACAGAGTGTGTCAGCCTTTTGGATTTTTTCTTTTCCTTTTGCCAATCCGCTAGGTGAAAAATGGTATCTTGGGTAGTTTTAATTTGCCCTCTGACATTATATGTGAGGTTGAGCATCTTTTCATATGGTTAAGAGCTCTACATTCTAGTTCACAGATCTTGCCTATTTTTTCTCTTCAATTGTTAGGCTTCTAGTTATGGATTTCTGGGAGTTCTTTCTATATTAGGGTGATTATTTTGTAGGCTTCTTTCCTAATGGGAAAAAGTTGGGACTATCGCTTCAAAGTCAGACAGTCTCGGGTTCAAGTCCTGATTTTGTTGCTTCCTCACTGTGGCACTGGGATGAAGGATGCATCCCCACCCTGCCTCGGTTTCCCCATGGATAACGGGATAACAAGAGTCTCCCTCTTACCATGATGATGGTGGTGGTCTCCCCTTCCCCCTTCAGGGCCGCAGCAGCTCCACCAAGGCTAAGAAACCGCCTGGAGAGAATGACTTTGACACCATCAAACTCATCAGCAATGGTGCTTACGGGTGAGCCACCTGGGGCTCTGGCAGGGGGAGGGTAGCGGAGGCCGGGTGTCTCGGGGTGACGGCCGGTCCTCGCTCTCTCCCCCTGCAGCGCCGTCTACCTGGTGCGGCACCGGGACACTCGCCAGCGCTTTGCAATGAAAAAGATCAACAAGCAGAACCTGATCCTGCGCAACCAGATCCAGCAGGCGTTCGTGGAGCGCGACATCCTCACCTTCGCCGAGAACCCCTTTGTGGTCAGCATGTTCTGCTCCTTTGAGACCCGGCGCCACCTCTGCATGGTCATGGAGTACGTGGAAGGTGTGGCTGCCTGCAGAGCTGTAGGGAACAGGGAGGTCCACGCTGGTCAGGGCTGCTGAGGGGCCTGCCTGAGCCCCAGTCACCATATTGACTCTCCACCTAGTTATCCATCCAGTCATTGACCATCCATTCCATCTGTTTATTTCTATCCAGCCATCTATTTAGTTTATCTGTTTTCATTTTAGTCAATATAGAAACATCCATCCAATTACCCATTTACCCATCCATTCTTCCATTTATTCATTTGCTAATCCATCTGTTTTTCCACCCATACATCTGTTTATACATTATACATCTATTTTTTTTTTTAATCCTCACCCGTGGATATTTTTCCATTGGTTTTTTAGAGAGAGGGGAGGACAGAGAGCAATACCGATGTGAGAGAAACACAGCCGTTGGTTGCCTCCTGCACGGGCACTGACCAGAGCCCAGGCCAGAGAGGAGCCTGCAACCAAGATATGAGACACGTGCCCTTGACCGGAATCAAACCCTGGACCCTTAGGTCCTCAGGCTGATGCTCTACCCACTGAGCCAAACTGGCTAGGGCCATTATACATCTATTTAAAAAAAAAAAATTGAATAGACTTCATTTTTTAGAGCAGTTTTAGGTTTCCAGACTGAGTAATTAGAAAGTACGTTGAGTTCCTGCATACCCCTTTCCTGCAGTCTCCCTATTATTTACATCTTGCATTCATGCGGTACATTTGTTATAATTTATGAACCAATATTGATACATTATTAACTGAAGTCCATAGTTATATATTAGATCCACTCTGTGTTGCACATCTATTTTTCATTCATCCATCTTTTCATATGTCTGGCCATTTATTCATGCATCAGTTTATTCACCCACTTACACACCATCCATCCATCTACCAATACCTATTTATCTATTTATTAATCCACCATCCATCCGTTTACTATCTGTATTTTTATTATTCATCCAAATCTTCATGCTAGCAGCCATCTCATCTAGCTGTCTCTATCCACACATTCATCTACAGTTCATCCATCAGTTTATCCACCCATCCAGCCATCTAGCATTCATCCAACCACCAATGTATATATTTTTCATGTTTATCCAACCACTCAGTTATCCAAATATTATTACATCATTGCCCAAACCCACACATACTGTGGTTATTAGGGTACACACATGACCTCATGGGGCTACAGTGATGCCACTCCTACACCTTTAGTCAACCATCCATTCATTCAACAGATATCCCCCCGTTGTCTCCCTTATGCCACGTGCTGTGCTAGGTGCTGGTGGCACAGGGGGGGGCCAGATAGGCACATGTCTCTCTCTTTTTTTTTTTTTATTGATTTTTTACAGAGAGAAAGGGAGAGAGATAGAGAGTTAGAAACATCGATGAGAGAGAAACATCAATCAGCTGCCTCCTGCACACCCCCTACTGGGGATGTGCCTGCAACCAAGATACATGCCCTTGACCGGAATCGAACCCGGGACCTTTCAGTCCGCAGGCCGACGCTCTATCCACTGAGCCAAACCGGCTTCGGCACATGTCTCTCTTATGGAGATTATATTCTGGGTAGTCAGACGATAAACAAAACAAGCAAAGGCAGTCAGGTCATTTCATAGAGTGAGGACAGTAATGAGGACCTTAAGGCTGAAGGAGGCCATAGGGACATTGGTGGGCAGGGACCTCTCTAAGCCGCACTCTACCTGGACGAGGGAACCCCAAGCACAAAGTCTGTTAGGTGAGAAGGCATCTGGACTTGGAAGTAGCAATTTTCAACTGGTGTGCCACAAGAATTTTTAAAACATGCAATACCTGACTTAGTCAGTGGCACTGGCCTCTTTTATTTTCCTGTTAGATAGTCAAATTAAAAAGTGACTACAGCCAGAACAACAATGGCTGTTTGGTGTGAATGAATCAAAATCATACCTATTTGTATTTGTCAGGTTGGCAAAAATAGACATTTTTTTGGTGTGCTGAAGAATTTTCGTTATTAGTTTATATGTGCCATGAGATGAAAAAGGTTGAAAATCGCTGTTTTGAGGAGCAGCAATGGAGCTGGAGTCAAGTGAGCAAGTGAGAGGGAGGGTGGGGGTAGATAAGGACGGAGAGGTGAGGGGTTAAGCATGCAGGGCCTTGCAGAGCCTGGAATGCATTGGGTTTCATGCCAAATGCAACAGGCAGCCACTGGAGGGTTTTAAGCTGACATGGTCTGACTTACGTTTTAAGGCTGTTTATTTAGCTGCTGTGTGGAGGGCAGAAGAGGGAGACCAAGATGGCGGCAACTACATGGGTCCAAGGTCTTGCAGAGGAGAGAAGTGGGTGGAATCGGGATCTCTTTGATGAGTTGAGCACACAGTGAGTGTGCATTCTTGGGGCTCCTGAACAAGGCCCAGCCTCAAAGTCTCATTTGGAAGTCAACCCAGCTTTGTTCTCAGTGTAAGTGTGTGTCAGTATTACTTGGGGTTGTGGCCAGATGCAGATTCCTAGGCTCCATTCCTAGGTCTGATCATCAGTTTTCTGGCTCAGAAAGAAAGAGAAAGAAAGAAAGAAAGAAAGAAAGAAAGAAAGAAAGAAAGAAAGAAAGAAAGAAAGAAAGAAAGGAAGAAAGACATTTAATGACTTGTGATCAAAACACTCATGTTGCCTTCAGAAATGGCTGTATCCAGAAGAAAGAAAGAAAGAAAGAAAGAAAGAAAGAAAGAAAGAAAGAAAGAAAGAAATTTAATGACTTGTGATCAAAACACTCATGTTGCCTTCAGAAATGGCTGTATCCAGATGCTCAAACCATGTCATCAGGAATCTCTCCATTTCTTGGCTCTGCTCTCCCATGTGTAGGCTTCCCTTTAGACAGGCCTTGATATAGTGAGGTGCCATCCAGCAGATCCCACTTACATCCTGCTAGTTTAGCAATCTTTGGGGAGAGTGAAAAGTTGGAGGGCTGAGCACCTTGGGTTTGCTGCTGCACTTGGAAAGAAATCTGGTCCTTGTAAGAAAAAGGAGGAATGCCTATTGGGGGGAAATATGAACGCTGATCACAGTAAATCTGGTGGGAACCAGGAATCTACATTTTAAGGCACAAGACATTCAAGATTCAAACTCCAGGAGATCAAGGGCAGTGTTCCCAGACTCAGTTGATAAGCAGACAGTGTTTGGTACCCACCAAACCTCATTTCCACCAACTCCCTTCATGACCCAACCTCTGTCTGAGTCTCAGATCAAGCCAACTTTGGAAGATGGTTAAGAGGACAAGAGGAGCCCTGGCTGGTGTGGCTCAAGTTGTTTGGAGCCTTGTCCTGTGCACTGAAAGGTTGCGGATTTGATTCCTAGTCAGAGCACATAATCTGCGTTGCAGGCTCATTCTCCAGCCCCATCCATGTTTCCCTCCCTCCCTCTCCGCCTCCCTCTCCCTCCCTCTCTCTGAAAAGGTCAATGAACCTGTTCTCAGGTGAAGATTTAAAAATATATAAAAAATTTAAAAAGAAGACAGGAGGAGCCTGGTAGAGGGCACTCCCTGTGCGACCTGGGAGAGCGAGGCCCCTCTGTACTTCAGTTCTCCTTCGCTGTAAAATAGGGGTGATGTGAGGTGGGGACTTGGTGCTATCGTGCATGTGGAGTGAACAGCTCTGGGGCAAGGGTGCTTCCCTCTTTACCCGTGCCTCCTCCACACACAGGGGGGGACTGTGCTACCCTGCTGAAGAACATCGGGGCGCTGCCCGTGGAGATGGCCCGCATGTACTTTGCCGAAACAGTGCTGGCACTCGAGTATCTACACAACTATGGCATCGTGCACCGTGACCTCAAGCCTGACAAGTGAGCCTTGCCTTTCCCCATCACCCCCTCCCTGCCCCTCTGCAGGCGCTGGCATGGAAGGGCCAGGAGGGAAGTGGGCAAGCCTCACCCTGAGACCCCTGCTTGTGTTTGCAGCCTCCTCATCACCTCCATGGGCCACATCAAACTCACGGATTTTGGCCTCTCCAAAATGGGGCTCATGAGCCTCACCACCAACCTGTACGAAGGCCATATCGAGAAGGATGCTCGGGAGTTCCTGGACAAACAGGTGTGTGTGTGGCCGTGGGGATCGCTGTGGGGGGGATTATCCAGCAGGGCTTCAGGGTGTGGTGGGGCGTGCCGCTCCCCTTCGAGGCCCCTCCTGTGGCCAGAGTGCAGGCTGACCGCCTGCCCCTAGGTGTGCGGAACCCCAGAGTACATCGCGCCTGAGGTCATCCTGCGCCAGGGCTATGGCAAACCGGTGGACTGGTGGGCCATGGGCATCATCCTCTACGAGTTCCTGGTGGGCTGTGTGCCCTTCTTCGGAGACACGCCCGAAGAGCTGTTTGGACAGGTCATCAGTGGTGCGTGCCTCCTTGGTGGCAGGTGGGGGGCACGGGGACATGGGCAGACCCAGGGCCTTTTGGACCCAAAAGTGACCCCCCCCACACACACACCTTGCTCTGCAGATGACATCCTGTGGCCCGAGGGAGATGAGGCCCTGCCGACAGACGCCCAGCTCCTGATATCCAGCCTCCTGCAGACCAACCCCCTGGTCAGGCTCGGGGCAGGTAAGGGGTCTGCTGTGCAGAGCAGCTAAGGGCTGGTCCCCAAGGGCTGTGGCCCTGGGGTAGAAGACAGGGGTGGGTGGCTGGGCTCTTGAGCTGGCCATAGGCGGTCGCGGGAATTCTCTCCCGGACCCCATCCACCCCTTCCTTTCCAGGGGGTGCCTTTGAGGTAAAGCAGCACAGTTTCTTTCGAGATCTGGACTGGACAGGCCTGCTGAGGCAGAAGGCAGAGTTCATCCCCCACCTGGAGTCCGAGGATGACACCAGCTACTTCGACAGTGAGCTGGGAAAGGGGGTGGAATCTGGTGAGAGGGACCATTGGGCAAGGCCTGGGCTGGAGCCCAGGTGGGTAGGAGACCAGCCACCCAGACAGAGGAGAGGGATGGCCTGGCATAGGGGTGGGGCTCGGTCTGAGCAGTTAGCAGGAAAGGAGGGTGGGGCCTGGACCGCAGTGAGTTCTGGAGTTGGGCCTGGGCTACTGGGCAGTGCTAGGACCTAGAACGAGGCAGGGACAGGGGCTGGCTGGAGGGGAGGGGGCTGGGCCATAGATGGGGTCTGTGGGTGTGGCCTCTGGCGCTGGGCTGATGGAGCCTCTGAGAGTTGGGCAGAAACCCAGCCTGGAAGCAGGGCCAGAATCAGAGTCTAGACTGGGACAGGGACATGCGGGGCCTGCAGCCCTGAGGAGAGGATCCATGATGTAGGTCACAGTCCGCCCCCCATTCCCAGCCCGCTCAGACAGGTATCACCACGTGAACTCCTATGATGAGGATGACACGACGGAGGAGGAGCCGGTGGAAATCCGCCAGTTTTCCTCCTGCTCCCCGCGCTTCAGCAAGGTGAGCCGCGGCTGGGTTAGGGGTGGGGCCAGGCCCGGGGAGGGGGGTCGAGATCGGGAGGCGGGGCTTGGGCGGGGGTGGGAGGGGGTCTTTTCCTCCTAGCAGGATGAGGACGGAGTGGGGCGGGGTTGCGGGAGCTGGGGGAATCCTGGCAGGCCCGAGGTCTCCGGCTGGGGAAGTTGCTGAGAGTGACAGGGCCTGGGGGGTATGGGAGGGCCTTTGGCATTGGGTGGAATCTAACAAGAATCCGGACCGCTGTGGTGCTGAGGACTCACAATGGGGCGGTGCTAGTCTAGATGAGGCGGGTCAGGACCTTGGGGTGCAGAGGATGAGCAGTGGGGGCGGGGCAAAGGTGCACAAGGTCTCGCTGTGAGGAGCAGCGTGCAGTGGTGAGTAGAGCCCAGCTTGGGGTACATATGATTGGGTGGGAACTGGGAAGGTGGGGCACGAAAGAGGGCAAATTCGTCAAGATATGGGCAGGGTTGCCGAGGCCGGTTTGGCTCAGTGGATAGAGCGTCAGCCTGCGGACTCAAGGGTCCCAGGTTCGATTCCGGTCGGGGGCATGTGCCTTGGTTGCGGGCACATCCCCAGTGGGGGGTGTGCAGGAGGCAGCTCATCGATGTTTCTCTCTCATCGATGTTTCTGGCTCTCTAACCCTCTCCCTTCCTCTCTGTAAAAAATCAATAAAATATATTTAAAAAAAAAAGATATGGGCAGGGTTGCCCTAGCTGGTTTGGCTCAGTGGATAGAGTGTCGGCCTGCGGACTAAAGGGTCCCAGGTTCGATTCCGGCCAAGGGCACATGCCTAGGTTGTGGGCTTGATCCCCCACAGTGGGGGGCATGCAGGAGGTGGCCGATCGATGATTCTCTTTCGTCATTGATGTTTCTATTTCTCTATCACTTTACCTTCCGCTCTGAAATCAATAAAAACATATTTTTTAAAATATATTTTATTGATTTTTTACAGAGAGGAATCGAATCTGGGACCTTTCAGTCCGCAGGCCAATGCTTTATCCACTGAGCCAAACCGGTTAGGCGGGGCAATAAAAACATATTTTAAAAAAGATTATGGGCAGGGTCTAAAGGCTTAAATATGTTTGGTGGGGTCTGAGCTGCAGATTTGTAGGTGGTTGGGGGACAATTCAGAGATGGGCGGGGCCCTGCCTTGGGAGGGCGGAGCGTGTCCAGTAGCAGGAAGCCCATTGGTTCGGGAGCGTGCCTCTCACCACCGCGCACCCGCCCTTGCAGGTGTACAGCAGCATGGAGCAGCTGTCGCAGCATGAGCCCAAGACCCCGGTGGCGGCCGCGGGGGGCAGCAAGCGGGAGCCGAGTGCCAAGGGTCTAGAGGAGAAGGTGGCCGGCAAGCGGGAGGGCCTGGGCAGCCTGACCCTGCGCGAGAAGACCTGGAGAGGGGGCTCCCCAGAGATGTGAGCAGGGGCAGGGCTAGGTTTGGGGAGCGGGAATGAAGAGGCGGGTCGCCTCTGACCACGCCCCCCTTTTAGCAGCAAGCGCTTCTCGGCATCGGAGGCCAGCTTCCTGGAGGGGGAGGCCAGTCCACCCTTGGGTGCACGCCGCCGGTTCTCGGCGCTGCTGGAGCCCAGCCGCTTCAGCGCCCCCCAAGAGGATGAGGATGAGACCCAGCTGCGCAGGTCTGCCAGGCCCACCTCTGACCCCCCAGGCTCACTGGATGCACGGGTCCCCAAAGAGGCAGCTCAAGGGGATGGCACTGCCAGTGGCGGGGACTCCGAAGCCAGTGAGTGCCCCCTCCTGCCGCCTTCCCTAGTTCCCCAGTGGCCATACATTGAGCATTCAATAAGCCTGGTACTGTTTACGCAAGGTCTCATCTACTCTACACACTCCCGTCTGGGTTCTCATCAACGTGAGGAGCACCCCGCATTCCATGCTCTCGGTCAGCAAATGCCTTTGAGCGCTTCTGTGTCCCCGGGGTTGTGCCAGGTGCATGTTACTTGCTCCCAGGAAACTGACGTTCCCACAAGGGTGAGAAGTGGGGAAGCATTCCAGGCAGAGTGAACACATGCGAGATGCCCCGACCTTGGCCTGCCTCCTAACCCACCTGCTCTGTTGCAGCTGACCAACCACGCCCAGGTGACCTCTGCCCACCTTCAAAGGACGGGGACCCATCAGGCCCGAGGGCCACCAATGACCTGGTTCTGCGCCGGGCGCGGCATCAGCAGCTGTCAGGGGACCCAGCAGTGGAGAAGCGGCCTTCTCGAACCGGGGGCAAAGTCATCAAGTCAGCCTCTGCCACTGCCTTGTCTGTCATGATTCCTGCAGGTGATGCTGGGCCCCACCTGGGAGGGAGGGTCTGCCCCCATTTGTGCCAGGACAGGCCAATGATGACGCTGCATTTTTCCTGTCCACAGTGATGGGCACTGGGGTGGACCAGTGAGAGCTCTGGGACTTTAAGGAGGTGGGAGGAGCAGATACTGGGAGAGCTGTGATTGCTGGCCTTGACCTCTGACCATGGTTCTGTGTCTGCCTGCAGTGGACCCTCATGGAAGCTCACCCCTGGCCAGCCCCATGTCTCCACGATCTCTCTCCTCCAACCCGTCCTCGAGGGACTCCTCACCCAGCCGGGACTACTCACCGGCTGTCAGTGGGCTCCGCTCACCTATTACCATCCAACGCTCCGGCAAGAAGTACGGCTTCACACTGCGAGCCATCCGCGTCTACATGGGTGACTCAGACGTCTACAGTGTCCATCACATTGTCTGGGTGAGCATCCACGGGTGGGGTCTGTGTTCCAAGATGGGGGTGGGGTAGAGAAACACCCCTTTAACCCCCAGAAATGAGGGACAGTTCAGTCTCTGGATCCAGGCAGCCTGGATGAGACTCCTATGACCTTCAGTGTCCTTCCCCCTCTGAGCTTCAGTTTCTTCAGTTGTAAACGGGGAAGAATAATTACTACTTCCTAAGGTGTTACAAGGATTAAAGTCAATGCAGAGCTAGGTGTGGGGCACATAAGCTTAGGGAGCGTCCTTGTTACCGATCCTGTTAACCCTGCACTGTGTGGTGCCCTGTCCCCAGCACGTGGAAGAGGGGGGCCCAGCCCAGGAGGCAGGGCTCTGTGCGGGGGACCTCATCACCCACGTGAATGGGGAGCCTGTGCATGGCATGGTGCATCCTGAGGTCGTGGAGCTGATCCTTAAGGTGAGTGCAAGGGAGGCAGCACACTGGGGAGAGGGGAGCGGAGGTCCTGGGAGCCCGAGCTGCGGGAACAGCCTCCAGCAGAGCATTTGTCTCCCTCCTTCCCCCAGAGTGGCAACAAGGTGGCAGTGACCACAACACCCTTCGAAAATACCTCCATTCGCATCGGCCCTGCAAGGCGCAGCAGCTACAAGGCCAAAATGGCCCGGAGGAACCGGAGACCCTCGGCTAAGGAGGGCCAGGAGAGGTGGGTGGGGCCAAGTGTGGAGGCGGGGCTATACACAGAAGGCACAGGGGGACACTCCAGTGTTTGAACAGTGGGCAGGGCTAAGATGGGAGGGCCACAGCTGTGGACAGGAGGAAGAAGTGTGGGGACCACCGAGTAAAGAGCAAACACCGAGACGACGGGGGCGGGGGGGGGGGGGCAGGGAGGGGCGGAGAGCACGGGCTGGGACAGTGCGAGGTTCCTGGGCTGGAAGAAGAGCATTGCGGTATGTCTTGGGCAGGTGGGCGGGGCCAGTAGATTTGGATGAGCGAGAGCACCGTTCAGGAGGTGGTCTTGTCCTTTTGAGTGTGTTTAGCCCACTGGGAGGGCTAGGAGAAGGGAGTTCTATCTGGAATGAGCAAGCCAGGCAAGACTGGGCCAACTGAAGTCATTTCCTCCCTTAAAGGTAGGAGGAGCTAGGAGAGGAAGGTGGGGCCAGGAGAGGGTTCTGTTTTGATTAGTGGGTTTGGCCTGGACAAGTCGTGAGTGGGGATTTAAGTGAGGAGCCAGACTGAACTGAGGCAGGTGAACGTCTTCCCTCCCTGATTGGTGAGTTGCGGCAGGAGAGGGCGGGACTAGAGAGGTGGGAGGAGCCAGAAGAGGTTGGTCCTGCGTTGATAGGTGACTCTAGCTTGGCAGTGCCCAGCAAAACATAGGTGGGAGGAGCCAAGCGGACCCATGTGGGAAGTTCTTTTGGTTTTGATAGGTGGGTTGTAGCTGGAGAAGGCGGGGCCAGAGGAGTGGGCGGTCCCAGGGGCTAAAGTGGAGCCAGGAGTGGTGATTTTGGACTTTTAAGAAGATAAATGGCCCTCTCCTTATTCCCCAGCAAGAAGCGCAGCTCGCTCTTCCGCAAGATCACGAAGCAGTCGAACTTGCTTCACACTAGCCGCTCGCTGTCGTCGCTAAACCGCTCACTGTCGTCCAGCGACAGCCTCCCGGGCTCGCCCACCCACGGGCTCCCAGCTCGCTCACCCACCCACAGCTACCGCTCCACACCCGACTCCGCCTACCTAGGTAAGCTCTGGGCCTGCGCTGGGCCAAGCGCGGGGGGCGGGGGGTGGGGGGGGGTACGGGTTCCCTGGCGGTGCCTGCCAGCGGAACACCCCCTTTTGCCCGCCCTCAGGTGCCTCGTCCCAAAGCAGCTCCCCTGCCTCGAGCACGCCCAACTCCCCGGCCTCCTCCGCGTCGCACCACATCCGGCCCAGCACGCTGCACGGCCTGTCGCCGAAGCTGCACCGCCAGTACCGCTCTGCGCGCTGCAAGTCGGCCGGCAACATCCCGCTGTCCCCGCTGGCGCACACGCCGTCCCCCACGCAGGCATCGCCGCCGCCGCTTCCTGGCCACACGGTGGGAAGCTCCCACACGACACAGAGCTTCCCGGCCAAGCTGCACTCCTCGCCGCCGGTGGTGCGCCCACGCCCCAAGAGTGCGGAGCCCCCGCGCTCGCCGCTTCTCAAACGCGTGCAGTCGGCCGAGAAGCTGGGCACCTCGCTTGGCGCCGACAAGAAGGGAGCGCTGCGCAAACACAGCCTCGAGGTGGGCCACCCGGATTTCCGCAAGGACTTCCACGGTGAGCTGGCGCTGCATAGCCTGGCTGAGTCTGATGGGGAGACGCCCCCCGTCGAGGGGCCTGGTGCGCCCCTGCAGGTGGCTGTCCGCCGCCTGGGCCGCCAGGAGTCGCCCCTCAGCCTGGGAGTGGACCCGCTGCTGCCCCAGGGCACCCCCAGGCCTACGGGGGCCTCGAGTAAAGAGGAGTCCCCCGGCAGTGGGGAGGCCTGCACCCAGCCCCGCGTGACGACTCCCGGAGGCCGGACCCTGGAGCGGGATGCCAGCGGCACGCGGCACCAGAGTGTGCAGACCGTGCAGACCGAGGATGGCTTGGGTGGGGCGGCTAGGGCGGTCGCCAAGGCCGCACTGAGCCCGGTACAAGAACATGAGACAGGCCGGCGCAGCAGCTCCGGTGAGGTGGGCACGACCCTAGTGCCCATTGTTGTAGAGCCCGAGCGGCCTGGGGCCAAGGTCGAGGTGCCCCGGTCTCTGGGCTCGGACTCCAAGGGGTTGCAGGGACCCATACCCCTGGTGCCTCCCGCACCAGAGGTCCTCCGAGGCCCTGAAGGCTGGGGGCTGGAGAAGGTGGAGGAGCGGACCACGCAGAGCGGGCCTCGCTCCAAGCCCTCCTCCCCCAAGCTCTCCCCGGAGGCCCAGACCCCTTCTGTAGCCCCTACGAAAAATGCAACAAGCAGCACAGGGCCCCCAGCCGCCCCCACTCCCCTTCTCCAGGCCACCAAGCCCGAGGTGGGGCTGACTTCCAGGTACCCTGCTGAAGCTGTGCCTCCATCAGGCCTGACCAAAAGGGCCCCCTGCCCCATGCCCCCTGGCCCCTAGCTGAGGGGGCCGCTGGCCCTGCACTGTACAGCCGCCTGTATACATATGTACACATATAAATAAAGTGTGTCTGTGCTTCATGAGCTTTCTGAGGCTTGCCCCACCTCCCTGGCAAGGCAAGGTTTTAGCCCTCTTGCCTGTGTTCTTGTTAAGGGGAGGAACTCCAGTCCTGGTTACTATAGAGAGGGGAGGTGAGTCTTGTGTGGATCTTTCCTTGTGGTCTCAACTATGAGCCAGCTGCCCCCAGACCCTACGAAGCTGCAACGCTGTTCGGAGTCCCAGTGCCCACCTGAAGAAAAAGTTAACAGCCCCATCTACCACCTTCTATTCCTCACAACTTCTTTTAAAAATATATTTTATTGATTTTTTTTTTTTTTTTTTTACAAAGAGGAAGGGAGAGGGATAGAGAGTTAGAAACATTGATAGATGAGAGAGAAACATCAATCAGCTGCCTCCTGCACACCCCCCACTGGGGATGTGCCCGCAACCAAGGTACATGCCCTTGACCGGAATAGAACCCAGGACCCTTCAGCGCGCAGGCTGACGCTCTGTCCACTGAGCCAAACCGGTTAGGGCTCTTCACAACTTTTGAGTCAAGTGTTCCCATTTTGCAGATGAGTAGACTGAGTCACAGGTTAAGGCACACAATAAGGGACTGAACTGGGATTTAAACTGAAGTCCCAACTGGCTCCTATATGCTCTGCTGGGCTTTCTGGAGACAAGGCGCTACTCTGCTCTCACAGGGTTTCCAGGCCTTCACCAGAGGCTGGAAGGCTTTCCAGAAGGCAGGCAGCTGGGTACACAGTGTGCCCCCACCTCGGTGCTCCTCTCCACAGTTCCGATTCATGTCACCCACACAGGCCCAGGGCCCTTCTGGGGCTACACACCACTTGGAGTGGTCCTCTGTGGTACTGAACGTGGGCCCTGCGGGTCCAGGGAAGCCTATCTGGGTCACATCGAGCACTTGCTGGGCCCCGGAGCAGTTGGAGGGCAGGATGCCAGGAGAGTGTTGCCAGAACTGGACCTGCAGATTGCTTCCAAGAGCTTCTGCCAACCAGCCAGAGTATAGGTCTGCAGAGTATGGAGAGGGCATGGACAGGGTCAGGGTCATTGCTAGGGAATCCCTAGGCTACTGGCCCTCTCTGAGCTCAGTTTCCTTGGTTGTCAATTCCTGGCTAAGGGCTCTTACTAAACACTATATTCATTACTTCATTCACAACAACCCTTTACAGTACATATTAGTACCCCCTTTTTTCCAGATGGGTAAAATGAGAGTCCGGTTAAATAATGTGCCCCACAACCAGTGGTTGAGCCCAGGCCTGTTGGTTGTGTACCTCTCATGTGTTCATGGCTCCTAAAGAGTTCTAGTTCCTACCTCCAACTTGCTCTCAGCCATGGGCACACCTGACACCACCTCTGCAGAGAAAGAGTTCTTCAACCCACAACCTCAGGGCTCACCATCTCCAAATTTTCCAAATTTGGCAAAGCTCTGGAAGGTGGCCCCTGCCTTTGATGTGAGTGTCACACTGCTGTTCCAGGGTCTGTTGAGAACATGGTGGCCCTCGACCACCTCCCCCAGGCCAGGTAATTTCTGGAGGAAGATCCCTCCCAGCTGGTGGTCATACACACTGGGGTAGGTGTAGCTCAGTTGTCTGCCTGGAAGGCAAGGCGGGGGAGAAAATTAGGGACTGTTCCACATTCTGGTCTGGAAACCAGGCAATCGCCCTGCTTCCTTGTCCCCACTCACCAATCTTTGAGAATTGGTCGAACGGAAAAGACACACAGAGGAGGGTCTGCCCATATCTGTGGGCCTGAGGAGGCCATCGGTATGCGGTGCGTGAAAGGGGAGGGAACCCGGGAACGCTGTGGATCAGCCAGAAGCCCTCTTCTTTGTCCAGAAGCAGCACACCTGAACCAAAAGACAGGACCACGGGAACTGCTCAAGGTCTCAACAAGCACAGGTGCAGCCAGGAACAGCCTCAGTTTGCAGGGAGCCTGGAGGGGGTATGGGCAGTGTCTGGACCACTGCCGAACTCTTTCCGCAGCCCACTGTTGTCACAGTCCAGAGAAAGACAGCATTTACCTAGGATAACCTGCTACCCTGCCCCTGTGTCCTAAAGGAGCCCCCTCCCGCCCCTGCAGGTCAGGAGTTAGCTGGGGGAAATGCATCAAGAAGCCAGAGCCCTTCTCCAGCCCCCCAATCTGGGCCTCACCCTTCGTGTGCCCTCGGTTGGTAGAGTTGTGAGTCCTGTTGTTCTTAGGTGGCTGGTCATTGTAAAGTAGGAAGGCATGCTGGGGGAGATGGATGGGGCGACGTGAAGTTTTCCTCCAGGCCGGACCCCCCTAGAGTCCCACCTGGGTTCTGCCGGCACCCGCCCCTTCACCTGGCTGGTGTTCTGGTACAGCGGCAGCAGGCTGCGGCCTACGGCTCCCTTGAGGTTGTCGATGGGCACCGTACCGTCGCGCCAGCCCCCTGAGTCCGCATCCAAGTACTTATACCTGGTACTGGCCGGCAGCTTGTAGACGACGAACCTGGAGGTTGGGAAAAGGACAGAAACGGAGGAAGGGGAAGAGGACAAGCCCCAGGCTTCACCCAGGTTTAGCAATCTGCAGTCCGGCCCGGGGGGGGGGGGGGGGGGGAGGGGGGCGGGGCACGGTCGGAGCCCCGCACTCACCAGTCCACAGGCTGCCCCGAGTCCCCGTAGCAGGTCAGGGTCCCTGCTGGGACCCATAGCAGCGCGCCCAGGAGCAGCAGGCTCAGAGTGGCCATGGGGCTGGAGTCGGGAAATCTGGGTGGGGACCCCGAGGCGCCGGATCACGAGTTGCACCAGACCCGGTCCTTGGTGACTTTCACTTCCCCAAACCCTCCGGAGAACCCAGGGGGGAACCTCACGGGATGAAACTCCGCCCCTGAGATGTGAAGCAGAGATTTGAAGAGGCTGGCCTTGTTCCCTGGGGGCGGGGCTTCCTTTGGGGCGGTCACTCCGCTAAGATCCGGTCCTCATCCAGCCAGCCTACGGCCGCCTCCGATTTCCATTGGATGCGGCCCTTGGTAGGCTCCACCCCCTGACTTGGCCCAGACCACGCCCTTTGATGGCCGAGTGGTTTAGCGACTCTACTCCCGGCCAATCAGCGCTCACGTTCTTCCGCTGGGCCCCGCTTCTGTCTCTTTTGATTCTTGTTTATCCCAATCCACTCTCCCGCCAGACCCTGCTCCTCCCTCGGCTTATGGGTGAGACACAAATTTGCTTTTTTTTCCTTTCCAGCTTTATAGCTTGAGGTCCAACTCTTGGGACTTTTGCTCTCTTAAGGGGAGTTTGTGCCTGGCCGACGTGGCTCAGTGGTTGAGCATCGACCTATGAACCAGGAGGTCACAGGTTCGATTCCCGGTCAGAGCACATGCCCGGATTGCGGGCTCAATCCCCAGTAGGGGGCGTGCAGGAGGCAACCGACTCATGGTTCTCTCTTATGGATGTTTCTATCTCTCCCTCTCCGAAATCAATTTTAAAAAAGTATATATATATATATATATATATAAGACTAGGATTTTTATTTTATTAAATTTTTATTGATTTCAGAGAGGAAGGGAGAGGGATAGAAACATCAATGAGAGAGAATCATTGATTGGCTGCCTCCCACACGCCCCCTACTGGGGGGAGGGGAATAGAGCCCGCAACCTGGGCATGTGCCCTTGGCTGGAATCGAACCTGGGACCCTTCAGTCTGCAGGCCAACACTATCCACTGAGCCAAACCAGCTAGGGCTATACATTTTTTAAAAGGGGAATTTGTGCTCCTTGTCTTCTCCCCTTTCATTCTGCATATTTTCCTGAGCTAGCCAGGGGGTCACTTTGGATCATGGCATGGTGAAGGGTGCTGTGATTCTGGGGCCGGACTGGGGCCTCTTAGAGGGAGATGGTCCCTGTAAATGCCCCTGGGTTTCAAGGCAGGAGGCAAGGAGGATGTAGCCTGATCTTGGGGTGGGGGGAAAGGGGAGGCAAGGCCTGCAGGATCCTGAGCGGTATCGCTAAGGTTAGGAGATGAGTGTGAGAGTATGCCCCCCAAAATCACCGCTGGGGTTACAGCTTCCTCCCATCTTCCAGCACCCGAAACTCACAAATGCAGGCCACAGCTGAAGCTTTATCTAGGAGCATTGGTACAGACCCATAACCATTCACAGCAGAGGCCAGCCACATGCGGAGCTGGGCCGTTACAGTGGGAAGACCCCTTCTAGAGCCAGGGCCTCTGAGAAGCCTCACCCCGTAACCCCTTCCGCTGTCCAAGGCCGCCTGTGAGCCGGTCTGAGGGTCCAGCTCTCCGAGGGTCTGCCTGTCTGTCTCAGGTGTTTGAGTGTCCATCTGAGTCCATTTATTTGCAAGTCTGTGTCGTTGGGTCTACGTGACCCTAGGAAGTCTCTGTGTGGCTCCCTTCCGTTGGAGGCTCCCCCAGGTCTGTCTATGGGCCAGTCCTTGTTCTTCCTGGGGATCTGTGGGTCGAGAGTCCCGGCAAGGGTCCATCCGAGGGAAACCGCCCTGCGTGGATCCGCTCCTGTTGCATCCCGTCCCCAGGAAGGTCCAAGTGCCGGGGGTGGTGGTGGTGGTGGTGGAGGGGGAGGTTGGCTCAAAGGTGACGCTTCATGTGCAAGGCCAGGTGATCCGAGCGAGAAAAAGCCCGAGGGCAGAGCTGGCAGCGGAAGGGGCGCTGTCCCGTATGTTTCCGGTAGTGGCGGGTCAGCTCGTCCGAGCGCGCGAACCGCCAGCCGCAGCCGTCCCACGTGCAGGCATATGGCTTCTCCCCTGGGAGGCGAGGAGATCATGAGTGCCATTGTCTGCCCCACTCCTCCCTCAGGCCACTGCATCCGCCACACTCCTTTGCTCAGCCTTGACCAGGTCTAGGGTGAGGCAAGGGAGGCGCTGAGGGTGCAAAATTTAAGGAGGCACTTGCCCTCAGGGGCGTGCACCCAGGTCTGGCTCTCTGCGACCCCAACCCTTCTTGTTCAGTACCTGCACCTGGCGCCAAGCCTGTCCCAAGTCACATCCCCTACACCACTGGCCCATTTCCTGGGCCCTGTTACCTGCCCCTGTGTCCTAAAGTCATCCTACGGCCTGTCCCCTATGGTCCAGCCCCCTCCTTGCTTCAGGGGACCCTCCAGCTGCTGCCCAACCCTGCCCCTGGCCTTGACCCTTAGAATCCCCTGGTGTTCCAGGCCTGTCTGTGGTGATTAGCTCCCCCCCCCCCCTCCCCCCCCACACACACACACTACACCTGGCCCCACCATCTATTCGGACCCTTAAAGCAGCGGTTTTCAACCAGTGTGAGATACCTGACTGTTTAGTCAGGGGCACTGACTTCTTTTCCCTTCGGTTGTTAAATAAAATGACAGCAGCTAACAAAACAATAGTCACCCATTGTGAGTGCCCTGTCTTGAACCATAAATATTTAGGTCATATAATAGAGTTGTATCTTATTGGTCAAGTCGCATAAGAAGGTTACATCTGATTGGTTAATTCTTGGTACCAGAAATCCTTATATGCAATCATAGGCATCTAATTTTTATTTTAAGTCACTTTGGAGCAAAAAGGGTAGGTAATTACTTTTTTTTTTTTTTTTGTAAATCAGTCATTTTACCTATTTTTCGTCAGATCGGCAAAAAATATAACTTCTTTTGTGTGTGTGCCGCAGAATTTTAGTAATTAGTTTATGTGTGCAGGAGATGAAAAAGTTTGAAATCCGCTGCCTTAAAGCATAGGCCTCCCTCTTCCTCCTCCCCACCTTTATTCCACAGCCTCGCTGGGGCTTTGGCTCCCCGAGACCCTCTTCTCTTGGGCCCGCCCTCCTCTGTTTTCCAGCCATTTCTCCGTATCTTCCTGGGACCACTCTGCATCTGAGCACATGAAACTGACTCTGCCCTGTATCTCCCCTCCTGAGCGCCAACCAGGGGCCCGCCGCCATGCAAACAACCTACGCTATGTACTCCTGGCTCCGTCCGGAACCCCTGACTCCGCTCCCCGCTGGCCACAAAAGCTGAACCCTGCGTCTTTGGCCCGGTCCCCGGCGGGCCAAACCTGGGCCCGCCCCGCAGCCCCGCCTCCAGCCCCGCCCCCTACTCCACTTGCTAGGCTTTCTGCTCCTCAGCCGTGGCCCAGATCTTTTTTTTTTTTTTTTAAATATATTTTATTGACTTTTTACAGAGAGGAAAGGAGAGGGGTAGAGAGTTAGAAACATCGATGAGAGAGAGAGACATCGATCAGCTGCCTCCTGCACACCCCCCACCAGGGATGTGCCCGCAACCAAGGTACATGCCCTTGACCGGAATCGAACCTGGGACCTTTCAGTCCGCAGGCCGATGCTCTATCCACTGAGCCAAACCGGCTTCGGCCTTTTTTTTTTTTTTAATATATTTTTATTGATCTCAGAGAGGAAGGGAGAGATAGAAACATCAATGATGAGAGAGAATCATGATTGGCTGCCTCCTGCACGCCCCCTACTGGGGATCGAGCCCGCAACCCGGGCATGTGATCCTTCAGTCCGCAGGCCGCGATGCTCTATCCGCTGAGCCAAACCGGCCAGGGCCGGGGCCCAGATCTTACCCGTCAGCTCCCTGAAACGTTGCCCAGATTTTCTAGGTCCTCTCTCTGCCCCCACCCGCCTCCCACACCCGCTACCTGTCCCCTGGCCCTGCTCCTGAGGGCCCAGGCCCGCTCCCAGCTGCCTCGGTCCGGTTCCTGGCTCTGAGACTGCCTTAGCGCCTCCTGTCACTGCGGTTCCGCCCCCTGGGCCGGGCCTCTAGCCCCTTCCCTCGCTCCTGGCCTCACGCCCCCGGCCACTCTGCTCCCGAGGTCCCGCCTCCGGCCCGGCCTCCGGGCCTGAGCGGAGCCGCGGCCTCACCTGTGTGGGTCCGGAGGTGCGCCTTCAGGTGCGAGCTCTTGGTGTAGCTCTTGCCGCAGCCCGGGTACGTGCACGTGTGCGCCGCCTGCCGCTTGCGCGCCCAGGAGCGCCGGCTGCGCTTGGATGGCACGGTCTCCGCGGTCCCTCTCGGGTCTCCTGCGGTTCCCCCGAGTCCCGCACCCGCGGTTCCTGGTCCCAGACAATTCAAGAAGGAGGGGGGCGCGGCGGAGCCGGGGGCGGGCGCCGGAAGCCCGCGGAAGAGCTGGAAGTGCCCTTGGTACTGCGGCGCCGGGTACAATGCTGGGTACCCGGACAGCAACCCATAGGGGGCGCCGGGCGCCGCAGGCACCGAAATCCCGGTCCGCGGGAAATAGCTGCCGGACGAGCCCGCTCCCGGCCCCGGGTACACTGGCTGCAGCGGCAGCGCCTTGGGCTCGGGAGCCGGGACCAGGGCTGGGCTCGCGAAGGCGTCGGGGGCTGGAGCTTGTGGGACCGGGCGCGCCCAGCCCGGGTGCTCCTCGGGCCCCAAGAGCCCAGCCACCAGCCCCAGGCCGCCCGCGTACGCTTCCAGGGTGTCGGGCTGCGGTGGGAACTGCGTTCCGGGACCTTCACCCGGCGCCAGAGCGCAGGTCTGGGGCACGCCGCTGGGCTCGGGGCCCGACAGGTTGGTGAAGAAGAGATCCAGGTCCCAGGCAGTGGCCGGATCCCTGTCGTCGTCTTCTTTCTCCTCAGGCGCGTCCTCCAACTTGGGCCTCACGTGGAGGAGCGGCCGAGCCTGGTCCGGGGGACCCGGACCCAAGTCCTGCACCTCCTCAAAGCGCCACCACTGCGGGAGGGAGCCGAGAGCGTGAGACTTCTGCGGTCACCAGGGCACCCTTCCCCGGCGGAGGGGCCTGATGCCCTGATGGGGCAGGCCGGCCTGAGCTCCAGAGGGGGTCTTGCTTGCTTGTCTGTGTTGTGTGTCCCACTCTCTCACACTGTCCCCGTCCCCCCACCAGCTTCAGGGACAGAGGTCGGTAGGGTCTGGCTGGCGACTGGAGATAAGACATACATTATCTGGAGCTGCACTTAGGCATGGGGGAAGGGGTGGCAGAGCCAAGAATGGGAGGGGGGCAGCTTTGCCTCAACTTCCCCCCAGAATCTCCCACTCCTTTCCAGTCCCCCTATAAGATTAATTCCCAAGATTAATTCTTGGATGTCCCCTGGACACCTTTGTTCTTTCCGCCTGATACCTGGCGTCCCAAGGAGCCTAGACCACCACGGTGTTCAGCTCCGAGCCTTCGTTTTCCAAGGCCCTGAGACCACATTCAGATCCCTGGACCGGGCTGAGAACCCCCCGCCCTGGCCGGGTCTCTGGATTCCAGGACTAGATGCAGACCTGATCCCCAAGCTCTGTGACGGCAGACCCGGACCCCAGCCAGCCGCCTAGACCCTGCCTGGCCTCACCTTGAGGAAGTCTTCCTGTGTGTCTGGAAAGGGGCCCAGGGCGGTCAGCGTGCTGATGGAAGGCAAGGTGGTGTCCGCTGTGGCCATGGCTGGCTGGTGCCCACCCAAGGGCCTCAGGTCTCCTCTCCCTTTGTGGCCTCGTGGGCTCTGAGGCTCTGGTGGCCCCTTGGAAGCTCCTCTCTGCTCTCAGCTGATTGGCTGCAACCCCTGATAAGGGTCAGGCAAGGGGGGGGGGTGGTTGTCACCATTTCTGGGGAACAGACCTTGCCTTGGCCTGTTTGGCACGGCGCCTTAAAGACTGACCCTGCATCCAAAGCTCAGTCAGATGTTCAGGGGCTAGGGGTCCAGAGGTTTGGGGGTTCGGGTGTTACATAAAGTGAGGTACTGGCTCCCCCAAGGAAGGAAAGACTTGGAGGCCTCTCATTTATCTACCTGGAGAGGGGGTGACAGGTGGAATGGGGATTCTGGGAAGGGGCTTCCAGATCCCCCTCTCCCTCAACTGGGGCCCTGCAAACCCCTCTCTCTCCCCCTCCCCCAAAACAGAAACAGCCGTGCTGATGGCGGGACTTGGCACAAGCTCCCTGCCAAGCCAAGCATTATCAGACACCCCAGACGGTGGAGGCTACTATCAGGTGGGGGCCCAGAGCAGCCAAAGCTCTGTCCCTGGTGAGTGGCAGGGCTAGAAGCTGGGGCTTCACATTAGCTTGCCTTGAAATTGCCTGGGTTATGAACTTTCAGGATCTGAGCCCAGTGGCAGGAGGGGCCCCTGCTAATCAGCCTCCACTGCCTACCACGGACTCCCAGGGAACACTGCGGGGAGTGGGGCTGTGTGGAGGTTGAAGCTGGTGCCACTACAGCTGGGTCTGGGCAGAAGTCGGCCACCTCACCTGGATGGGATGAAAGCATTGGATTGGACCACAGGAAGCACCTGACTTGCTGGAGACCCACTCCAACACTTGCCCTGGTCCTGCTACTGCCTGATTTCTGTCCCACATGGGGGCAGGATCCAAGGTGCTGCACCAGGGACCTCCACTGTGGTGCCCTGGGATCCCGGGGTGGGCAACGTGAACACACATCACAGACGTATAGTTCACACATACATTTACATATGTGACATATGTAATATGCAATTACATAATGACAAATTCCTGGTCACCTCAGCCACACTGACCATGTAGACCCTGCCATATACTTGTCCGTGCATCACATAAACCATGTAGTCAGGAAGATACAACCATATGCTGTTTAGTTCCACAATGGTGTAGTCACATAATCCCTCAGACATAGAATTCATAATCACACAGAATTACCCAATTACGTACAATTATAGTGGCATGGTTTAGCTACAACTAAACAGACACAAGGGCATTCTTGGATATGTTGTCACAAAACTATAGAAGACGCAGTCACGCCGAAACCGGTTTGGCTCAGTGGATAGAGCGTCGGCCTGCGGACTCAAGGGTCCCAGGTTCGATTCCGGTCAAGGGCATGTACCTTGGTTGCGGGCACATCCCCAGTGCGGGGTGTGCAAGAGGCAGCTGATCGATGTTCCTCTATCATCGATGTTTCTAACTCTCTCTCCCTCTCTCTTCCTCTCTGTAAAAAATCAATAAAATATATTAAAAAAAAAAGAAGAAGAAGACGCAGTCACCCAATCCTGTCAAACACAGATGCAGCCTCAGACACAAAGGTGTATAACCCAGTAGCTTACAACCCTTTACAAACACACAATGATGTAGTTATACACACAGCTAACATTAGACACAGACACACACAGTACCGTACAAAATCTAAAACCTTTTGCAGTCATGCCACCTATTATTGGTCACCCAATTGTACAGATACCAATGTCTAGCCATAGGGGCACACTCATTCAAATGCAGGCAACTACACCAACATGGAATTAAATACCCTAATAGGGAAAGACACACAACCTTGCCCAGACATAGACACCACCACAGACACACAGTCAAAGTTGCATCACACAAGAAGACAAAAAATTATCATGTGCTAATATTTTTTTGGGGGGTGAGGGCAAAATGTAAGGTAAAAGCCAGTTCTTCACACTAACCAGAATGACTATAAGAAGAAAAAAAGGAATATACCGATTTATAGGAAAGGTGTGGAGAATTGGAGTCCTAGTACACTGCTGGTTGGAATATTAAATGGTGCAACTACTGTGGAAAACAGTTTGATGATTCTTCAAAAAGTTAAACTTAGTGTTACCATACGAACCAACAATTCCGCTCCTAGGTAATCACCCAAGAACTGAAAATAGGGACTCAAACACAGCAGCGTTATTCACAATCGCCAAATGGTGGAAACAACCCAAATGTCCATTATCAAATGAGTAAGTAAACAAAATGTGGCCCATTCCTACAATGGGATATTATTCAGCCATGAGAGGGTTGAAATTATAATACATGTTACAATGTGGATGAACCCCTAAGACAGTGATGGCGAACTATGACACGCGTGTCAGCACTGACACGCGTAGCCATTTCTGATGACACGTGGCCGCGTGCCGAGGATGAAACATTTGCTGCTCCTGAGGATGAAACATTTGCGACTAGAGTCTTGGAGTTAGTTTTTGCCTCAAAGTGACACACTACCCGAGTTATGCTCAGTTTTTTGGCGAAGTTTGACACACCAAGCTCAAAAGGTTGCCCATCACTGCCCTAAGACAAATGAAAGAAGCCAGTCACAAAAAGCTACATATTGTTATATTTATATGAAATATCCAGAATAGGCAAACCTATAGAGACAGAAAGATTAGTGGTTGCCAGGAGTTAGAGGAAGGAGGGAATGGGAAGTGACCGGTAATGGGTACAAGGTTTCCTTTTGGGGCGATGGAAATGTTCTGGAACTAGATAGAGGTAGTGGTTGTGCAACATTGTGAATGTACTAAATGCCACTGAATTGTACACCTTATTTATTTTAATTTATCTTTATTGATTTCAGAGAGGGAGAGACAGAAACATCAATTATGAGAAATACTGATTGGCTGCCTCTTGCATTTCCTCTTCTGGAGATTGAACCCACAACCCGGGGGCATGTGCCCTTGACCAGAATTGGACCCGGTACTCTTCAGTTTGCAGCCGACGCTCTATCCAAACCAACGAGGGCTTGCGCACTTTAAATGGCTAATTTTATGTGACTTTTACTTAAGTAAAACAAAATGGCTGGAGTTAGAGTGGTTTTATGAAGAGAAACACCACCTCTTTAAAAAAAAAATTTTTTTATTTCATAGAGGAAGTGAGAAAGAAACATCAGTGATGAGAGAGAATCATTGATCAGCTGCCTCCTGCACGCCCCCTACTGGGGAATTGAGACCGCAACCTCGGGCATGTGCCCTGACCACGGAATCGCACTGTGACCTCCTGGTTCATAGATCGACACTCAACCACTGAGCAACACTGGCTGGGCAAAACAGAGTCTCTTTTAAGGAGAGATCTTGGTTTAGGACAAGGCACTAAACAGGCATGCTGGCTCTGAAAGATGAGGCAACAGGGTAAGGGTCCAGAGAAAAAGAGGCATTTGGCTGGGAGATAAGGCTTCTGGGATGATGTGGCCTGGAGGAATACTGGACTTTGAAGGATAGCAAGGCCTGAGCCTTGATTTTGGTTTCCCCTGGGCATAGAGAACTCCAGCACCCACAACAGCTTCAGGGCAGGGAGCTTTGGGAGAAAGGAAGTAGAAAGAGAGTGGTCACTGGCTCCAGGAGGAGGGGGAGTGTCCAGAAAAAGAAGAGCTATGCAGAATCCCAGATTCTGGATGGTGTTGGACTGCCTATTGTGTGAGGAAGAAGATTCAAATAATTTTATTTTTATATTAAGGAAAATACGGCCCAGAAAGTGGGAGAATCCAGGGACACCAGATCTCAGGCACTTGGGGACTTGCAGGCCAGAGATCATATTCAGACACAATCCCGCAGTTACTCCCATCACACCCAGTCACAGTGTGTGAGGCAGAGCATGCTACACACACTACACTTCCCAGAGTATCTATGTGGGAGGAAGGGTTCCTGGGTGGGCAAGGCCTGTTCTGGGAATTGGGAGGCCTGGATCCCAGTCCTGGTCCCTGCTCTGCACTGTGACCTTGACCAAGTCTGTTTTGCAATCTGGACCTTATTTTTCCCAAATGGGAATGGGCAGGATATGGTAGATGTGTGTCTTTCATATATAGGTATGTTCAAGCATGATGCACCCAGACATATGCAAACTGCATAAATGCTCTTTTAAAAAAATGTATTTTTATTGGTTTCAGAGAAGACAGAAGAGGGAGCGATAGAAACATCAATGATGAGAGAGATTCATTCAGGCATATGTCACAGTCAGGCACATAGTTACATACAATTGCACATAGGCTAAAATACACTGACATATATAGATATACACAATCACAGACATACTAGTAAACACAAATATCTAGTCACAGGGTCACACAAATAGAAGCTTATAATTAATTACACAGACAAGAAGCTACAAAGACATTCAGCCACACTTAGGACACAGTCAGACCACACAGTCAGTAACACAACCACTCAGTCAGTCCCCAACGTCACAGGGATAGTCAGTCCCACCCACATACAGACACAGTCACTCAAGCACATTGGCACACACAGATGCACGGGATCAGAGCACAGAGAGGCACACACAGTCACCTGCGGCTACTTGTGCTTCCAGGACAGACTAGCAACGGGTTGGGCTGAGGTGGCCCATCAGAGCCCTCCTCCTGCTCACACACACCGCACCCCCTTAGAGGAGACCTCGAGGTCTGGACTTATTTTTCTTCTGCCTCAGTTTCCTTGTTTAACTCCTAAATCGCTCCGCACACGCCTCCTGCAACTGACCAACCAGGAGGGGGCCGAGCCCCCTCCTAGGGCCAATTAGAGCAGGAATACAGGTGGCCAATGGGGTTGGCAGACTGTGTGTGTGTGTGTGTGTGTGTGTGTGTGTGTGTGTGTGTGTGTGTGTGTCCCTCTCCCTCCCCTTCTCTCCTTTTCTCTCTCTTTCCCTCCCTTCTCTCTCCCCTCTCCCCCCCCCCCCCACTTCCCCTCCCTTCCCCCTCTTCTCCTGTTTTGCTTCTTAAAGGAGCTCCCGTCCTCTGTCTGTCCGCCGGCTTCCTGGGACAGCCTGCCATTGCTCTTTTAAAAAGCAGGCCCGTGAAGGAGCCTGTCTCGGGACGAACCAATGAGCAGCCCCATTCGGCCTCCGCCCCTCCCACCCCACCCCCCGCCGGAGGTCAAAAGCCTCCGTCAGTTGCTCCTTGGCCCGTAAAGGGAGCTGGAAGCCGCTTACTGGGGACCGGCGAGAGGGGCGAGGGGCGCCAGGGACCAGGCCTGCGGGTGGGAGCCACTCCGCTCTGTCGTCCCCGCTCCCCCAGGTCGGCCGTGGTTGCTGCGCCGCCCGCCCGCGGCCCTCATGGCCCTGAGAGGCGTCTCCCAGCGGCTGCTGAGCCGCGGACCCCGCCTGCGCTTGCTGCGCGGCTGGGGCTCGGCCGCGGCGCTGACCGGTCAGTGCCGGGTAGCGGGTGGAGTGGGGAGGGGGGAACTGGAGACTCGAAGAGTTTTCCGGGGTGATTTCTCGTCCTGTGTTTTCAGAGAAGGGCCGGAAGACTCAGCACCGACCGGAAAAATGTAAGGACCCCTCGTCGCGCGTGCGTCTGAGGCCCTTGTCCTGCTGTCTGTCTGCCCGTCTGTCCCAGAGTCCGAGGGCTGCCCGGGCAGGGAGACAGGGCCGTGGCTAGGGCCGGAGGCACTGAGTCCACAGTGAGTTTCCGGGAGAAAGGCCCCGTGGCCAGTCCTGTTTGCAGCCCACATCCAACCTGGAGACCGATGGGGGTGGAGGATTCTGGGAGAGGCGGGCACGATGCGCTGAGGGAGATGTGGGCTGGGCTGAGTTGAGCCCCTGTTCCCTGTCCCAGCCTTGCGTTCTCAGTTTGACTGGAGGGACCCGCTGGTGCTGGAGGAGCAGCTGACAGCTGATGAGATTCTCATCCGGGACACTTTTCGCACCTACTGCCAGGAGCGCCTGATGCCCCGCATTCTGCTGGCCAATCGGAACGAAGGTGCCCAGGCGGGCTAGTGGGCACCCTGTCCACCATACACACCACCTCTGCCTACTCTAGGCCTCTGGGCACCTCTGTCCCCGGAGTGGGGTCTCCAGTGGGCCAGAGGTAGGCCTAAACTTGGTCATCTGTCCATTTGCAGTTTTTCACCGGGAGATCATCTCAGAGATGGGGGAGCTTGGTGTGCTGGGCCCCACTATCAAAGGTAGGGATAAGTTTCTCTCCACACTCAGCAGCCCCAGCTGTGTGCTGGAAAGCCTCTTACTTTCCCTGAGCCTGTTTCCCAGTCTGCAAAGTGAGGCTGTCCAACTGTAGGGATGAAATGAATAAACCCTCAAGCTAGGGCCAGCTTAGTGCTCCCTTCTTGGGTGCCCCTATGTATCTGTCTCTTGGGCCTCAGGAGTCACTGGTCCCAGTTGGCAGGCTTTGTCCCCCATTGCCCTGTCTCCTCTCCCCACTCCCCCACCAGGGTATGGCTGTGCTGGAGCCTCATCTGTGGCTTATGGGCTCCTGGCCCGGGAACTGGAGCGGGTGGATAGTGGCTACAGGTCAGCAATGAGTGTCCAGTCCTCCCTTGTCATGCACCCCATCTACGCATATGGCAGCAAAGAGCAGCAGCAGAAGTACCTGCCCCGGCTGGGTGAGTGGCTTCCTGTGGAGTCCGGTGGAAGACAGTCCCAGTGGTCTGGAACTCAGGGATGGGGCTGTCCCCTGAGCCTACCTTCTGTTCTCACTTCAAGGATAGCACCAATGGCCACCTGGACCCGCTGCTAGAGCCTGGGCTTCATCCCGTCTAATCCTGATCATCCCCTCCTAGGTCTCTCTTGACTCGGGCCCCTGCTCACAACCACCATATCCCAATCTCCCTCTTGATTTGCTTTGTTTTCCCCATCCCAGCCCAAATTTTAAAGTCTTAACTTCCTGACTGGGTCCAAGAGGCCTCTGGTGGTCTCATCCGAGGTCACTCTCTTGATGCGCTGCCCTAGTCAGAGTCAGTTACTTGGAATTCTAAATGTACCACTGGGCCTTTGCACTTCCTTTTCCCATATCCAGGACTGCTTTCTCCATACCTTCTCCTGTTTAGCTTTCATGGCCCTTCAAGATAATTTAGGTGACTCCTGTAGGCCTCCATCATGGCATTGTGACTATGGCAGGGGGAGGAGGAGACCTGTCCCTTCACTCCCTGGAAGTGCTGTGAAGGCAGGGCCTGGCTCAGTGGAGAGGGTGACACTTTTCAGTTGAGGGTATAAATGAGGGACCCCTGTCTCATACCTACAGCCAAAGGGGAGCTCTTGGGCTGTTTCGGGCTCACGGAACCCAACCACGGGAGTGACCCTGGCAGCATGGAGACCAGAGCCAAGCACAACCCGTCCAGCAGGAGCTACACCCTCAATGGGGCCAAGACGTGGTGAGGAGCCTGGGTACCTCAGGTGGGTAGGCAGAGGCAGAGGGGTGCAGGCAGATCCTCACTGTCTGTCCCACCCCCCAGGATCACCAACTCGCCTGTGGCCGACCTGTTTGTAGTGTGGGCTCGGTGCGAAGATAATTGCATTCGGGGCTTCCTGCTGGAGAAGGGGATGCAGGGCCTCTCGGCCCCCAAGATCGAGGGCAAGTTCTCCCTGCGGGCCTCAGCCACGGGTATGATTATCATGGACGGTGTGGAGGTACCGGAGGAGAACGTGCTGCCCAATGCCTCCGGGTTGGCGGTGAGCAGAAGCCACCTTGGGAACTGGTGTTGGGTCACATGGTGATTCACCTTTCTTGGGCAGGCCCTGTGCTGGGAACCCAGCTGGGGACCAGACAGACATGGTCCCTGTGCACTGTCCCTTTCTGGTGACTATCTCGCTCATACTGGCTCTGCCCAGAACACATTGGACCAGAATCAGCTTAATCCTTTGATGCATGCACATCTTCCTGTCTCCTTATGTCAGCTCCTATATCTGAGCAGCCAATCCAGATCCTGGGCTGGGTAGAACTGTGTGAAAATCAAAAATGAGTAGGTACATCCTAACCGGTTTGGCTCAGTGGATAGAGCATTGGACTGTGGACTGAAAGGTCCCGGGTTCGATTCCGTCAAGTGCATGTACCTTGGTTGCGGGCACATCCTGCTGGCCGATGTTTCTAACTCTCTATCCTTCTCCCTTCCTCTCTGTAAAAAATCAATAAAAAATATTAAAAAAGAAAAAAGAAAAAAGAATGAGTAGGCACTGAGCAAGGCCTGCCATGCATGAGCTTTGATGCCAGGGCTGTATGTGATTTAAGTGGCCTCCCTAAAATCCCCCCATTTACACTGACTATGTGTCTGGGGGTCTGAGGAGAGAGTGTCCCCCTCTTTAGAGTTGGTTCTGCACACACCCTCTCAGCTCTTTCCTGGTGGAGAAAAGGTCCCCTCTCAATCCTATAGGGTCCCTTCGGCTGCCTAAACAATGCCCGGTATGGAATTGCCTGGGGTTCACTTGGAGCTGCTGAGTTCTGTTTGCACACAGCCCGGCAGTACACCCTGGACAGGTGAGTGGGAGCTGACCTGAGAGCTTCAGGTTCCATCCTTTACCCCACTGGTGACTCCCCAGCCCACCAGACCTAGCTCCCTGCTCTGTGAAATAGCTGGGGAAGTCCCTCTGAGCAGTGATGGGTTGAGTCAACGATGGCCAGGACGAGCTAGGCAGGAACTGAGGCAGCCTGGAAAGGCTACCTGGGCCAGTGGAGCACTGGGAAAGGATTGGGAGTGGGTCCCCTCTTTAACTTACCCTGACCTTGCCTGCCTAGGATACAGTTTGGCGTCCCACTGGCCAGGAACCAGCTGATTCAGAAGAAGCTGGCGGACATGCTCACCGAGATCACACTGGGCCTTCATGCCTGCCTGCAGCTTGGCCGCTTGAAGGATCAAGACAAGTAGGGCCACTTGTAGTGGGAGGCAGAGTGGGACAGCTGCCACAGGACCCTGTGCTTCTCCTGGGCATGGTGGTTGCTGATCCCAAGAAGAAAAGTCCTTCCTATCTGCTAGCCCTTGGGGTCCTGATCCCTTTTCTCTTGGCCATGATGGTCCAGGGCCCACCTGTCTTGTCCCTCATGGGGAACCTGGTGTCTGCTCCTTTGACTGTAACATGGGGAATCCTCCCCCTAGCTGGTTTGTCTAGGGTGTAGGGGTGCCTGGAGCAGGATCAGCTCTTTGTAATCAACACTTTTTACATGTCTGTGCTGCTTCCAGGGCCACTCCGGAAATGGTCTCCCTGCTGAAGAGGAATAACTGTGGGAAGGCCCTGGACATCGCCCGCCAGGCCCGAGACATGCTGGGGGGAAATGGGATTTCTGATGAGTATCATGTGATCCGGCATGCCATGAACCTGGAGGCCGTGAACACCTATGAAGGTGGGGCTGGATCCTTCAGGGGATGGGACAGTTGCAGTGGCCTCACTATCTGGGGAAGAGGAGCAGGGACAGCAGACCTGAGTCCTACTCCCAGCTGTCACCACTGGCAGCATGACATGAGGCAGCTCCCACCTATACCCCTCATCTGAGTGGCTCACATTGGGACCTAGGATGTGAGGTGCTCTCTACCTGTCCTTCATGATGCTTGGAGGTGTTCCCAGGAGTGCTGATGGCTCTCTCAGGCAGCCCCAGAGAGGGGCATGATGCCCAGTGAGCTGGTGATGCAAAGGAGAATACACACAGGCCACTCCATGTTATGTTAAGAAATATAACCATTTGCACTGTGGTGTTTGCAGCTGGCAACTGGATGTGATGTATTGCCTAGAACCCATTGCCTCATGGGAAAACAGATGTAAAAAATGTGGGACTGAGTCCTTGGAAGTGTAGGAGCTTACTAGGCAGAGACAATGAAATAGCTTCTGTGTGCTTTTCTGGATGGGACATTCCACAGACTTTTAAAAGAGGGAGGGGTAGGGGGAATCCTACAGGTGGGAATGACCCTTAGGGTAAGAAGAAAGGGTCTTCAGATGATTTTATGAAGGGGAAGGGAAGGGTCAGGTGTGCACTTTAGAAAGTAAATAATCATTTTGCTCCATAAAAGGGAGACAGTAATCTTTGCCTTCTGACCCTGGAAGCTGAAGAGCAAATGAGAGCACTGAGGCATGTAAAGTGTTACCCAAACTCAAGGGCAGGTGGCAGCCTCAGGATAGAGTAGCTCAGCTGGGGGAACCATTAGGTGATGTTTGCTTTCACATCCTCCTGTGGATGAGAAAGGGCCTGATGTGCTTCCAGAACCCATCAGAGCTCTCTACCTCCATGGGAAGGAAGCATGGCTGGGTTGAAAATCAAATGTTTAATGAACTGTGCAGGGCTGGGGTGAGGTAAATTTGCCACATGTTGGGGACACCAAATCTTGGCCCATGATGGTGGCTGAACTCCCTGCCTTTGAGTCTGGCACAAGCTTTTTGTTTTGTTTTTGCCAAGATGCATTATAGAACTGTGAAAAACAATTTTCTCAGGGTGGCCAGAATGGTGGCCTCTGAACTTTCTCTTGGTGGCTGTCACTAAGAGGCAACTCTCTCAGACGCTGTCAGCATTCGCCATCTTTATGGGTTTGCTCTTCTTCCAAAGTAGTAGCCTGGGGAGGGGAAATGAAGATTGACTTTAAAGGGAAGTTGTAAGCTGTTAAGACACCAAACTGACTTTGTATTTATCTCGTCCAGGTACTCATGACATTCACGCTTTGATCCTTGGAAGGGCAATAACAGGGATCCAGGCATTCACAGCCAGCAAGTGAATACACTTCACCCAGGAGCCTGGATGGTACCGAACCCCTTCCCGGGGAGCCGCTGTGCTCTGAGCTTATTCAAGGAGGTGGCAGATGAAGCCAATTTTTATGTTGGGAGGTGAGAGACACTGATTTTTAAGTTACAAAATTTCCCTTTTGAAGTCACTCATATGTGCTGCTTATAAAGAAGACGGACTCTGTACCAAGTTTCTCAATCCAGTGGACCCCACTTAGCTTGGAACAGAAGCTTCTCTTGACAGGAAGCAGGGAAAAGAAAGAGAGTGACACAGAATCAACCTCTATGAGACCTGACCTGGTGTCTGACTGAGCAACCACCCTCCCTTTGAGTTCCCTGTGTACCCTCTGATCCTCCCATCTGGGGGATAAGTGCCTTATGCTGACATTGGGGCAGAATGTGGGGGAGAGAATAATAGTCTGGGTGGGGGGCAATGGGAGTGAAAATTGGGGACATCTGTAATACTATAAAAAAAAGAGAGTCTGCATGTCTGATCCTCAGTGTTGGGCCACATTTACTTGTAACCACTACATGCGTAGTCCTTTCAGTCACAGGGAAATGAACATGAGTGGGGGCTGGGAGGTTCTCATGTGGTGGGAATTTCCTGTGCCCCCCACAGTGATCTGGCCCTTGTCTGCATCTTTGCCTCCCCTGTAATAAGTAAACCTGGTTAGGCACCGCTCAGGGCTGTGGGTGGAGGGGACTTTGTCCTTTCTATCACCACAGAGCTGGCCACACAGGAGTGGGAAATAACAGGGGGCTGGCTTCTCAGCTCCTACACACCATGTTTACAGGAGAGTATGGCGCCACAAGCGAGATGGCAGGAGCACCCGTTTCATCTTAGCCCCTACGGCTCTCCTGAGGCAGAGCCTCCTGTAGGGGTTTAGTCATACCTCTGGCCGGGCACACAGGTCTTGGAAGTCTTTGTACACGGTCTCCACAGTGTGGCACACTTGTTTGAGCTCTGTTTCCAAATGGCTGATCTTTGCCATTTTCTGGGTGAACTCTTGGAGCTTTTCCTGAATGATCTTGTTGTGGTGATTATAAAGTTGATACATCCTCTCCTCTAGCTTCTCTGTCAGATCTGAAACCTTTTAAACAATATGACATGTTTTTGAAAAAATCAAATCAGAGGCATCACAAGACATGTGTTTTAAGTGGCTCCCTAAGATTTCTGCAGTTTATCATTAAAAATGGTTAAAAAGAAAAAAAAGGCTGGCCTGTGTGGCTCTGTGGTTGAGCATCTACCCATGAACCAAGAGGTCACTGGTTCAATTCCAGTCAGGGCACATGCCCTAGTTGCGGGCTCAATCAATGATGTTTCTCTTTCATCAATGTTTCTTTCTTTTTTAAAATATATTTTTATTGACTTCAGAGAGGAAGGGAGAGGGAAAGATAGAAACATCAATGATAAGAGAATCATTAATCAGCTGCCTCCTGCATGCCCCCTACTGGGGATCGAGCCCGCAGCGTGGGCATATGCCCTTGACTAGAAATGAACCCGGGACCCTTAAGTCCGCAGACTGACACTCTAACCACTCAGCAAAACCAGCTATGGCCAGTGTTTCTATTTATCCCTCTCCCTTTCTCTCTAAAATCAATAAAAACATAGTTTTTAAAAATGGTAAAAAACAACTCCAGTGAGTAGGAGTGAAAGTTGCCTATATTAAGAAAAAAAAATTAAAGCAAGATTGCAAAATGATGTATACAGTATAGGCTCCACCAGGTTAAAAAGAAAGTACATAACAGAGACTAGAAGAAAATATGCAACAAAGTAGCCTCTGGGTGATGGGATCATAGGAATGTTTTTATGTTTTTTCCTGCTATGCTATGCTTTATTTAATCTGCTCTGTGTACTGGTAGGGATGGGAGGGAGCAAAAAAAGGTGGGGAAAAGTCAGCCTGTTGTCAAGAGATGTCCTACTCCTGAGATCCCTTGTGCATTCTGAAGAAGCATCAGAGATAATCATTAACACTGTACCTGAACATAACAGGCGTTGTTAGACAAAAGCCCTGTCATGTTGAGGGATCTCTACTCTGCCACCACAAGCTTTACTTCTGGGGGGAAAACGGCTGTGTTAACACAGGCTATGCCTCAGTCCTCTACTCCCAATAGCCATTAGTCCTGGTGTGTAATAAAGTGGCTGGGCTGTGGGTGCAGCTAGACCTTGGTCTCTCATTCTGAAAAATTATTTCTAAACCTTACTTTTCCCATCTATAAAATGGGTCCATTCTTTGCAGGGCTGTTGGAAGGGTAAAATGGGGTACCAAATGCAAATTGCCTGGCACCTTGCTGGGAACGTAACAGATGCTCAGCCCTACCCTTCACCCTTTACATAGGGCTTTCCCTGCCCCACCCACTGGGGTTTTGCAGTGTGTGTGGAGAAATCTTGTCACCTTGATCTTGAGGCTGTCCCTGAAGTTGGTCATGAGTGCATGGTCCTTCTGCCTGCTCTCATTGATGTTTTCAATCAGCTCCTGGGCCCTCTTCTTCAGGATCTCAATGCTCGAGTCCAGAGAGGAAAAGTAGGGTCCTGACTTCCCTTCCAGCATCATCAGCTGGCGATTGGCACTGGAGGTGGCGATAGAAGGGCTAGAAACCTGACTTCTGAAAGTATAGGAAACCGAGGTCAGCCCTAAATTCTCCCCAGAGTGGCTGACATGAATTAGCTCCATGGTGGGAGAAGAAACAGTGTTGTGTATCTCCCGTGAGTGACGCTTGGTTATTTCGTGCACCACTCCTGCCCTGAGAGGCAGGGATGACATCCCTATTTTTATAACTAAGAAAACAGACCCGAAGGCACACACAAAGCCTGCCCAAATTTCCAGAACAAGAAAATCTGCCCGCCCCCAAAACACATAGTCATTTTATAACATCAACTTGCTGTTTTGAAATGAGCATCAATAATTCTATTTATAAATAGTATAGATGCTTTCTTAGATGGACCTTCCTGTCACCAACCTGCTGTATCCCTTTCTATATCTTTTGGGTGATGTATGCAGTCTGCAGTCCACCTGGGGTCTAGTGTACCTGCAGGACTCTGCTCCAATAGATGAGGCAGCCAGTCAAGAATTATGTTAAAAGATTTTAACAACAAAAAAAGATTTTGCCGAAACCGGTTTGGCTCAGTGGATAGAGCGTCAGCCTGCGGACTGAAAGGTCCCAGGTTCGATTCCGGTCAAGGGCATGTA
Source organism: Eptesicus fuscus (assembly GCF_027574615.1). Taxonomy (NCBI): domain Eukaryota; kingdom Metazoa; phylum Chordata; class Mammalia; order Chiroptera; family Vespertilionidae; genus Eptesicus; species Eptesicus fuscus. The sequence continues at coordinate 19,770,244 of NC_072478.1, forward strand.
CCTTGGTTGCGGGCACATCCCCAGTGGGGGGTGTGCAGGAGGCAGCTGATCGATGTTTCTCTCCCATCGATGTTTCTAACTCTATCTCTCTCCCTTCCTCTCTGTAAAAAATCAATAAAATATATTTAAAAAAAAAAGATTTTAACAATTATGTTAAATGCACAAAAAAGTTATGTTTGTCCCGACACTGTACACATGACTATAGTAAACAAATTCAATTAAGTATCATGTTAGTCAGTAAAATGGTAAAAAAGTGATGGCTGTCTTAATAAAGCTAAATTGAATGAATAAAGGTGAGCCTAATTTTTAAAAAAATATTAAATCAGGTATGGGGAGACTATAGATTGGAACAAAGATCATAAAAATCTAGAAGGGTCTGGCCAATGTGGCTCAGTGGTTGAGCATTGACCTATGAACCAGGAGGTCAAGGTTCAATTCTTCATCAGGGCATTTGCCTGGGTTGTGGGTCCGATCCCTAGTATGAGGCGTGCAAGAGGCAGCGGATCAATGATTCTTTCTCATCATTGATATTACTATCCCTCTCTACCTCTCCCTTCCTCTCTGAAAGCTATAAAAATATATTTAAAATAAATAATTTTTTTAAATCCAGAAGGATTCTGTGTACAGATCATTTGGTCATGGCTTGTAAGTTTTCATTCTTCTTTTAAAAATATATATTTTATTGATTTCAGAAGGAGAGGGAGAGAGAGACAGAAACATCAGTGATGAGAAAGAACCATTGATTAGCCACCTCCTGCACACCACCCACTAGGGATCGAGCCTCCAACCCAGGCCTGCGCCCTGACAGGGATTCAAACCTTGACCTCTTGGTTCATAGGTCAACGCTCAACCACTGAACAAAACTGGCCGGGCCACTCTTCTTTTTTTAAAAATATATTTTATTGATTTTTTACAGAGAGGAAGAGAGTGGGATAGAGAGCTAGAAACATCGATGAGAGAGAAACATCGATCAGCTGCCTCCTGCACACCCCACACTGGGGATGTGCCCGCAACCAAGGTACATGCCCTTGACCAGAATCGAACCTGGGACTCTTGAGTCCGCAGGCCGACGCTCTATCCATTGAGCCAAACCGGTTTCGGCCGGGCCACTCTTCTTTAAAAACAAAATTGGAAATTGCAGGTAATGCATTATTAATGAGGTGTATGGGGAAAAAAGTTGCAATCTGGTCAGCAGACTTATTAATGTTTTAAATTAAGATAAAGTGTTTAAGCCCTGGCCAGTGTGGCTCAGTTGGTTGGGGGTCCTCCCATGAACTGAAAGGTTTCGGGTTCTGTTTCCCTGTCAGGGCTCACACCTGGTTTGCAGGCTCCATCTCTGGTAGGGGGGCGTATAGGAGGTAGCTGAGAGGCAGCAGATCTATGTTTCGTTTTCACATCGATGTTTCTCTTTTTGTCTCCTTCCCCTTCCTCTCTTTCTAAAAATAATTTTAAAATCTTTTTTTAAGCCCTAACCAGTTTGGCTCAGTGGATAGAGCATTGGCCTGCAGACTCAAGGGTCCCAGGTTCGATTCCAGTCAAGGGCATGTACCTTGGTTGCGGGCACATCCCCAGTAGGGGGTGTGCAGGAGACAGCTAAATCGATGTTTCTCTCTATCCCTATCCTTTCCTCTCTGTAAAAAGTCAATAAATAGCCTATCTAATAATAGACAAACATGCAAATTGACCGCACCTTCGCTATGCCAAGCCATGCCCACCAACCAATCAGGATGAGTATGCAAATTACCCCAACAAAGATGGCAGCTAATTTGCATATCAAGACAGGTAGAAAGAAGCCAAGAGCTGCAGAAGGGAGCAAAGCTGCAGAGAAGCAAGCAAGCCAGGGGGAGGAGAAGGGAGGAGCGGAGGCGGGGCCGGGGACGAAGGAAGGAGAGCGGGCTGGTGGAGAAGGGAGAAAAGCAGGGGGGCTGGCGGAGAAGGCGGGGCGGGGGACAAGGGAGGAGAGCAGGCAGGACGGGGTAGAGTGCAGCAGGAAACCCTATAGCAGGATTTTTCCTGCAATGGGAACGCTAGTATTTTTAAAAAATCTTTTTTAAAAAAGGTGAAATGTATAAGGTAAGCTTTATTTCACTTTCTATCTGCCAGGCACCTTGTCACTGCTTTGGGGTCTGTCTGCTCATCATCTTTACCTCATAACTGAGGATACAGGCTCAACCTGGTCACTTTCTCAGGATTAACAGCTAGAATGTGGCAGAGCTGGGTGTAGCACCCAGCTGTCCCAACTCACAGCCCATGTCCTGCTTCCTCCTGGGTCCTCAGTTTCTCTTATCCTTTGAGGTCCTCCCAATTCTGCGACTTGGAGGTACCAGCCACCACAGGATTCCTGAACATGCCAGTTCACACACACAACTATAAAGTCTGCCCTGACTGGAAGCCAGTCACTGCTTACTTGGAAAAATACATCTTGATTTTTTTTAAAAAATATTTTTATTGATTTCAGAGAGGAAGGGTGAGGTAGAGAGAGAGAAACATCAATGATGAGACTCATTGATTAGCTGCCTCTTGCACGTCCCCTACTGGGGATTGAGCCCACAACCCGGGCTCGTGCCCTTGGCCAAAATTGAACCCAGGACGCTTCAGTCAAAAGGCCGATGCTCTATCCACTGAGCCAAACCAGCTAGGGCTACATCTTGATTTTCTGATGCTTTCTTCATAAAACTACTTTTCTTGCCTTATTCCTGACAGCCTGAGCTCTGCCTTTTGACTGAGAAGAGAAGTACAGTGAAATCGAGGCCCACGGATCCAACTGTGTCCTGGTCCTCGTGCATTCCTTGCTAGATTGCTTCTTGCCTCTGTGTCTTTGCCCCTGCTCTCTGACTCAACCCATGAGACCTAACTAGACCACTGCCTTCTTTCAGAAGCTGTCCAGGATCCCCGTACCTATCACTATGTTAGCTTGTCACTACTCATAGCCCTATCTCCCCAGAGAGATGGGTCCCATTCATCTTTGCATTCCTAGCATCCAGCACATAGTAAGTCCTCCACTGTTTGCTGAATGAATGAAGGACACCTTCTGTCAGACCTATTCTTCCCTCCTTTGGATTCCCACAAAGCATGCAAGTTCATCAGCCTCCAAGACAAGACGCTGTGTCCAATGCCTTTTAAGATGGGAATGCTGATATTTCTTTTTTTTTTTAATTGATTTTTATTGATTTTTTACATAGAGAGCTAGAAACATTGATGAGAGAGAAACATCCATCAGCCGCCTCCTGCACACCTCCTACTGGGGATGTGCCCGCAACCAAGGTACATGCCCTTGACCGGAATCAAACCTGGGACCTTTCAGTCTGCAGGCCGACGCTCTATCTATCCACTGAGCCAAACCGGTTTCGGCAGAATGCTGATATTTCTACAGCAAACATTTACATCAGCTAGAAAGCAACAGACCAACTAAAGGCTCTGTGAGCATTCTTGTCTTGTTTGCTAAGCAATTTACAACCTCCAGCATGCAATTACTCTACTTTGTTAAGGGGAGGTGAGGCAGAAGGACACGAGTTCAGACCTGTGACACAACAACATTTTAACATTCAGACTTTTGTAATATCTGGATGCACGTGGAGAACACAGAATGCTTCTAAAAGGACGCCATGCTTTGCACAATGGTGATGGAGCTGGGGTAATGGGCTCCAACACCTGGCTTTAACTTCGCTAAGATCTCAAACACTACCCTTCTGTTCTAAACCCAGGGCTCAATCGCTTCACTCTCTAGCTGGTGGTCTTAGCCCCTCTTCCCTTCTATTCTATGCCACACCCACCTGCCAAAACCCCACCCTGGCTCTCTACAACCAACTGCTGTTTTTTTTCTCTCTCTCTCTTTAAAAATATTTTTATTGCCCTGGCTCAGTGGATAGAGTGTCAGCCTGCAGACTCAAGGGTCCCAGGTTCGATTCCCGTCAAGGTCATGTACCTTGGTTGCAGGCACATCCCCGGTAGGGGGTGTGCAGGAGGCAGCTGATTGATGTTTCTCTCTCATCTATGTTTCTGGCTGTCTATCCTTCTCCCTTCCTCTCTAAAAAAAATCAATAAAATATATTTTAAAATATTTTTATTGATTTCAGAGAGGAAGGGAGAGGGAGAGAGAGATAGAAACATCAATGATGAGAGAGAATCAGTGATTGGCTGCCTCCTGTACGCCCCCTACTGGGGATAGAGCCCACAACCTGGGCATGTGCCCTGACCAGGAATCTAACTGTGACTTCCTAGTTCATAGGTCGATGCTCAACCATTGAGCCACGCTGGGCCAGCCAAGCCCGGTCTCTTTTCTCACACTCAGGAACCTGAGCCACACCGAGAAAATCATAACCCAATAAACAAGCTCACTACAGAGTCCTGCTCTCCAGCCTTAGGGGAGTCCTCAGGGCCACTGGGTATCCTGTCTGTGCTCTGGTCATTCCTCCCATCAGCTATACCAAACCATCATTCTCACATCCCTGTCATGAAACCCTCTCATTTCCACCTTATTAACCTCCCTCACATCAATCTAGAGAACCCCCACCAGCCACAGGATCAAGTCTAAATTCCCTAACACAGCACCAAGGCCTTCCAGGACCCTGGGCCTCTCTTTTCAGCCTGACTCTTTCTACCCTCCACTCCCAGCAATTTGAACTTTCCACAATTTCACCAAACCCATCAGCCTTTACTCAAAATGACTTTCCCTTTCTGCAACTTTAGGAGGTAACACTCAGAGATTCTGCTAGTGCACCCACACAGCACCTACAGATCACAACACTCCCAGTTAATTCAGAGGTTCTCTCCAGGATGCTGTGCAGGCTGAGGAAAAGGGATTGCTGAATACCGAAATGAATGAACAAAGCCTGGTGTAATATTCCTGCTGGAAAGCCTTCTTGCACCCATGGTTGCCTCGTTGACTCAGCATTGTAAGAATCCTGACATTAAAATCAATAATAAAACCAGGTGCCTCTTTTTGCGTAATTGCTCACAACCTGTTTGAGCTGCTAAAGGTTCAAAGTCACTCCTTTCTCAGGCTCCAGTGTTGAAGCTGGAATCTGTCTTTGTGGCACTATGCAAATGGTGAGAAATCTCTTGAATTCAGCTCATTTAAATTTCATTGTGGGACAAAAGTCTGCATCAGATGTCTGCAGAAAGCCTCTTGATTTTTTCAACTTCTCCTTTGGGGATTTACTCCTTTCCATTTCATTTTTCTTGATACTCAACAGCTGCATATTAATTAGAATGCTAATAAATCAGAGGCTTCCCTGGGCCTGCATTCACCAATTAACTTTAATAAACAAAATGTGTGGTGTCCTCTCCACTGGCTTTCCCTGTTCCGGGCCTGCTTCTGTTGCCGAACCCTGGATGGAGGCCAGGGAATGGAAGTGGGCCCAACACAGCAGGTCTGGCGGTGGGGGATCAGAGTGGGGGCTGTGAACACATTGCCACACTCATCTATTATGGTCTGTGCTTCTGAGGAGTCCCTAATTCGACTGGGAGGATTAGTACAAAGTTCTGAACAGGGCCCATGCTGGCAGGGGGCCGTTACTGCAGAGGAAATGGGTCTGAGAGAAGAGACCATCTGTTCCCTCCAGGTAAAGCTGTGATTGGCAGGCATGTGAGCCAGAGCCGCCTGCTGGTGGGGTGCTGCCTCCATGGCCTGTGACAGATATACAAGTAAACAAATCCGCCAGCCACTTATGACCACCACAGGCGGCAGTCCCGGGAGGAGAGGTAACCTAATCAAATATTCAAGTAGGAACACAGCAGAATCTCTGGCGCTTAGGCAAAGCCAGGTTTTGCTGAAGTATAGCCAGGAAGAAGTAAGGTCTGAATGGAAGCTGCTGAGTCCGTTCCTCATCCCCTGCTTTTCTCTCCTGAAACATGTTCACATTTTAATCATGTTGCTGAGTGTCAGCTGCTGGATCTATTAACTGGCTCTTGCACTGGTTCTAATCCATCTGTTTTTAGGCCCAAAGCTCTTGTGGAACTCCTTGAAGTTTCATAATGATTTGCAATTATCTGTGTCTCTTCACCACTTAGATAGGGTCTAAACATGTTATTTGCAGGAAGATGCAATAAAACAAACGACTTCAGTCATTTTCTTCTTTTTTTCTGGTCTCCACGTGACAACACACACCTGGAAACCACCCCACTCGGTAGCCTGCTTTACAACAGAGGAATCTGGGAGGTAGGGGAAAGTTGGCTTTAGGCCTAGAGTCCTCAGAGCCCTTTCCTGAGCCTGGCCTCCTCTCACTTTCTCCCCAGGCGATGAGTTCATTCACCCCACAGCCACTGAAACAGTGAGTCCCACAGCACCATCTCCAGCTCCCGGCCCTCCTGAGTTGTGGGTTAGAAAGCCCAAATGTATCTGGACACATTCATGTGCATGTCCCTGGCTACCTGAAATTCAACAAGGGCAAAATGGAACCCGTGCTTTTGCCTCTGCTGTGAAACCACCACCTAATGGAAACCACTCCATGCCAGAAAGTGGGGAGCCAGTGGTGTGCTGGTAAGCATTTAGCAACTGGCTTTCTGGGTGGGTGGAGGGGAGAAGAAAGCCCTGATTTACAGTGTTTGATAATTGGTACAAAGACTCCTACTATTGCCAATTTAGTAGGAGCCTGCCACCTGATCTCTCCACATCCACTCATGCCTCCTCCAACCCATTTCCCACAAAGCAGCCAGTGTCTTTTTATAACAAGAACCTGAGCATGGCCGAAACCGGTTTGGCTCAGTGGATAGAGCGTCGGCCTGCGGACTCAAGGGTCCCAGGTTCGATTCCGGTCAAGGGCATGTACCTTGGTTGCGGGCACATCCCCAGTGGGGGGTGTGCAAGAGGCAGCTGATTGATGTTTCTCTCTCATCAATGTTTCTAACTCTCTATCCCTCTCTCTTCCTCTCTGTAAAAAAATCAATAAAATATATTTAAAAAAAAGAAAAAAAAAAAAGAACCTGAGCATGTTTCTTCTCTGACCCAGCAATTCCCCTTCCAGGTATCTACCCAAGAGAAGTGAAAACATATGTCCACACCAAAACTTGTACATAGCAGCATTACTTACAAGAACCAAAAAGTGGAAACAACCCAAATGTCCATCAACTGACAAATGAATAAATAAAATGTGGTAGATCCACAATATGGAATATTATTCAGCTATATAAAGGAACGAAGTTCTGACACATATTATGTGGATGAACCCTGAAGACATTGAGCTCAATGAAAGAAGCCAGTCACTAAGAACCCCATACCTGTATGATTTCATTGAAATGAAATGTCCAGCAGAAACAAATCCAGAGTCAGAAAATAGAGTAGTGTTGCCAGGGGCTAGGGAGGATGCAGGGACTGGGAGATGATGATTCATGGGTACAAGGTTTCTTTTCAGGGCAATGGAAATATTGGAAAGTTAACTGTGGTGATAGATGCACAGCTCTGTGAATATACTAAACACAACTGAATTGTACATTTTAAGTAGGTAAATTGTATGGTATCTGAATTCTATCTCAATAAAGCTGTTACCAAAAGAATCGTGAGGCTAAAGTCCATAGCTGACAAAATGCCCTGTGACCTGGCCCTTGCTGAACCCTCCAGCCCTCCTCTGGCACTCATAACCCCCACTCAGGCATACTGGCTGTCTTTGGCTACCATGTGCAGAGGCTTTGCATAAACTCTTCTCTCAACTCCTTTCACCCCCATGCCCACTGAGCACCCACTCATCCTCACCTTGTGATTCAGCATTGCTTTTTCAAGGTTGCTGTCCCTAGTTCCCCATTCAAGGGTGTTTTTCCAGCACCCCAATCTGTTTTGTGTTAGTCAGTACTTACTTGTTCAATGTCTTCCCGTCAGTTGGAAGCAATGGAAGAGTATAAGAGCATCTGTCCGGTGGAACCCGGGTATCCCTGTCGATCACAATGCCTGACACTCTGGCCTCCTCACTGCTTTATGAGCACACCCAGCTTATTCCTACATCAGGGACTTCGTACTCTGCCAGCATGTTTGGGCCCCCCAGATGTCTCCTGGCTGGCTCCTTCTCATGTGACCTCCTTATAGATCTTCTCCAACTACTCTTAACTCCCTGTCACTTTAGTCACTCCTTACTCTGCTTTGTTTCTTTTTCTTTTTTTGTTTTGTTCATCTTCACCTGAGGATATTTTTTCCACTGATTTTTAGAGAATGGGAGGGAGGAAGAGAAAGATCGATGCAAGTGAGACACATCCATCAGTTGCCTCCCACACACGCCCCGACCAAGGCCAGGGATTGAACCTGCAACACAGGTACGTGCCCTTGACTGGAATTGAACCTCAACTCCTCCATGGGTGGGCAATGTTCCAACCACTGAACCACACTGGCCAGGGCTCTTTTTATTCTGCTTTGTTTCTTCACAGCACTTGCCACCAGTTAAAATCACATTCTTTTTTTTTTTTTAATTGTCTTTCTCTCTTTTATTATTACTACTAGAGGCCCGGTGCACCACATCGTGCACTGGGGGGTTCCCTCAGCCTGGCCTGTGCCCTCTCGAAGTCCAGGACCCCTCAGAGGATGGCCGCCTGCTGGCTTAGGCCCGACAGGCAGACATCCCCCAAGGGTCCTTAGCGCTGCTGCAGAGGCAGGAGAGGCTCCTGCCACTACCGCTGTGCTCACCAGCTGTGAGCCCAGCTTCTGCCTGAGCGTCAATCCCCCTGTGGGAGCACACTGACCACCAGGGGACAGCTCCTGATTTGAGAATCTGCCCCCCTGGTGGTCAGTGCAGGTCATAGTGACCAGTCGGTCTGCCATTTGGTCAATTTGCATATTAGCCTTTTATTATACAGGAGATTATTTTTTAATCCTCAGCTGAGGACATGCTTATTGATTTTAGAGAGAGGGGAAAGATGAGACAGAGAAACATTGATCAATTGCCTCCTATATACATCCTGAATGGGGATCAAACCTACAATCTAGGCATGTGCTCTGACCAGGAATCGAACCTGAAACCTTTTGGTGTACAGGATGACACTCCAACCAACTGAGCCACACCAGCCAGGACTATCTCGCTTTTAGAAAGTCAGCTTGACAATAGACTCAGAATAGCTAACACAATATTGAAGAACAAAGTCAGAGGACTGACACTACCCAACTTAAAGATTTATCATAAAGTTATAGTGACCCAGATAGTGTGGTACTGGTCAAAAAATAGGCTATAGATCAATGGAACAGAATAGAGAGCCCAGAAATAGACTCACACATATATAGTAAAATGATTTTTGCAAAGAAGCAAAGAAAATTCAATGGATAAAGGAGAGTCTTCAATAAATGGTGCTGGGACAACTGAAAGCCAGCAACATGCAAAAAACTGAGGCTAACCATAGAACTTATACCTTTCACAAAAATTAACTCAAAATAGATCATAGTCCTGGCTGGGTGGCTGAGTTAGTTGGAGTGTGTCCTGTACACCAAAAAGTTTCAGATTCGATCCCTGGTTGGGGTGCATACAGGAGGCAACTGATTGGTGTTTCTCTCTCACATGATGTTTCTCCCTTCCTCTCTCTTTAAAAACCAATTTAAAAAAATATCCTCAGGTGAAGATAAAATTTGTTTTAATGGATCATAGATCTAAATGTAAAAACAAAACTATAAGACTCTTAGAAGACAGAAGAAAATCTAGGTGGCCTCCTCCCCAGCCTTGCAGCTACGGCTTCTCTCCCCACAGCTCACTCGTCACCTCCTCCAGGAAGCCTTCCCTGACCCTCTCCTGATGTAAACAAGCCACCTGTCATTTTCTCCCTGTTTTTTCCACTGACGACCATATATTCCTGAGTTTACAATCTGTCTCCCCCTCTAGAGAGTGTCAGGTCACTGCTGTGTCCCCAGCACTTAGCACACGCCAGGCCCATGAGAGATGCTCAACTAGCACGCGGAACAAAGGCGCCAGGAGCACACACTGGTAGGGTCTTGGGAAAGAAATGGGCGAAGAAGGCCCCAGGGGACTGTTTGGACCCGTTGGGCCAGGGCTTCCTCACCTAGCCGGCCCCCAACCAGCTTCCTTTTCGTGGCTCTCCTCGCCCTGCTGCTGCTCCGTGCTCTCCCCCAGCGGCGGTGGCTCCTGGTCCTTGCATTCTGCGTGGGGCATGTCCACCTGTGAGCACAGTCAGCGCTTGAGAGGCCGAAGGAGGGAAGGCGGCAAGTGTCAGATCCCCTCCTCCCGCCCCTTTGGCCCTGGGCTCCTCCTGGTGACTTAGTGGCGACCCTCAGCCGAGCCAGGGCAGGCACCGTGAGGTGGGGGAAAACTGTGCCCGGAGGACAGAGGCGGGAACACTGGAGGGGCCGGGGTGAGGGCAGAGGCTCTGGGGTGCCTGGGCTCCTAACTGGTATTTGCGTTGAGTCGAGTCCTTCGAGGAGGGAGAAGAAGGAGGAGAAAAGAAGGAAAAAACGGGTGCGGCACATGGGCGTCTGAGCCACTCTCTAAACTGCTTCTGCCACGCGCCATGCGTGGAAGTCTGTCCTTCAGGCCCCGTTCAGAGCGTCAGTCACACCATTCGTCTACCAGTCAGGCCCCGTCAGTCAGTCAGGAAATCGGGCGCCCGGGCGAGGGTGACCTCCCACTGTTGCCGGGCGAAGGTCCGCGCGGAAGCCCGAGATCGCCGCCGTCCCCTGCCCGTCCTCCCGCCGCCCGCGCGAAGAAAACAAGCGTCGCGTACTCCCTGTCGTTCCATCTTGTCTTTTCCCGCCCTCTCGCACGCGCCCTCTGCGCACGCGCCTTCCCGCGGACCTGCGGGGCGCGCTCTCCTGGCCTCAAGTCTTCTGGGAACGTGCGCGCGCAACGGGGCGGGCCGACCGTTAATGACCGTTGGGCCCTCTTGGGGCTGCGCGCGCAGCAGGCTCTGCTGAAAGCTTGTGGGGAGGTGGTCTCTGCGCGCGCATGCGTGCTGTCGAGGTTCCGGATCCAACGTGGGTCGAAGGATCTTTTCAATAAAATTTTTTAAAAATTATATTTTATTGATCTGAGAGAGAGAGACACACACACAGAGAAAGAGAGATATCCATGGGTTGCCTCTGGAACCTGCAACCTGGGTATGTGCCCTGACCCGGAATGGAACCCTTGGTAAAAGCGAGGATGCTCCAACCAACCGAGCCACAGGGGTCGGACCAGGGCTGTTCAATAACAAATTCTGAACTTTGTTGTTCCCTGATTTTGACTTGTCGCCTCTAATAAAAAAGTTCATTCAGTTACCACCTTGAACCACTTACCTGTGCGGTCCAGAACCAGAAGCTCCTTGAAAGCAGGGTGGGCCTGGCCCTTAGAGTTGGACCCATATCTATCTATCATCTATCTATCTATCATCTATCTATCTATCTATCTATCTATCTATCTATCTATCTATCTATCTCTATCTATCTATCATCTATAAATATATAAAAACCTAAACGACCCTTCAGGCCCGTCATCCAGAATGACCTGAACGACCAGTCGCTATGACGCCCACTGACCACCAGGGGGCAGGTGCTCAACGCGGAGCTGCCCCCTGGTGGTTAGTGCGCTCCCACAGGGAGGCTGCTCAGCCAGAAGGCCGGCTCACGGCTGGCGCAGCAGGGCTACCGAAGGCGAAGGCGGCAGCGGCAGGCGCAATGGGGCGGGGATAAGCGGGAGCAACAGGGCGCTAGCTTGTGATCCTCCCCCGCCGCCTGCCGCTGCAGCGCTGCGACATCCCCCGAAGGGTCCCGGATGGCAAGAGGGCACAGGCCGGGCTGAGGGAACCCACCGGTGCCTGAATCTGTCATTTAATAGTAATAGTAATAACAATAACTTAGTAGTAACAATATTATTGTTGGCACTGAGGAGCCACAGCCTGGGAGAAAATATTTGCAATATGTAAATCTAAGAACGTGTACTGGCATCTACAAAGAACTCTTTCAATAGTAAGACAAACCCAAAGGAAAAGTGGGCAAAAGATCTGGATAGGTGTACGCACAGCCCTGAGGGGGAGCACGCTCAGTGTGAAGAACAGCCCCACGGCCTGTTGGGGAGGAAGCGGGGTTGGGGGGCTGTGGTTGGGCAGAGGAAGGAGTTGGGGGGCAAGGTGAAGGGTTGGGATTTTGTGCCAATTGACTGGGAAGGAGGTGCAGCCTCCCTGGGACACCTGGGACAGCGTCCACGGGGAGGCAGTGGGAATTCCTCCATATTGCTCAGCCCTCCCCCGGGAGGCTCTGTCCTGAGCCACACACACTGAGCACACATCTTTTTTAAAATATATATTTTTATTGATTTCAGAGAGGAAGGGAGGAGAGATAGAAACATCAATGATGAGAATCACGGATCGTCTGCCTCCTGCACGCCCCACACTGGGATCAAGCCCACAACGCGGCGTGTGCCCTGACCGGGAGTCGAACCGTGACCTCCTGGTTCATAGGTAGAAGCTCAACCACTGAGCCATGCCGGCCGGCCGGCCGAGGGCACTCATCTTGACACCTACATTCTGGAAAACATGGATTAGAATCTGGGTTCTGTCGCTTACCATGATGATGACCATAAAACTGCTACTCACTCTCAAATCACACCTTCATCTACTACCAAGGTGATACAGTCTAAAATATCTGGCTATTGTAGGGGTTTCAGGGATAAAACTTCTGGAACATACCAAGAGTTTAATAAACAATAGCTAACAATATTTTGTGGTAAAGCTACAAGTTAAACAGAATACATCTTCCTACACCATTAGATTTGAAAATTGAAGGACTATCTACTAAAGAAAAATCTCAAAGGCTTGCTGTTAAGCATGCACACACAAACACAAACACTCGAAACTCAAAAGCAACTCACAAGATGCAGGAGGATTTTTATGGTGCACCCATCATTTGTATGACTTTCAAAAACATGCAAAAATAAGCCATGACTTGGAATGTAATATATACACGTAGTAAAAAATGTTTAAATATATGAGAAAGACAAACATCGAATTCAGGAGTCGGTAATAACCTCAGCAGGTGTTCAGATTTGACCAAAGCAGGGCTGGGGTGGGTGACCCTGGGTGTTATTATGCCTTACTTACCATGTCTCCAGCGCACCCTCCCCCCATGTCAGCTCCCGAGGGCAGGGGCCTGAGTCCACTTGCCTACTGCCAAGGCTCATGAACAGTGCTGGCACGTAGGAAGTATGGATTTATTGGATGAGTTATACTTTTCTGTATGACTAAATTATTTGAAATAGAGAAAAAGATTTAATTGAGGAGCCCTCGGGAGATTGGTACCCACGGGGCCCTGGGACCAGTGATGTCCACGGCCCCACATGACTTGTCCATTTCACTGGGTGTGCCAGTGGGCTTGTGATCACCCAAGAAACTGTCCACACCTTTTTTTATTAATTGATTTTAGAAAGGAAGGGGGAGAGAGACATGGGCTTGTTGCTCCACTTACTTATGCATTCATTGGTTGATGCTGACCAAAGATGGAACGTGCAACCTTGGTGGATTGGGAAGACACTAACCAACGGAATTACCTGGCCAGGGCTTGTCCACGTTTTCAAAAGTGCACAAGACATGGGGTGAGCAACATGGCAGCTGGGATTTGCTTTTAAAATTTTCTATAGAAACACAGATGAAGCTGAAGTGTGAGATCTCAAACACTCATCAATGGGCTCACAAAGCTGTATCCTATTCATCTATTTTAGGCTCATTTGACATTCTTATGAGAATTTAAAAGAAGCAGGGTGTTGGTTTTTTTTGGGGGGAGGGCAGTGCTGGAGGGATGAACAGGTGGGGAGCAGACAACTTTCAGGATAGTGAAAATACCATAAGGATGGATACATGTCATCATCCATTTGTCCACACCCATACAATGTACAACACAGAACGCACCGTTGTTCATTCACATGATGTGTCAAATGTAGGTTCATCAGTTGTAACAAAAGCTCCGCTCTAGTGGGGGTGTTGATAGTGAGGGAGGCTGTGTAGGTTGTGGGGACAGGAGGTACATGGGAAATCTCTGTACCTTCCACGCCATTTTGCTATGAACCTAAAATTGGTCTAAAAAGTCTTTAAGCCCTGACCAATGTGGCTCAGTTGGCTGGACATTGGCCCATGCACCAGGAAGTTGCCAGGTTAATTCCTGGTCAATGGCACATGCCCAGGTTGCATGCTCAATCCCCAGTAGGGGTGTGCTGATGGATGTTGCATTCTTAGATCGATGTTTCTCTTTCTGAAAGTCAATAAACTATTCTTAAAAAAAAAAAAGGGGGGGGGGGGGAGAGGGGAGCGCTACCTCTCTGAAGTACATCGGTAGCGCGTCTTGAGAGGTGAGACCGCGGAACCGCAGCTGACTGAGACCAATGTAAATACGAAGGCCGCCAAGACCAGTTTGGCTCAGTGGATAGAGCATCAGCCTGTGGACTGAAAGGTCCCAGGTTCGATTCCGGTCAAGGGCATGTACCTTGGTTGCAGGCACATCCCCGGTAGGGGGTGTGCAGGAGGCAGCTGATTGATGTTTCTCTCTCATCGATGTTTCTAACTATCCCTCTCCCTTCCTCCCTGTAAAAATTCAATAAAATATATTAAAAAAAAAATCCGAAGGCCTACCCTCTCGCAGATGCCCCATCACCAAAAAACTATTGGACCTCATCCAGCAGTCATGTAACTACAAGCAGCTTCGAAAAGGAGCCAATGAGGCCACCAAAACTCTTAACAGAGGTATCTGAGTTCATTGTCATGGCTGCAGACGCAGAGCCGCTGGAGATCATCTTGCACCTCCCGCTGCTGTGTGAAGACAAGAATGTGCCCTACATGCTTGTGCGCCCCAAGCAGGCACTGGGGCGGGCCTGCGGGGTCTCCAGGCCTGTCATCGCCTGTTTGGTCACCGGGCTCCCAGCTGAAGCAGCAGATCCAGTCCATTGAAAGGCTGTCTAAAACGATAGCCTCTGCCACATTCTCTCTTGCCTCCTCCCCCTGGCGTTGTGTATCATATTGTCTATGTTACCATGTAGGATTTCCAGCTACCTTCTATTGTTATAAAATATTTTATATTTGTAGTAAATCTTTTTATATTTTTTTGGGGGAAAAAGTAAGTGGGGGTGGGGCAGCTTTTAAAAGCTTAGCTTGCTTGCCCTCCCAAATGTCTGTCCCAAGGGATAAGGGGTCTGTTTCTTTCACCTAGAAGAGGGCCTGGCACCAGTAACTGATCAGTGTTTGAAAGAGCTCATCTTTTCCAGGGAGGACTGGCTGAAGCTGACCAGGAGGCCCTGAGGATCCATGGCCCCCAATCCAACACCCCTCACACTAGCACCCAAGTTTCCTCCCATCAAGCCACACCCTGAGCTGGGGAGAGCCAACAGGACCCCACCACTCCTAAGGAAAGGCACCGGATGAAGGTAACTGCCCACTTTATTAGCCAGCAGTCACCTGCAGGGCTCCCTAGGGCCCGCCCATCAGAACAAATGGGTTACCTGCTCCCCTGCCCCTGGAACCCTGGGGCGGGTAGGGAAGAGGAGATACCAGGAACAGGGAGATAGCCTCACAGAGGCCTCATAAATACAAAGGGGTCCACTGGCCAGGGAAAGAAGGGCTGGGCAGCAGGGGCTCAGGAGCGTGGCCTGTCCAGGGCGGCCCATGTCATGTTGTCTCCTGTGTCTGTGGGGACCCTCGTTCGGCATCCAGGCGGCATAAGGGGCTGTCGTACACCATCTGCAGGTTCACCTTGTGGCCTACCAGCTCACGGATATTGTTGATGTTGTATTTGATCATCGTTGGGCTTGAGGGAAAGAGGGGACATGCTTTAACACTAGGTCAGGTCCTGTTCTCTGATCAGAACTTCTCTGAGGGCTCCCACCTTCCTCAGAATGGAAGCCCAAGTCCTCCCATAGCCCATAAGGCCCTGCACAATCTGCCCTATCACCCACTTCTCTACCCCTCACTTTCTCCCTCCAAACACAGCAGGCACACAGCCTCATGGCCTTTGCACTGGCAATTCCCTCTTCCTGGAACGCCCCTCCCCAGATATCCTCCCAGGTCATCCACCACCAGTCTGCTAGATGTCACCTCCTCTGTGAGCCCTTCCTGACAACCTCCTCTCCTTAACCCTTACCGAAGGCACACTCTAGGCATTATTTATTAAATTTACTTGTCATTCTTCTCACTTCACTAGGACCTTAACTTCACAGAAGCAGGGGTGTGTGCACAGAACAGAGCACACAGCAGGTGCTCACTAAAGTTTGTCAATGAACGAATGGATGGTGCTGAAGATCTACGGGACTCCACGCCTGGCAAGTCCCCTAAACAAAGCAGCCAAATGTGTGCTAAGTGGTTTGGGCACTCACCGCTCCAAGGAGAGGCCCCAGGCAATGACTGACACATTCTCGGGGAGCCCCATGGGCAGCAGCATTTCGGGCCGGAAGACCCCAGAGTTCCCGACCTCCACCCACTTCTTCAAGCCTGTGAGGGCAGGAGAAGGATGAGCAACTCATGTGGGTGATGTTGGGCCTGGCAGGGAGCTTGGGAGGCAAGATGTGGGCTTGGCAGTGAGGGGACCGGGGCTAAGAGGGGGAAGCCTCAGACCTCCCTCCCTGCCACAGCGCCGGGTCCCACTTGACCTTGGTGGTAGCTGAACACCTCCATGCTGGGTTCGGTGTAGGGGTTGTAGGCTGGCTTAAAGCGCAACTGGGTAATACCTGGGTGGAAGACAAGGCTGGTGACCCAGACATCCTCCTGCGGCCCCACCACCGCCACCTGCCCTGGTCTGCCTGCTCACCTAGCTTGGTGAAAAACTCCCGAAGGACGCCCATGAGGTGGCCCAAGGTGAGGCCATGGTCAGCCACAACACCCTCGATCTGGTGGAACTCGGCCAGGTGAGTGGCATCCAGGGTTTCATTCCGGAACACACGGTCGATGGAAAAGTACTTGACTGGTGTGAAGGGTTTCTGGAGATGACAGGCAAGCCAAGTCATGTGTCAGAAGGTCAGTATGACAGTCCCCTCTCTGTCCCCACGCTACCCAGGCCCAGCTGCACCTTTTGGGCCAGGCGGTAGAGAGCACGAGCACTGGCTGCCGTGGTGTGTGTACGCAGCAGATTTTTCCGGGCCTCGTCCAGCTTCCAATTGTACTTGTACCTTCAGGAGGAAATCCCAAGTCCATACTGATGCCCTCGGGCTCCCAACTTCCTTTCCCCGAACACCCCAAAGTCCTGGTCCTGCCTCACCCTTGTGAGCTGTAGCCACCGTGGGAGTGGATCCGCTTGACCCTATGGACGTAGTCCATAGGGAGCTGCAGGGCCTCGGCTGGATCTGGGAAGGACAGAGCATCGTCGGGTCAGTCAAAAAGCATTTCTCAAACAGCCACTGCACAGAGGACAGACAGTGACAGTTGCAGCTTCCGCCCTCACCTGTCATTGCAGCCAGAGAGCATCTGGGAACACCTAAGCCAGTCACATCCATCTCTGCCCAGAAACTTCCAGTTCCCATTTCAATGGGAGAAAAAGTCAAAGTCCTCTCTGTGGTCCCCAATCAACTCCCAGTTCTCATCCACACACTCCTAATTCATCACTTCCTTTAGTCACAGAGTCTCCCAGCTGTAAGCACACCAGGTTCATTTGAACCTCAGGGCCTTTGTACTGGCTATTCCCTCTGCCTGGAACATCCCTTCTCCATATATAATTCCCTCCCTCACCTGGGTTGTTCTTTGCTTAAGCAAAGACATCCTATATAATAAAACCCTAATTTGCAAATCAACCAAATGGCAGAACCACTGGTCGCTGCTATGACGCACACTGACCACCAGCTGGGGGTGGGGGGGGCCGGGGAGCAGCTCCTGCGTTGAGAGCCTGCCCCCGATAGGGAGGCTAACAGTGGGGGCAGGGAGGCAGGGTCAACCAGCAGCAGAGGCACCAGGCCGCCAGCAGGGCGGGGGGGGGGGGGGGGGGCGGGAGGGCCGGGTCAGCCACCAGGGGCACAAGGCGGTGTCAGCAGTTTGGGGGGTGGGGGACGGACGACAATGGACCGGAGGCCTATCGCCCCACAGATCAGCCCTGATTGCTGGCCAGGCCTAGGGACCCTACCCTATATATTGGGAAGTCTCTTAGATTTAAAAATTAAAACCTGGTAAGGCTACTCTAACACTGAAAAAACAGGATGATGCAGCGATGACATGCATGGACTCTGGCTTGCACATTTTGTGGCCAGCCCTGATTCTGATACTTATAACTATGCGACAAAGCCAATTACTTAAGGATCATGTTATGTACTACTTTTTATAATCAGAGCAAAAAAATATGCAGCTACCCATACAACAGCAAGATGCCTTTCACCTGTATAAAAAGTATGGTCACTGGTGCATGCAGAATCCTGGATTGCGAGGGATGTCTGATTGCCAGTTTAGGCCAATTAGACATCCCCAAGGACACAGGCCAGGCTGAGGGACAACCCCATCCCCCCCCGCCCCCCCGCCTGCACGAAATTCATGCACCGGGCCTCTAGTATATATATATATATATATATATATATATATATATATATATATATGTATGTATATGTATTTATTTATATTGAATTCTCACCTGAGGAAATGTTTCTATTGATTTTTAAAGAGGGACAGGTGGGAGAGAGATATAGACACATTGATTGGTGGCCTCCCACTTGTGCCTGACCCCGACCATGACCAGGGATCAAATCTGCAACCCTTTGGTGCACCGGTCAACACTCTAACCACTGAGAAACATCGGCCAGAGCTATATATTTTTTAAAAATTCATTTCAGCTGAAACCAGTTTGGCTCAGTGGATAGAGCGTCGGCCCGTGGACTGAAGGGTCCCAGGTTCGATTCCGGTCAAGGGCATGTACCATGGTTGCGGGCACATCTGTGCAGGAGGCAGCTGATTGATGTTTCTCTCACATCGATGTTTCTGACTCTCTATCTCTCTCCCTTCCTCTCTGTAAAAAAATCAATAAAATATATATATTTTAAAAAATTCATTTCAGCCCTAGCTGGTTTGGCTCAGTGGATAGAGCACTGGTCTGTGGACTGAAGGGTCCTGGGCTCAATTCCGGTCAAGGGCACATACCTCAGTGGCAGGCTCCTCCCCGGCCCAGGCCCTGGTCAGGGTGAGTGCAGGAGTCAACCAATCAATGTGTTTCTCTCACATCAATGTTTCTCTCTGTCTTTCCCTCTCTTCCACTCTCTCTAAAATCAATGGGAAAATATCCTCAGGTGAGGATTAAAAAAAAAAAATGATTTCAGAGACAGGAAGGGGGGAACATCATTGTTGTTTTTTTTATGCATTTATTGGTTGCTTTATGGATGTGCCCTACCAGGGATTGAGCCTGCAACCTTGGTGTAATGGGACATCACTCTAAACAACTGAGCCACTGGACTAGGGCAGCAAAGACTTTTTAAAAAATTGACAGCTCCTTCCCCATGCCATTTCCTCCCTTTGCATTTAGTGCCATCTTGCATTACTGAAATTATAGCTTATTCAGGATTTAATACATGTCTCCCCCACCATGATGCAGATTACCAGGACAAGGACTTCTGTTCCATTCATGGCTGTGACCCAGGTGTTTATGAGACCTTGGCACAGAGGAGCTCAGTAACCATTTGATTTGGGAATGTGTAAATTCTTAACCTCCTCCTGATGGGGAAGACAACAACCTTTGTGGAAGTCATTTCATAGAGTATTAAGAATTGTGAGGAAAAGAAATGAATGGGAACCAAGGTTGAAGGTTAAGGTGAAGGACGTTTAGAACACGGGGACAAACGCACGTCAGGATGGACTCTGAGGTGATGATATGTGAATGGACGTTTGATGCTGGAGCCCACCATAAAGATCCAGGAGAAAACAGTTCTCAGCAGAAGGCACAGCACAGGCAAATGCCCAGAGGTGGTCAAGAGGGCCAGTGGGAGAAGGAGACCACAGAAGCTGGCATGACTAGCACACACAAGCCTTGCTGGCCATGCTGAGGAGGATGGAATTCATTTTGTAAAATGGTATACCACCCCAAAAGGCTCTACCCAGGCCCAGCACCTCTGATGGCACACCGGGGCCCATTCACCTTTCAGGAAGAAGGTGTCATGCTGGTCTCGTGCTGGGTGCTGCTGGGGCTGGAAGAGTGCATCAAAGTTCCAGAAGGAGCTCTCGATGAAGTTGTCGGTCGGCATCTCGGTGAACCTGGCGGAAGATGTGGCCTGACTACCCTGCCCTGAGGCGGCTGGCCCGGCCCCACCTCTGGCCCCTTGCTCACCCCATCTCCAGGAAGATCTGCCGGAACTGGGTGCGAACTTTCAGCAAGGGGTGTAGGTGGCCACTGTCTGGGAGGACGCCACGGGCTGAGAAATTGTAGGACTTGAAGGGCCGGTCCCGCCAGGAGCCACTGTGGGTGGGGATGCAGGGTACATGGGCCTGGTGGGGACTGCCCACCCCTACACCCCACTGACCCCTGACCCTGGGCCTGCCCCTACTTGGAGATCATCTCTGGGTTCAGCTCTGCTTCCTGCTTAGAGATGCTGGTGCTGAAGGCACTGCCTTTGCTCACCCAGTAGGTCTTCAGGGTCCTATGGCCAGAGGAGGGAAGGGGATATGATACCATTGTCAAGTTCTAAGAAGCTTCCATTGATCTCCCATATGATGCTGACCCCAACACAACCCACCAAGTCACTCTGCTTTATTTTCTTCCTGATATTTACTGTCACCTAAAAATCCTTTTATTTGGCCCCCTCATACGTCCTGAGTTCATTCACTTATTCATTCACCAAACACTTACTGGGAACACACTGTGTGCCAGAGCCCATTCAAGGCACTGACGTAGAGCCCTTGTAGGTATAAGCATAAATATGTAGGTATAAGCATACAGCTGGGAGTGATAACAATAGGTAAAGTTTAGGTTAATAAAGTTATCCTATGCCAGCTCTGTTCCATTGAAGTCATCTCACAATCTTGTGAAAAGGGGCCATTTTACAGATGAAAAAACTTGAGTCCTAGAAAGATCAGGTGACTTGGCCAAGGTCACAGAGTTAGAAAGTGGCAGAGCCAGGACTTGCATTGGGCAGTCCAGCTCCATTCAGTGTCTACTCAAAGGGGAGGCAGCCCTGGGAGAGCAGAGAACCCAGCTGTCCAGGTCCCAGCATTCAATTAATTTCAGGCAGGGTTTAGAACTGTGAAAGAAATAAACAGGGGAAATGAGACAGACTAGGTGAGTGGCTTTTGTGGGAATCGCAGGGAGAAAAGGTGGCCCCTATAAGGTGACACATGAACAGAAGTTGGATGCTGGAACGTGCCTTGAAGATCAGCAGGAAGGTCACTCTTGGCAGAAGGCACAGCATGTGCCATAGCCCTAGGTGGCATGAACCTGGCCTGTCTGCTTCACAACCACAGTGTGAAGAGGGGCTGGGAGGGACTTACAGAACCTCGGCCCAGTGTGTCCAGAACAGTTCTCCTTTCCCTTCTCCCACTCCAGGCCACACAGGTGACATGGGTCTGAGACTGGAGGTAGCAGCCACTCACACTTCAGTCAGCAGTTTCCTCTTCTTGAGTTCACTCCTTTCTTTCTCACCCAGCTTCTCAGCTTGTCCACCCCGGACAAGCTGGAGCCGCCGTTGCACCTCATCCTCCACGCTGTCCACCTGCCACGAGGATGGGACAATGGTTAGGAAGGGCTGTGAGGACCAGAGGCCCACCTGCCTGCCCACAGGGACTCACCACTCGGAACACCCGGGGCCCATCAGCAGCACTCTTGTCCACACGGATCCACTTGTTGGACATGGCCTTGCTGAAGCCCACCTTGCCACTGGGCAGTCGCTGAGGGAGCAAGGCTACAGTGAGAGGGACACAAGGGCCACCTTCACCCCATCACCTCCCTAAGCCCTACCAACCCCTCCCCGGATCCTACCATGAGCTCACTCTGGGGCAGGCCCTCTGGAGGGACACTATGAAACACCCGGGCCTCATGGCTGCCCTCCCGGTCAATCTCCTGGCCCTCTGCAGTAAGCTCCCAGTGCTTGGTGGAGCGTAGCTCAGCCTCGATGATCTGCAGGAAAAAAGAGGCATAGGTAGGGACAAGGTTCAGAGCTGGGCACCCCCTTGCCGCAGCACTGAAGCCAAGATCAAAGCACAGCCCCTAAAGCTGGCTTCACATCTCAGTTGCACCACTTCCCAGCCAAGTGATTTAACTCTTGCTGAGCCTCAGTCTCCCTTCTATGGCACAGGGACAGCAATAAATACTGTTCATACCTCCCAGGGTGAGGTAAAGTACTAAGGGTGTCCTGGCAGAAGACAAATTCTGTCACTTTTGAAGCTGGAAAGAAAAATGTATTTTTTAACTTGGGGAAGATTTTAAAGAACTCAGATGAACTGATTTGCCTTCACATTTGCATCTCAATGCCTCAAGTGTCAGAGAAAGGCCTGGAGGTCAACATCACACAGGGGAACTTGAAGCTCTGTGATTAGGGTGGGGTTCAGGTCACAGAGTGGCAAGGCTGGGTGGGGCCCACAGGTCCTCCTAGTTCCCCCTTTGTTCTAATTCCCAGCTCTGACCTTGGAAAGGTGCTCAACCTCCCTGAACAAGTTTTCTTATCCATGAGAGCAAGGTGTGGTGGGCTCTACGTCAGAGGATTGTCAATTTCACACCAGTCAAGATACTATCACCCCACACACCATACATAGCTTCAATCCCTCCTCGGAACTGACAACCTTGGACTCTGCAGCCTGACCACTGTGGACGAAAGGGGCCACATGCTAACCTGACAAGCTCAGGGGAGGCCTGGATGACAATCTTGCAAACTCAGACCTAAAATAACCACAAAAGATGGTCTGAAAATTAAATATGTAGGTATAAACAGATTATAGTGGGTAGTCATGTCCTAGGCCAGTATTTTCCCTGACAAAGATCAACTTAGATCTTTACTAAGATAACATATCTGTGAAATGTCTGGGTTAACTAGTAACTTCCCTTTTTAGGACCCCTCAGGGCACAACAAATGGCACAGAACATTCCCTCATTGTTATTGTTATCAAGTTAATCCTCAACTGTTAAACTATCCCGTATACATCTATGTAAAAGAAGCCTTTGTCCATCATTTCACTTTTTATCCTATAATCTATGCCCAATGGATTTCATGTAACCCACCTACATCCCTTTCATTTGATTACAATGTATAAGTACAGATATAACCCGCCATTCTCCGGAGCATTATCTCAATTCGTTGAGGCCCTGCTTCGCGGCGACAGTTTGGCTCAAATTCACAAAAATTCTCTACAGGTTTCAATGTTTTTTTTTAAAATGTTAACACCACCTAATTTCAAATACAGATTTGCCTGTCTCTTCTAGTGACACTGCTCAAGTTATTGCTCAGTACTTAGGAGTGGTCACCTCTGCAAAATGGGGATAATACCACTACCATCATCCTATGATCATAGCAAGGATTGAATGATAAATAAAGTTGAGACCAGAGTGGGGCACAGGAGGTAAGTTTGATGAATGAACAGCCCAGACCTCTCTTCTATGTCCTCCCCTCATGGATCCAGCCTCCTGGGTGGCCCATGGGCCCCTCAGCATCCTCCCCTTGTGACTCCATTACCCTTCACTTATCCAAATCAGAAGACTGGGCTTCATTTGTGCTCCCCTTGCCTCTCCCAAGACACCTCTTCATTCCAGCTGCCTCCCTACAGTCAGACACCAGGCCCTCTAGTTTGGGGATGTGCCAGCCTCTGCCCTCATCCCCTCATCTTAGATCTTGCCCCTGCCAGTCGTTCCCAAGAGTGATGAAGGCGACACACACTGGGGACTAGCTCCAGCTCCTGTTATGGCTCTCCGGTACCCTGTGAGAGACCTACATGACCTTGCAAATTCTGGCTCTGCTGTCTCTCTCACCCCACACCCTCTCCCCCTCCTCCCAACTGATCCTCTAGGTGCCATGGCTTTCCTCCTCAAGGCAGAGACCCAACTGTGCGGTCACTTCCTCTGGGATGCTCTCCCTGACTCCCAAGGCTGGGGCAGCTGTTGTCTCTGGGTTCTCCAGCACTCTAGTCCCGAGAGTACCTCCCCCATGAGATCGCAGTCTCCGTGAAGGCAGCGATCCTGTCTTCCTTCTCCACCATAGTAAACCTCCCCCCCCCCCCCCCTGCCCCGAGGTTGCTTATCCCCTCAAAGGACGTTTCCTGCAAGAGGCAGGTGCGCCCGGGCCCTTATTCGTTCCTGACTCCCTGCCTGCGCACCCGGAGTTGAACACTTAGGGTTACCCCTAACTAGGTCTGAGGGCGTTTGGCCTGGAGGCACCAGGGTCCTCCTGGTAAGGGAACTCCATGTGCCAAAGCATAGAGGCCCGGCTCACCTCGCCCAGCGCCTGCAGGCTCTTCACGGCGCCCACCACGGCCTGGTGCTCCACGCCCAGCTCGGCCGCCAGCTCCGCGCTGTCCAGGCCGCCATCGACCGCCTCCAGCCGCCGCAGCAGCACTTCTGCCACCGGGCCATCCGCCATGATTCTTCCCTGAGCGCAAAGCGTGTCCCGGCTCCAGGGCCCGAAACACCGGAAGCGGAACCACCGGAAGCGGAACCGGCGCTGGAGCGTGCGCCGCCATCTTGAAGGCGGCTGGTCGTCGTGTAGGGCTCAGGGCGTTGCCATCTTGAGTGTGTCAATTGAACCTCAAAGCGTGGACTCAGTCTTTTTCTTTTTCTTTTTTTTTTTTTCCCCCTCAGTCTTTACCTCCGCTCGAGCTGGACTTGTGGTGTCTGCTGGACTGGAGAGGTCAAATTGATTGACCTAAAGGACAGTCACAGCGTTGTTTTAAGTTTTATCCAGCCCCACCTGCAGCAGGCTGTAGGACCTTGGACTTCCTCCTTCTCTCGGTCTTGGAGCCCTTAATCCTTCTGGGATTCTCTTACCCTGTAGAAGAACTGTGGGTGGTGGGCTCCAGAGCTAACCATTCTGCTGATATCAACTACTTTAAAATTTTCAAAGAGAGGCTGGGTAGGGACCATCCCCATTTATTTTTTTTTTATTTTTTATTTTTATTATTATTATTTTTTTAAATATATTTTATTGATTTTTTACAGAGAGGAAGGGAGAGGGAGAGAGAGGTAGAAACATCGATGAGAGAGAAACATCGATCAGCTGCCTCCTGCACGCCCCCTACTGGGGATGTGCCTGCAACCAAGGTACATGCCCTTGACCAGAATCGAACCTGGGACCCTTCAGTCCGCAGGCCGATGCTCCATCCACTGAGCCAAACTGGTTAGGGCGGGACCATCCCCATTTAAAGAGGGGGGAGGGACCCACATAATAATATTGTCCAAGTTATAGTTATAGCAGCTACCTGGACATCCACCTGTGTGCCCAGCCCAGTGTTAAGTGCTTCAGGTGTGTTATTTCATTTTCCCCAAAACTTTTTGATGTAGATATTGATATAATCCCCATTTCGCAGATGTGAAAACTGAAGCTCAGAGGGTACTATGATTTGTGCATGGTTTATAAGGAGCTGGTAGGGATGGAATCAGAAATTGTAATCACCCCAGACCCCATCCAACTCCCTACTCTATGCTCTGAGGAGATCAATGGCAGGGCAATAATGCGTGGTCTAAATCAGTGCTGGCCTATAGATATGTAATGTAAAGCACAAATGTAATTTAAAATGTTCTAGTAGCAACGTTAAAAACAAAATGGGTGCCCTGATCGGTTTGGCTCAGTGCATAGAGCATCGGCCTGCAGACTGAAGGGTCCCCAGGTTCTATTCCGGTCAAGGGCATGCACCTTGGTTGCGGGCACATCCCCAGTAGGAAGGTGTGCAGGAGGCAGCTGATCGATGCTTCTCTCATCGATGTTTCTAACCCTCTATCCCTCTCCCTTCCTCTCTATAAAAAAATCAATACAATATATTTAAAAAAACAAAAAATGAGTGAAATTAATGTGAAGAACTAGCCAAATCTGATATGTCCATTTGTCACTTAAATACTTTATAACATTTCTTTTTTTAATATATTTTATTGATTTTTCACAGAGAGAAAGGGAGAGGGACAGAGAGCTAGAAACATCGATGAGAGAGATACATCGACCAGCTGCCTCCTGCATACCCCCCACCGGGGATGTGCCCGCAACCAATGCACATGCCCTTGACCAGAATCAAACCTGGGACCCCCCCAGTCCACAGACCGACGCTCTATCCACTGAGCCGAACCGGTTTTGGCACATTTCTTTATTTTATTTATTTTTTAATCCTCACCTGAGGGTATTTTTCCATTGATTTTTAGAGAGTGGAAAAGAGAGGGAAAGACAGTGAGAAAAGAAAGAAAGAAAGAAAGAAAGAAAGAAAGAAGAAAGAAAGAAAGAAAGAAAGAAAGATGTGAGAGAAACACATTGATTGGTTGCCTCCTACAGGAGCCCCAACCAGGGCTCAGGCCAGGGAGGAGCCTGCAACTGAGGTCCGTGCCCTTGACCAGAATCGAACCTGGGACCCTTCAGTCTGCAGGCTGACCCTATCCACTGAGCCGAACCAGCTAGGGCAACACTTTATAACATTTCTTCTTCTTTTTTTAAAATATATTTTTTATTGATTTTTCACAGAGAGGAAGAGAGAGGGATAGAGAGTTAGAAACATCGATGATAGAGAAACATCGATCAGCTGCCTCTTGCACACCCCCTACTGGGGATGTGCCCGCAACCAAGGTACATGCCCTCGACCGGAATCAAACCTGGGACCTTTCAGTCCGAAGACCAACGCTCTATCCACTGAGCCAAACCGGTTTTGGCCACTTTATAACATTTCTAATGAAATGTTTTACATTATTTTTTCCATACTAAGCCTTGAAAATGTGATGTGTAATTTACATTTACATTTCAGTTCAGACCAGCCACATTTAAAATGGTCAACAGTCCCACATGGTCAGTGAAGACTAATAGACAGCACAAGTACATTGTAATCCCAGGTCTGCCATTTATGTCATTTGGTCAAATCTCTCAATCTTTCTGTTTCAGTTTCCTCATCTGGATGGGGATAATATAAGCCCAGCTTACTGTAAGAATTGTGAAATAGTGCCTACACATGTATGCAGTATTTGTTAATACTAAATTGAGTGTGGATTGTGTGTCAGGCACTATTCTAAGCAGTATGCCTTTACTCACTTAACCATCACAATTGTTATTTGAACCTAGAAAATGGGGTTACTAATACTCCCCCAATCATGACCCTACAGTGAAGTCCTGATTTAAAAAAAAAAAATCAGAATACATTCCTCAAAGTCCCTCCTTTCCTTCAAAGCACTTTTCACATTACAAAAAAAAAAAAAAAAAAAATGTCCTCAAGAGTCCTTCCTTCTACCACAGATCAAGTAGGTTTTAAGCCTGCTCTGTGCCAGGTGCTTCAGGAGACACCCGGGAATGGTGAAGTGAACAATACGGCACAGAGTCTACCCTCAGACAGGAAACACCAAACTCGTGTCCATGGCACTTAGTGGAAGGGAGAGCAGACAGGAGGGTCAGTGGCAGGCCTGGAGTGATCACCCCAGACTTGGGACTCCTTCTAAGGGGGCCAGGTTGGGCCATACAGCCTGGGGGGCGGGGCAGAATCCCAACTTCTCCAAAACCCCTCAATCCTCCCTTTTCTGAATTCCCACCACTAGTGGGAAAGTTCCCCAGCCCTAGCCTGTTGCCAGGATTCCCCAGCTCCCCCCATTCCTCAGTTCACTCCCAAGTTCCCAGATTCGGGCCTTTTTGTTCAGAGTTTGGGAAACCCCCTCGCCCTCCTCCTTCCTGAAGACTAGAGGCAGGCAGCTGGTGTTCCACACTGTCAGACATCTGACTCTGGCTTCAGAAGAATCTGGACTCAGGAGTCCTGCCTCTCTCCCTTAGATCTTATCTTTTTTTTTTTTTTTAAGAAATAGTTGTTTGTATAACTTTCTATCATCAGCAGTGTACTTTTTAAAAAAATATATTTTATTGATTTTTTTACAGAGAGGAAGAGAGAGGGATAGAGAGTTAGAAACATCGATCAGTCGCCTCCTGCACACCCCCTACTGGGGATGTGCCCGCAACCAAGGTACATGCCCTTGACCGGAATCGAACCTGGGACCCTTGAGTCCGCAGGCCGAGGCTCTATCCACTGAGCCAAACCGGTTTCGGCAGATCTTATCTTCTTTACCATCTGTCTACTTTCTTCCTCTCCAACGGAATCCCCTGCTCTCTCATCTTTGGCCGTTTAATTGCAAAAGCCAGGCCGTTTGTGGAAGACCACAAAGCAGCGACCCCTTTCATTTACTGGGGATGGTGTGGGGTGAGGTGGGGGTGGGGTGGGGGCGGGGTAATTAGGGTGACAACCTTACCGGGCTCTAGCAATCACAGCCTATAGTCACATCTTCGAGCCTTCTGGGCTTCCTTCCCTGTCCCAGGATATCCTAAAAGCTTTGAAAGCATTTCTACTGGGCAGCCGCTGCCCAGGGTCGCTCTTCCTGGCCTCTCAGGAGCTCCTGTGACTTTAGAGAGGCTAAGTGGCTTGCCCCAGGTCACGCGGCAGCAGTCGTCCGGGGTGCCAGGCACTAGGGACCGCAGAGGGGAGAGCTAGAATTCTCTCTGCATGACTGTGGCGCCGGGGTGAAGTGTGAAGTGAAGACCTAGAGCCCAAGCCCTTGGTGCCCTCTGCTTCATCCTGGAGGTGGAGCAATAGGTGCGGTGGGAGAGGGACAGAGGCTGAGAGAGACGGCGCCTCGTACTGGGTGTTCTCCAAATGCAGGATAGAACACCTTGCTCACACCTCCCTGCAGAGGGGATAGGAGGAGGGAAGGCTGGAGCAGGGTCCTAATCCTGCGGGATGACACCTGCGCTCTCGCGCGGGTTCTTTAAACGCCCGGATCCTGAGCTAAGCGCGCGAGCGAGGGCGGGGTTGGACCAAAGTCTGGTCACATGACCTGGCCAGAGGGGCTGGAGGCCCCTACCCCACCGGTGGGAGTCCCCCACAATGCGTGGTCGACCCTCATTGGCCAGTGGTGCGGCCAATAGAAATCGGCCATCTGGGAACCCAGCGTTCCGAGGCACAGCCTAACGTGCTGAACTGAGGAAGGCCCAATGGAAAGTCAGAACCGTTGCTTCTAACCAATGAAAAGGCATGAGGGGCGGGCTAAGAGGTAGGGCCATGTTGGTTTGAAGGGCGGTCGTGTATAAAAACGCACGGCCAGCGGCAGCGCCTGTCCCTGCTGCAGAGCTGCTTTTGGAGAGGTGACTTAAAGGGCCCGCTTTGCGCCGCCGCCCCCTCGGCCCGCCATGCTGCTACCCGTGCCGCTGCTGCTCGGCCTTCTCGGCCTCGTCGCTGCCGAACCCGCCGTCTACTTCAAGGAGCAGTTTTTGGACGGAGGTAACGCCTGGCCCCGCCTCGAGGCCGCTCCGACTGCGCGACCGGCCCCCCAGCCCAGATCTGCGTTGTCGCCAGTAATTACTGCTGAGAGGGCCAACACGGTGGCCTCGGGGACTAGAGCCGCAGGCGATACTTCTTTTCCGCTTCCCTGGGGAGCATGGAGGGCGCAACGGCCTCCCGCGGCGGGAGTTGGGGTTCGTCCGAAGATATCTTAAGCTACAGGAGGTGTCAAACTGGAGGTTGGGGTCGGGCACTCGGGGGATTTCCTCCCTTGTCTGCAGCAGTTTGTCGATATGTTTGGGCGGCGGCGGAGGGGATTGGGGGGCGGGGAGGAATCAGCACAGCCACAGTGACCTGCCCCTCTGATACTGTAGACGGGTGGACCGACCGCTGGACCGAATCCAAACACAAGTCGGATTTTGGCAAATTCGTCCTCAGTGCCGGCAAGTTCTATGGTGACCTGGACAAGGATAAAGGTAAGAGCCTGGAGCTGGGTGCTGAGATTCAGGAGGACCTCCTGGAGGAAGCCCTAGTCACTGACGGCCAGGGCATCCCCAGGAGCAGGGCAGGCAGAGGAAGGGGAATGGCTGTCTGTAGCTTTGATTCTTAGGGTCCCTGGGGATTGGGGCCAGCTGTGACCTCACTACTGTCCTCTGCTAGGGCTGCAGACGAGCCAGGATGCCCGCTTTTACGCCTTGTCTGCCAGATTTGAGCCTTTCAGCAATAAGGACCAGACGTTGGTGGTGCAGTTTACTGTGAAACATGAGCAGAACATCGACTGCGGGGGCGGCTATGTGAAGCTATTTCCAGATACTTTGGACCAGACTGACATGCATGGAGACTCTGAATACAACATCATGTTTGGTGAGGGGCCCCGCCCTGTTGCTGACCTCTGATTAGAGGGAGACAGACCCATCCATGAGTTCCTTGTAGCCCATGAAAAGTAGTCCTGAGAGCCTAGGAAATACATTGTCAGACTTTCCTTTGAAGAGGAAACTGAGGGGGTATTCACAGCAGCAAATTGTTGCATTGTTATTGTTGATCTAAGGCTGTTAATTTGTGAGATCTTATGTAGGTGTTTTCCAGTTTTACAAGTGAGAATACTGAGTTCTAGAGAGTGATTTTTGGTGTGTTTTTAAAAAATGTGTATTTTATTGATTTTTTACAGAGAGGAAGGGAGAGGGATAGAGAGTTAGAAACATCCATCAGCTGCTTCCTGCACACCCCCCACTGGGGATGTGCTGGCAACCAAGGTACACGCCCTTGACCGGAATCGAACCTGGGAACCTTCAGTCCCCAGGCTGACGCTCTATCCACTGAGCCAAACTGGTTAGGGCGATTTTTTTTTTTTTTTTCAGTACTCCATTCATTGTCCCTTAGAGATAGTCAAGGTCTGAATATTTTGAGTCTTAATAAATCTGAGTTTAAGAGTCAAGCTTTCCTTTTTTTTTAACATATTTTATTGATTTTTTACAGAGAGAAAGGGAGAGGGATAGAGAGCTAGAAACATCGATGAAAGAGAAACATTGATCAGCTGCCTCCTGCACACCCCCTACTGGGGATGTGCCCGCAACCAATGTACATGCCCTTGACCGGAATCGAACCTGGGACCTTTCAGTCCGAAGACCGACGCTCTATCCACTGAGCCAAACCGGTTTCGGCAAGCTTTCCTTTCGTAAAGAGGGGTGGGAGGCCTGGCAATGGTGGGCCACCTCTGACCCTTAACTGGACCTGCTTCTCACCTAGGCCCTGACATCTGTGGCCCTGGGACCAAGAAGGTTCACGTTATCTTCAACTACAAGGGCAAGAACGTGCTCATCAACAAGGACATCCGTTGCAAGGTGTGCCTGGGGGTGGTGTCAAATGGCTGCCTGGGGTAGGCTCAGAGGCCAGTCCAGTGGGCAGGGCCACTCATCTCCTGCCTTCTTCAGGATGATGAATTCACACACCTGTATACACTGATCGTACGGCCCGATAACACCTACGAGGTGAAAATTGACAATAGCCAGGTGGAGTCTGGCTCTCTGGAGGATGATTGGGACTTCCTGCCACCCAAGAAGATAAAGGATCCTGATGCTTCAAAGCCTGAAGACTGGGATGAGCGGGCCAAGATTGATGACCCTACAGACTCCAAACCTGAGGTTGGTGCTTGGGCAGGGGCTTCCCACCATGGAGGGGTGGTGGAGAGCTGGGATGGCTTTGACCTCCTCGTGTACTCTTAGGACTGGGACAAGCCCGAGCACATCCCTGACCCCGATGCTAAGAAGCCTGAGGACTGGGATGAAGAGATGGATGGAGAGTGGGAACCACCGGTGATTCAGAACCCAGAATACAAGGTGGTCTTTTTCTTTTTTCCCCTATGTTTCTGATCTGGGCACTACCGGGGGCACTTGCTGCCCTCGTCAGTGAATCAAGACCAGCAGATTCTCTCCGAGAACTCTAGCACACCAGGATAATAACTGTCAAGATGTGACTCTATAGTCTCGGGACAAGGTGGTCTTGGGGGGCTCCAAGCAGAGCGGGTACATAGTGGGGAGCACACTGACTTCCACTCACCTTCCAGTTTCCTTCTCCTTCCGCAGGGCGAGTGGAAGCCCCGGCAGATTGACAACCCAGATTACAAGGGCACTTGGATTCATCCAGAGATCGACAACCCCGAGTATTCTCCTGATAGCACTATCTATGCTTATGAAAACTTCGCCGTTCTGGGCCTAGACCTTTGGCAGGTGCGATACGGAGGGAACAGGAGGATCCCTAGGGGACCTCAAGTGCTCAGAATTACCCAGGAGGAAAGGGACAAGGGTGGGATTCATTCCTAGGCAGGTATGAGCCTAAAAGGGTGCTTTTTCTGAAGAATTTCCTGGTTTATATCACAGGACCTCCCCCTCCCCCCTCCCACACACAAACCTCTTTGAGGTTCTGTATACTCTGTGCTAGGCACTTCTTGAAGAAACTTTATCTAAACCAACTCATTAACTGCTCCAATGACCTAAAAAGTGGTTAGATAGTCACATTAAAAAATAAGCTTCAGAGGGACCACATTTTTTCTTTTTGTTCAGTGATGTACTCCTGTGCCTAGAACCTGACACATGGTAGGTACTAGAAAAATATATGCAAAAGGGGGTGAGACCCCATTATATAGATGAAGATACTAAAATGCGGAGAATTCACCAGTCCAAGGTCATATAGGTTTTGAACCCAGTCAGCTTGTTGTTTTTTTTAATCACAATGTTAGGCTGTGGCAGTGTGCAGTGGTTATGGAAGCTGAGGCCAGGGCCACGGAGTGTCCCCACTCTGACCATCCTTCCATCCATCATCCTTCTCCCCAGGTCAAGTCTGGTACCATCTTTGACAACTTCCTCATCACCAATGATGAAGCATATGCCGAAGAGTTTGGCAACGAGACGTGGGGAGTCACAAAGGTGGGACAAGTGTCCACTCCTGGGTTGAGGGGTGGACAGGGCAGGGAGGTGGGGGGCCAGGCCTTGAGTTTGTGGTCTGT
This sequence comes from Eptesicus fuscus, assembly GCF_027574615.1. NCBI lineage: Eukaryota > Metazoa > Chordata > Mammalia > Chiroptera > Vespertilionidae > Eptesicus > Eptesicus fuscus. The sequence goes on from NC_072478.1 coordinate 19,802,993, forward strand.
GTGCAGGCAGCAGAAAAGCAAATGAAGGACAAGCAGGATGAGGAGCAGAGACTGAAGGAGGAGGAGGAGGACAAGAAGCGCAAGGAGGAGGAGGAGGCAGACAAAGACGACGATGAGGACAAAGATGAAGATGAGGAGGACGAAGATGATAAGGATGAGGATGAGGATGAAGATGCTGCTGCTGGCCAGGCCAAGGATGAGCTGTAGGGGCCACACCATCGCTTCCAGGGCTGGACTGAGGCCTGAGCGCTCCCGTCACAGAGCTGGCCGCGCCAAATAATGTCTCTATGAGACTGGAGAACTTTCCTTTTTTCCAGGCGGGTTCCAATTTGGGGTAGATTTTGGTATTGTTCCCGCCCTCCCCCTTTTTTTTATTGGTGTTTTGTCTCTGATTCTCTGTCGGCCCCCATCTTTTTTGACATCTTTGCCTTCTGTCCCCTTCTCCCCTTTAGATCCCTTAGTTCCCCTTCCAACCTTGGGGCATGTGGGGTGTGGAGTAGCCCCAGGCCCAAGATTTCATCTGTTCTCCTTCCTGGAGCCCAGAGGGGGGCAGGAGAAGAGGATGGATCCCTCAGCCCCCCAGCACTGAGGAAGATTTGGGCTCCTAGGGCTTGAGCTCTGATACCCCCACCAGCTCCCTTTCTTCCCTGCCTCCATTACTGGGCCACTTGGTGGGGCAGTGGGTTCCAGCTCAGCTCACACTGAGAATGTAAGAACTACAAAGTTTCTATTAAATTAAGTTTTGTGTCTTCCTCCTGTGTCTCCTTCCGGGAGAAGACAGACATCGGGGAACTGAAGGGTGGCCTTTTCTTAGTGGGTGACTTCAATAAGGTTAGTTTTTCAGCCACTAAAACAGCAGAATGTCCCATAAAGTTACAAGGGTCTTTGTTTAGCCCCACAAAGTAGTTGGGAAAGGAGCACTGGGAGAAGGGGGACTAAGGGCCATTACAAATACTGCAGGTATTAACTCACAACTCACTGAGTCCTTGCACCAAACTGGTGAGTTTTTATTCTAGTACCAATTCAGTTTGATGAGGAGACTGGTACAGAATATAAGAGGTGGGGTAGGGATTTAAACCCACACCTTACCCACTACCTTATACCATCTATATTAACAACTTTATGTACTTTTTACCTATCATGGAGCAAGACTACATAGAGCAATTAGATAGTGATAAAAGTTATTCCTGTTACAATCACAGTTCAGGGGAGGTATTCAGTGGGCAAGCTTGGGTTTAAACTTCTTGAAGGGAGAGATGGCCCCAAGGGAGGGTGCAGAGGTTGAATTGATGCAGAGATGGTGACAGGAGGGTCTGGGCTCCTGAGGCTGGCCTTGGCCTGCTGTGTTGGGGTTCACAAGGCTGCTACTGAAGACCTGGCCTGCTTTGTGGAAGCTTCTAGGCTCAGGTTGCGTAGTAAAGGGAGAAGCTGCAGGACCCGGTTACAGTCGGGCAGTGAGTAAGGTTGGGTGACTGCCTGGTTCCAGGCTTGGATGGGGACCGTGAGAAGAGCAGGTTCAAAGGGAAGTAATAAACTGGGAGATAAACCCAGCCTCACTTCCATCCAGTCCCCCAAAACACCCAACCCTTCATCTTTGTTCTTTGGGTTGGCCTCCAAGTTTCCTTCCTGTGCCCTGGGACTGAGCCCCAGTCCTTTGGGAAGCCTCCAGGATTGGTATGTCCAGGGCAAGTTTATGGAGAGACTTATGTATTCAGTGTAGGGGGCCTTGAAAATTATCTTCCTTAAATACTTTTGGAGTCAGGCTTGAGATAGTGGGGTGGGCAAAGTAGTTGGGAAAGGAGCAGCAGACGTGGGAGACCCAAAAACTTGAAAGTGAGGGGCATTACAAAAAATTCAGCTCTCAGGAATGAATGAGTGAGGCCACAAAATGGCTCTGCTTTCACAGCCAAATGCATTTTTTTTTTTAAATTTTCACTTGTTTAATTGGTGACCTTTCCTGTCTTAAGTTACACTTTCAGGGCCCTACAGGGTTCCTGTCAGGGTGGCCAAACCAGAATAAAACTAAATTGGAAAGTGCAAAAATGATGAAGACTATCAATGGAGAAATACAAGTATCTATAAACAAGTTCATGAACATTTTTGTTCAATGTCATAAACTCAAGGGTGAAAGTAGGGACGCTGGAGCCATTTTGTGGCTGAATGACGTCACTGCTAACGGTCATGGCGTCACTCGCACGAAGCCACGTGACAAGCCTGCTCGCTTAGCCGAGAACATCCATCTCCAGCAGCGCAGAATTAGTGTGCGCATGCCTGGCCGAGGGGGCCTCTCATACGCATGCCCAAGAAAGCCCAAGGTGGGAAGGAGGGCGGGGGAGATGGGAAGGGGAAGAGAGCGCGCGCGCGCGGGTCACGTGCTCTGATTGTCGGCGCGCGCAGCACCTGCCCCGGAAGCGGTCGGCAAGCGGTGCGGCTGGGCACTAAGATGGCGGCGGCGTGAGTTGCATGTTGTGTGAGGGTCCCGGGGCCGCCGCGTCGCTCGGGCCCCGCCATGGCCGTCACCATCACGCTCAAGACGCTGCAGCAGCAGACTTTTAAGATCCGCATGGAGCCTGACGAGACGGTGCGAGCCAGGCTAGAGCCTGGGATGGGAGTGACGGGTTCAGAGGGTGGTATGGGGGCGGGGAGGCAGAGATCCCGGCGGGAGGGCAGGGAGGATGGCGCGGTCCGGGCCCGGTTCACTCATCCTAACCTGCTTGACTTTCCCGGAACATTCTGTCCTCCTTCCCCTAATGGTCTTCCGCCAACCCCTGGTGGCTGGGGCGGCGCTCACAGTCCGGTCTCCGGACCAGGCTCCACCCCCGGGGCGCCTGCCAGACCCCGGGTCTAATGTCAGCGCTCTCGCGGGGCGCGGGAGACTGGCTCGGATGCCCGGCTGGGCTGCGCTCCCCGAGACGGGGGCTCTTGAGTTCTCAGCTTTGCAGGCGTCTCCTCGGGACGTTGGTGGCCGAATCTGGGAGTTGCGGCCAGTAGATGCCCACTGATGACGGCAACGATGATGATAATGATTATAAGTGGTCTGAGTTTCAGTGGTCCTTGTTTGTTAGCCGTTTGTTCTTTGCTTGTCGCTGAGTTTTTACTGTTATCATCTTACTAAATCTGCAAAACAGGCCTGTCATTGGGGACTCTTGACTCCTCACTTTACAGATCCAGAAACTTAGAGTAAAGGAACTTGGCCATAGTCTCATACAGCGAGTAATGGCAGAGTTAGGTAGGATTCAAATTCGATTCTGCCTTATGTCAGAGCCCACAGTCTAAGCATTATTCTGATTATTTAGCTGAAAAGGGAATTTAGGACCCAACAAACATGGACTGTTTATGTATTTGGCACTTTTTGCACAACTACCCCATGAAGGAGACAATGACATCCACTTTTTGCAGAAAAGGAAACACACAGATTTTTTTTTTTTTACCTGTTCAACTCTTTGACTTTGGAAGAAATTACTTAATCTCTCTGTGCCTCCATATAATTATTGTGAGGCTCTAAAAATGTGGCACATATACATTTATGATAGCCCTATTAACTTATGCTCTAAGTGAGAACTGAGCGCTGTCTGCAGTGTGGAATGAGGAACCCTCTTAACTCCCCAAATTGTTTTGTTTTTCACCACACTTTTCATCATCTAAAATACATACTTGTTTTTTCCTCTTCCCCACATGAGTGTCATCTCTATGAGAACAGGGACTTGTGTTTTGTTTCCTGCTGTGTCTTCAGTATCTGAAACAGCACCTGGCACATTATAAGTGTTCTGTAAATACTCTGTTGGGGTGATCAAATAACTCAAATCTAACATGCTTGACTATGAAGCTTAGCTTCTTTGTCATCAAGGCTTTCAGCCTCGTCTCCCCAAGCTAGAAGAGAAGAGAGAATCTTGCGATTTGCAATGACTGCATCCCTTCCTACAGGTGAAGGTGCTAAAGGAGAAGATAGAAGCTGAAAAGGGTCGTGATGCCTTTCCTGTGGCTGGACAGAAACTCATCTATGCTGGCAAGATCCTGAGTGATGATGTCCCCATCAGGGACTATCGCATAGATGAGAAGAACTTCGTGGTTGTCATGGTGACCAAGGTGGGTGAAATATGCTGGTTGTGAGGATTACATGGATTAGCTGGGGAGCCGGCTAGAGCCTGTGTGCCCATGAGAGATTAGCTGTGAATAGGGTGGGGCCTGGATGTGGCTGGATGTTGAGGCTTGATAGGGTTACTGATGCCTGCTCCCTTTTTCTGGGTATGACAGGCCAAAAACAGCTCAGGCACCTCAGTACCCCCAGAGGCCTCATCCACTGCTGCCCCTGAGTCCTCTACATCCTTCCCGCTGGGCCCTGCCTCAGGCATGTCCCATACCCCACCTACCGTCAGAGAGGACAGGAGTCCTTCGGAGGAATCAGTCCCCACGGCATCCCCGGAGTCTGTGTCAGGGTAAGGCAGGGAGCAGCAGCCCCAATTTGGGCCCTGTCCTCCCAGCACATTCCATTGCCCACATATGTGGTCTTACCCACACAGGGGGAGGGCAGACCTCCAGAAGCCAGGGTCCGATTTCTCTCTCTTGAATTTGCAGCTCTGTTCCTTCTTCAGGTAGCAGCGGGAGAGAGGAAGACGCAGCCTCCACGCTAGGTGGGTGGGCAGTCCCTGGGGGCAGAAGTGACTGGGTATTCCAGCCATCAGTTGGGTCTTGTGTGGGTTCTGTAGGGTCTGGGAGCTCTCCTTCCCTTTCTCTGGTGACCCAGACCTCACTGCTCCCTCCACAGTGACTGGCTCTGAATACGAGACGATGCTGACGGAGATCATGTCCATGGGCTATGAGCGGGAACGGGTCGTGGCCGCCCTGAGAGCCAGCTACAACAACCCCCACCGAGCCGTGGAGTATCTACTCACGGTGAGGTGGGGGTACAGCCTCCTGGGGAGGCTTCTACGGAGTACATGGGCTTCAGTACCTTGATGGGTGGTCAGGGAGGCAAAACCTGCCCCCAAAAGCCTTTGGGTTGTGATTCCAGCCAGGAAAGGCTTTCTACAAAAGGCTGGACATGAGTGGATGGGTGGGTCTCACCTGTCTCCTGCCAGGGCTGAGTGTGCAGGAGGGAGGCAGCGGGTGTTCTGTGCTTTAGAACTAAATAGGACCCCTGACAGGGAATTCCTGGGAGTCCCGAGCCAGAACATGGTTCTGTCCAGGAGAGCCAAGTGTCTGAGCAGTCGGCCACAGAACCAGGTGAGTGACTTGGGAGGTGTGCATGTGGGGTGTCTGCTGTCAAGGCATCAGACTTCTCCCTCCCCAACCCCCATGCTTCTGGGAGCCCAGCCTGGGGTCTGACTACATGCCTCTCTCCTGCCAGCCGGAGAGAACCCCCTGGAGTTCCTGCGGGACCAGCCCCAGTTCCAGAATATGCGGCAGGTGATTCAGCAGAACCCAGCGCTGCTGCCTGCCCTGCTTCAGCAGCTGGGCCAGGAAAACCCACAGCTTCTGCAGGTGCGGCCCTGGGGGCTCAGAGGGAGCCAGTGTGGCCAGCACCTCTCCTCCCTGTGAGAACCAAAGCCCGAAAGAATGAGCCTGGTCCAGTACCTTTGTAGGCATTCCTCTCTGTACTTGGAAGATTGGACTAACAGCAGTCCCCTGGTGCTCCCTTTGACCTATGTTTTATATAATCCCCCCAATCACCATGTGAGGGTGTGGGTACTGTCATCATTGCCCTTATGGAAGAAGACCCCAGAGGCTTAGAGCAGCGGGCAGCTGGTGGAGTGTCTGCCTCCAGCTTCTGGCTAATGTGCTCTGTCTTCTGGGTCTTGTGACTCTGACTGTGTCTCAGCTGCACATACAGCTGGTGCTTCATACATGTCATGCCAGTAGGGTTTCATTGCAGCACCCAGGACCACTGCCCTAGTTGGCTCTGGGTCCTCCATGAATGCCTGCCTCTCCCAGTTCAGGACCAGTCGTCTGCTGCTTCTCTCCCCACTTCTGTCTCTCATGCTGGTTCCTCCTGGTCACCTCCTCCAGCTGCTGGAGAGCCCAGGCTGCACACCTATTCTTATCTGCACTCAGTCCTCCCCATGCATCCTCCTGGGGCCTTCGGTCTGTGGTGACCCCCAAATCTGTGTAATCAGGCCAGACCTCTGGATGCCATACTTTTCCATGGCTGACTTAATGCCTCCATGAAAGTGCTTTCCAGATGTCTTAAGTTTTCAGAACAGACCCTCTTCCCATCCCTTTCTGTCCCCACACGGACCAGCCTGGTGGGGTTGTCTATCACCTGGCGTGTCTGCTCTACTTCCAGAACATCTGTCAGTCCAGCCTTGCACTCTAGCTCTGTGGCTGATACTTCACCTCCCGCCTGGTGGCCAGGCCTGTTTCTGCACAGCCCTCACAGCCCATTCTCCATTAGGAGCCAGAGTCTTGAAAAAGCACTTTCTTCATTCAAGTGAAAATTGTCATAAGTACATAAAAGTTGACAGTTTTATCAGAACCCCCAGATAGGCAACATCCAGATGAATTAATGTTGTTTTCTTTTAAATTAATGTTTTTAAAAGGTACACAGATTTACCCATCACCACCGTGGTGTCCCATTATACTAGAAGGCCATAGAAGAAAGCAGGTCTGGTCCCTGCTTTCCTCTCTAATCTCATTTTCTGTTCTTCCCTCTCTTCTTTCTTGTTTACTTTGTTTAGCCAAATGGACCTCGTTTCTGGGACTTGTCAAATGCATCCCCACCCTTTGGCCTTTGCAACATGTTCTACCTGGAGGAAACTTCCTTCTCTCCTGGCCTAAAATGTCTTTCCTAGCCCAGTGTCTGCCCTACTGTATGCCAAGCCCAATATTTACATTGTAAATAATTATCCATTTATTTGCTTGTTTATGGCCTATCCCACCACCCTGGAACATCAGCTCCACCAGGGCAGGGTCTGTTCACCACTGTTGCTATTTGGCTAGAATAGGGACCTTCAACATACTTTACTAAAGTGAGTGAAAAACAAAGGTTATGATAATACACTTGGGGAGGTGGGCCAACGGCCTTGGGTCATCATCCCCTGCCCTCTGTCACTCACAGCAAATCAGCCGGCACCAGGAGCAGTTCATCCAGATGCTGAACGAGCCCCCTGGGGAGCTGGCGGACATCTCTGACATTGAGGGTGAGGTGGGTGCCATAGGCGAGGAGGCCCCACAGATGAACTACATCCAGGTGACGCCACAGGAGAAGGAAGCTATAGAGAGGGTAAGAGGCTTGGCTGAGGGGCAGCCCTACTGGTGGGCAGGTCCCCTCAACCCCTGCTCATACCTGCCCATCTTCCCACAGTTGAAGGCCTTGGGCTTCCCAGAGAGCCTGGTGATCCAGGCCTACTTCGCTTGTGAAAAAAATGAGAACTTGGCTGCCAACTTCCTCCTGAGTCAGAACTTTGATGATGAGTGATGCCAGGAAGCCAGGCTGCCTACTGCCCCACCCTACCCCCAAATCTACAAACGTTTTATAAAAGAAAAAAATATATATATATTCATGTTTATTTAAGAAGTGGAAAAAAGTAAAAAAATCTTTAAAAAACACACACAACAACCCAACTTCCCAGCCTCCTGAAATGGCTCCTACTCCCATCTTAGCCTGAGACGACCTGGGCTAGACAGCTGTCCCCCCATCCCCTGCCTTAGCTCAGCCTGCTCCTGCTCCAAGGAGCTGGCAGGACTGGGGGTGACAGATGGGCCCCTCTTGGCCTCTGTCCCAGCTCTCTGCAGCCAGATGGAGAAGCGGCTGCTTGCTTCCCCATCCCCCGAAGAGCCCCTAAGACCACCTCACCCTGGAAGGGTGAGGGGAAGCTGGAGCCCCAAACTTTGATCCTCTGTTGGAATGGCCCAAATCTTCCCATCTGGGGTGAGCACATTCTGGCCTTGGCCTCCAGCCTGCATCACTTCAGTGGGAGGAAGCGGCCAGGCTTCTGTCTGGGGAAGGGGTAACGTCAGAGCTGCTCTGGAGGTCAAGGCCACCCCAGAACAGAACCCTGTCTCTGCTAAAGGTTTTGAAGTGAATAAAGTTTTAAAAGCCCATCTGTGGTCTGTGCCTGCTGGGGCTTCCCACTCCAGCTTGTCTGGCTCTGGGGGTTAGTTGGGCACAGGCAATTTGGGAATGCCAAGAAGGGACAGAGGCCTGTCAGCCTGTGCAGATTGGGGCTCCCAGTGTATCCTCCCTCAGAAGCTGTCTCATTCCCTGCAGTGGGCCCTGGTCCCATCTTGGTCTTGAAAGGGCTTGTTTCTTCCTACTTCCACCCCCCATCATCACCAGTCTGTTTTGGCTAAACTCCCCCTCCTGGTAATTACTGGAGATTAATGTTGGTAAACAGAAGCCTTCTCCTCTGCCATCTGCTCCTACATTATTTCCTCATTGCATCCTCTGTTCTCCTGAAACATGGTCTAGAGTCCCCCAGTGAGCAGCGCCAGGGAAGGATGAGGGATTCCCTGGCCTCAGATATCGAGGAGTTCATTGAGAGAGGACACAGCTCTCCAGGAGTAAGGCTGCTGGGCAGCAGGTTTTATTGAGAAAGAAAAGCTCAGGAGCTGGGTGCCATGGAGGCTGCTGGGTCCTGGTCTGCAGTGGCAGCCATTGCAGCAGTTCTTGCCTCCTTCTTCTGTCTTTGTTTTTCCTCCTTGAGGCGTTTGCGCTGCTGCTTCTCCAGGTCCTGCAGCAGCTCTTGGAAACGGGTACTCCTTGGGTCCACGTCGTAGCCCAGGCGCTCCTGGGCTTCAGCCTGCAGCCGGGCTCGCCGCTCCTTGTCTGCCTTCTCCTTCTCCCTGCGCTCCTGCTGCTGCCGCCGCCAGTTCTCAATCATCTGTGGCATCTTGGCCATTCTCTCTGCAATGAGCTGCTCCCTGTAGGGGAAGGAGGGTGGGAGGTGAGGAAATTGACACCGAACCAGAGAAGCACACATCTACCCATATCCCACCCTCCAGTCTGCCCACATCTTGCTTCCCAACTCCTCCATGGAGTTGAAAAACTGGGAAGATTTATCTTGGCCATTATCTAGTGAATAGGCAGTATCTACTAATTTATGTATGACCTAGAGAGCATGAGAGGGCCAAGCCCCAATAACCCCCAGGAGCAGACCCCAAATTAACATTTCACCGAACTATCTTGTGAGCCATCTGTGTCACACCATGCCGGGCCATTCACAAGGACATCACTGACCACCTACTGTAAGCCAGGCCCAGTTCTAGGCAAAGAGTAAAGACAAGAAATGGATTGGACCTTTCCATCCAATCCTGAGTGTGTAGGTTCCAGTTACAGCCCCATTTTAAGGATTAGAAATGTGAGGTAGGAAGAACTAAAGCCTCATGATGGTTATTTAGCTGGGGTGGGGCAGAGATAGGAGAGAGGTTCCCATCCTATACCCATTGTTCACTGCCGGGGTGACTGAACTGGTGACTCCATCTCCCAGGCCTCAGTTTCCTCATTTCTAAAACGAGGGTGGTCTCCCTTTCCTCTTAGAGCTGTTGTGCAAATAACATTAAACACTGAGAACACAAATGGCCTGCTCCACCTTGCCTGCTTTGGCTGGCTCCTCACTCCAGAAAGTGGCGCAACCCTCATGCCCCTGGTCTTGCCTCCATACTTTGGTTAAGTCTAATCCTTTAGACCTACTTACGAATCCGACCTTTGCTCTTGATTCCAGACTCATCACTTTCCAATGACGGCCTGGCTGTTTCTGAAAGTACGTTCCTACCTCAGGGCCTTAGCTGTTCCCTCTACCCAGAACATTTCCTTGTGTGGTCATTCAGGTCTTTGCTTAAACATCAGGTCTAAGTCCCAAACCAAAGCTGCCCTCCGACTGCACTCAACACCAAATTTTATCTTCCTAATAGCTCTGTTGCCATCTGAAATGTTTTGTTCCCTGCTGTGTCGCCCTCCGCACCTGGGACAGGCCTTGCACACAGTAGGCGCCTTAACAGTTACTCAGAAGTCTGCTTTGCAGCACGTAAATCTACAGCAACACAAGCCCCGCGATAAGGGCCCTTTGGGGTACAATTCACGCTTTGGGCCGCGAAGGGCGCGACCCCCTGCCCCGCACGCACGTACGCACCTGGCCTTACGCTTCTGCTCCTCGGCCAGCTGCCGCACCCGCAATGACTCTTGCATGGCCGCCAGGCTCGGGTACCACTCGCTCTCCTCAGCCTCCAGCTCGCGCAGCTGTTCCTGCGACGGCCACAGAGAACCGGGGTCCACCCCGGAGGCTGCGCCGTGCCGCGCGAACTGCTTGGCCGCGTAGCGCGGCCCCAGCTGCCATGGCGGGGTCAGTAGATCATCCGGATCTGGCCACCAGGGCCCAGGCGAGCGGCGCGGGGGCGGGGGCGCCCGGTAGGTACGGAAGCCTGGGCCCAGTGTTGTCGCCAGCCCGAGCAGGCTGCGAGAACGCCGCACGGGCGCCGCCATCTTGGCTGTGTGGGGTCCTCGCTGGCGGCGGGCTGGCCACAGTGCTGCCTGAGCGCAAGATCACAGGGGTCCTGATGGAAGGAGTGTTGTTTGTTCAGGGCAGTGGGAAGAAGAGGTGTAAAAATTTTTTATACATCTTCAAATCTAATTTTAAATGCTATTTTAGCAATTACTTATTAAGATGGTAATTAAATTTTATATATTTAAAATAGAACTTAAATTATTTCCACAGAAGTAATTTTTATTACTATTTGTGTAATATTTTAAAATATGTTTTTATTTCAGAGGAAGGATAGGGAGAGAGAGATAGAAACATCAATGATGAGAGAGAGAAAATCACTGATTGATTGGCTGCCTCCTGCATGCCCCCCCTCCCGCTCCCCACACGCTGGAGATGGAGCTGCAACCTGGCATGTGCCCTGACTGGGAATCCAATGGTGACCTGGTTCACAGGTCAAGGCTCAAATACTGAGCAACACCAGTTGGGCTGGAGACATTTTGGTAATAGCAGTTAAGACTGGTGTGAGGTGGTCTGTGCACTCTCCAGTGCTGTGCATTCAGTGAATCCCAAGGAACAGCCCAGGGAACCAAGGAATCTGGAAGACCTCTTCCAGAACCATGGTTTGTTTGTTTCTTTTTATTTATTTATAGGCTCGTTTTATTTTTAAAAAATCTTTATTGTTGAAAGTATTACATATGTCCCTTTTCCCCCTCTATTGACCCCCTCCAGCCCACCTCCACCCCCCAACCCCCACCTCAGGCCTTCACCACCCTATTGTCTATGTCCATGGTAAAGGTTCATTTAAAAAATATATATTTTTATTGATTTCAGAGAGGAAGGGAGAGGGAGAGAGAGAGAGAGATAGAAACATCAGTGATGAGAGAGAATCATTGATTGGCTGCCTCCTGCCCACCCCTATTGGGGATTGAGGCTGTAACCAGGGCATGTGCCCTGACTAGGAATCAAACCTGACCTCCTGGTTCATAGGTTGATGCTGAACTACTGAGCCATATTGATTGGACCCAATTACTGTTTTTGAAAGAGGATTTTGGCCTTAAAAACGAAGGAAATTTTGACATGCTACAATATAGTTGAACCTGGAAGACCTTATGCTAAGTGAAATAAGCCAGCCACAAAAGGACATGTGTTGTATTATTCCATTCAGAGGAGGTCCCTAGAGGAGTTAGAGTTATGATGGGTGCCAGGGGCTGGGGAGGAGGATGGGGAGTTCGTGTTTAATGGGGACAGAGTTTTAGCTTGGGAAGATGACAAAGTTCTGGAGATGGATGGTGGTGATGGTTGCAAAACGTTGTGAATTAATGTGCTTAATGCCACTTAAAAATGGTTAAAATGGTAAATATATGTTATATATATTTTATTACCAAAAAGAAGAAAAGAAAGGAAGGAAGAATTGCAGTTTGCTCAGTGAGCCAGGAAGCCTGGACAAGAATATTTGTAGGTCACAGCAGTACTGTATATATCCCAAGCTGGATTCCATCCTATGGATTCTCAGTCATTTCACCCCCATTTATTTGCAGTAGAAGGGATACCTAAAAATGTGTCAGCCAACAGAATACTATACAGGAATGCAAGAGCAGAAATTACAACTGCTCACAGCAATGTAGATGTCTCATAGACCTCATATGCAACAAAGGAGGCAGGACTAAATTCCTTTTCATTCTAGAAGTCAGGATGGGACACCTGTGGTGGGGATGAGGGGGCTTCTAGGTGGTGGTCACATGGAGGGGGGTTGATTTGAAACAGGTCATTGAGTTGGGCAACCTGTTCTGTTTGCTTTTCTCTGTGGACTATATCCCATATTATTTCTTGATCTGGGCTACAGTGATACCTGAGTTATAATTATTCTTTAAGCTGTAAATAACTATGTGTGTGGGTTTCCCACTTTCCTGTAGAGTTATTATATTTCACAATTTAAAAATGAAAATACAAGCAACAAAAAGGATTACAGCAAGTAGTCTTACTCCTACCTGCTCCCATCTTCCTCTTCCCCATCTGAGCACTCCTCAACTTGTTTTAGTTTCTTATGTATCCTAGAGAGTTGCTGTATACATTATTTACAGTGTTAATAAATTATTTCATAAAAATAGAAAAGTACAGCGACTTATGTCATTACTCAGGTTTAATAAATACAGGGTGATACAAAATACAAAAGTAGATTTACAGTTGTTTGTATGGAGAATAATACAAGAATCTGTAATAATAAAAGCATAAAATGCTAATTAGACCAGAGGTCCTTCTGGACGAAGCTGGGGCTGCTAGGGAAACCCGGGTCCCGGGTGCCAGAGGGAAGCTGGTTCTGGCAGCTGGGGGAAGGAAGGCCTTCTCTTGCACGAATTTTGTGCATCAGGCCTCTAGTTAATAAATAATAATGCAAGAGCCCTGGCCAGTGTGTTCAGTGGTTAGAGCGTCAGCCCGCACACCAGAGGGTTTGCGGGTTCAATTCCTGGTCAAGGGCAGATACCTGGGTTGCGGTTTGCTCCCTGCCCCTGGTCAGGATGGGTTCTGGAGGCAACCAATCGATGTGTCTCACATCGCTCTCTGTCTCTCCATTTTTCTCTCTGTCTCCCTCCCTCCATCCCTGTCTTCCACTCTCTCTGAAAAGCAATGGAAAAATAAATAAATAATAATACAAGAAAAAACTCTGTTTTATGTACTCACAACTGTAAACCTACTTTTATCCTCCCCTGTATTTACACTTTGATTTGGTTACTTTAGACCATTTAAAAAAATTCTTTTTTATAAAACTTGACCCCTCCCCTGAAAGCCTCCAATGACAGTAATATCTTCATCTACAAATGCCACCCGTTTCCCTCCCCGCCCTTTTAAGGATTAACAATTATTTTGAAATTAGTTTATTCTTCCAGGACCAGCCTTTATGCATTCACTACTCATCTGGAGTCTGTGGAAACAATGTACAATCTATATTTTTAAACAGTGCACATAACTGGTATCCTGAAGGTATTTGCAACTTTTCTCTCTTATACTTTCCAGATGTTTCCATGTGGATCCCTGTAGACTTATTGTACGTGTTATGTAGCTGTGTTTTTCACATTGTGAGTCATGGGGCCCATTATTGATTCAGGAAATCAATGAAGTAGGTTACAACCAGCACTTATTTATTTATAGGTTTAAAATTAAGGGAAGAATAATTTATAAACATTTTAATTACAAAAATTTTAATTGTGATAAAATATACATAAAACTTACCATTGTGACCACTTTTAAGCATATTACTCAGTGGCATTTAGCACATTCACATCATTGTGTAATCACCACCGGTATCCATCTCTAGGACTTTGTCATCTTTTTTTCTTTTTTAATTTAAATTCTTTATTGTTTAAAGTATTACACACTAGTATGTCTCCATTGAACTCTCCCTGGCCACTCCCACCCCCCAGCACATGCCCTCACCCCCCTACTATCTGTGTCCATTGGTTATGCTTGAATGCATGCGTACAAGTTGATCTCTTACCACCCACCTACCCCCCACTTTCCTTCTGAGTTTTGATGGTCTGTTTGATGCTTCTGTGTCTCTGGATCTATTCTTATTCATCAGTTTATGTTGTTCATTATATTCTACAAATGAGTGATATTTATCTTTCTCTGACTGACTTATTTCGCTTAGCATGATGCTCTCCAGGTTCATCTGTGCTGATGCAAATGGTAAGAGTTCCTTCTTTTTTACAGCAGCATAGTATTCCATTATGCAGCTGTACCACAGTTTTTAAAATATATATATTTTTATTGATTTCAGAGAGGGAGAGAGAGATAGAAACATCAACAATGAGAGAGAATCATTGATTGGTTGCCTCCTGCACGCTCCACACTGGGGACCGAGCCCACAACCCAGGCATGTGCCCTTGACTGGAATTGAACCCGGGATCTCAGTCCGCAGGCCAACACTCTATCCACTGAGCCAAACCAGCTAGGTCTGTACCACAGTTTTTTAATCCACTCATCTGCTGATGGGCACTTAGGCTGTTTCCAAATCTTAGCTATTATAGATTGTGCTTCTATGAATATAGGGGTGCATGTATTTCTGACTGGTATTTCTGATTTCTTGGGGTATATTCCTAGAAGTGGGTTTTTAATTTTTTGAGGAAACTCCATACTGTTTTCTACAGTGGCTGCACCAGTCTGCATTCCCACCAGGACTTTGTCATCTTACAAAACAGAAACTCTGTCCCCATTAAACACTAACTCCCTATTCTCTCTTTCCTTAGCCCCTGACACCCACCATTCTACTTCGGTCTCTATGAATTTAACTCCTCTAGGGACCTCATATAAGTGTAATCATACAATATTCGTTCATCTATGACTGGCTTATTGCACTTATCATAATGTCCTCAAGTTTATCCACATTACAGTATGTTTCAGAATGTCCTTTCTTTTTTATTTTATTTTATTGATTTTTTACAGAGAGGAAGGGAGAAGGATAGAGAGTTAGAAACATCGATGAGAAATATCCATCAGCTGCCTCCTGCACGCCCCCTACTGGGGATGTGCCTGCAACCAACGTACATGCCCTTGACCGGAACTGAACCTGGGACCCTTCAGTCTGCAGGCCAATGCTCTCTCCACTGAGCCAAACCGGTCAGGGCAGAATGTCCTTTCTTTTTAAGGGTGAATAATATTATATATATTTACTACATTTTGTTTATTCATTCATTCACTGATGTACATTTGAGCTGCTTCCACTTTCTTTTGGTGATTATGAATAATGCTGCTATGAACATGGGTGTACCGTGATTATATAATGGAAAAATGGAATAAAAATATCAGATTGTATTTCATGTAGTAAGAGTAAGTATTGTTTGGTAAAACTTTTATTTCTGTCATATATACATGGATGTATATAATAGTATTCCAGTTACAATTATATGCTAACCTTCCCTAAATAACCATTTTTATTATGCTCATGAATTATGTGGATCAGGAATTTAGGCAGGCACAGCAGGGATGGTTTATCTCTGCTCCATGCTGTCTGTAGCCCCAGCTGGGAAGAATTCAAAGTTGAGTGTCTAGATGCCAGTCCTCCAGAATCATCAGAAGGAATCTTCTTCGTTCATTCATGTCTCATGATTGATGCTGGCTGGAGCCTCAGGTGGGCTATCAGCTGGAATGTCTATACAGTGGTCTCTTCATATGGGCCAGTTTGAGCTTCCTCACAACATGGCAGCTGGGTCCCAAATGAGCAAGGCTGAAAAGCAGGCATTTTAGAAGTCACATGACATCATTTTTGTTGTATTCTATTGGTCAAGCCAGTCACAAAGGTTGTCTCAGTTCAAGGGGAGGGGTCAGAGGCCTTGTCAATAAATGAATTGTCAAGGTCTTTGTCAAGACCTGTAATAAAATGTATTTCTTACTGTGCTTAGTGGTGGGGGGAAAAGGTTTGAAAAAACACACAACAACCTCTGCTTGATATTGCCTATGGTATGAATAAACTATAATTATTCATTCCATCAGGATGTTTTGATGGACATTTGTTTCCAAATTGTTTTGATTGCGGAAATGATGCTGCAGTGAGCTTCACTGTCTGTGTCCCCAAGTACCCATGGGAAAGTTTTCCTAGAGTTCTCAACAAATCTAAGACTTTCCCCAGGGTTTACTGAGGGACACATGTGGCTGAGGTTTGTGGCTGAGGTCCAGTGAATGAAGCAAATTGAGGGTGGAGGACAGGTCAAGTGCATCAGGCAGGGGCCAGCCATGCAGGCATTAGAGGACATGATGAGGGTTTCTACTTTTATTCTAAGGACAATGGGGAGCCATGGGAGGGCGCTGAGAAGAGGAGTGATGGATGTGATTTATGATTCTCCTCTGGTTGCCGAACCGAAAAGATATTGGGGGGGTCAGCATGTAGAAACAGGAAGACCCATTAGGAAATAGAAGGGGCATGTCACCATGTGGTCCCTGACCTGCAGAGACTTTGCATTAATTACCTTTGCTATTACCAGGCCTAGAATTTTCTCCCAGGATCTTTATTGGTAAGCTTTTTCTTGTCATTCCAGTTTCACGGGGTGATCACCTCCTGCATTTTTGGATCTTGGGAGATGCAGGAAATGAGGTGAAGATAGCCCCTCACTTCAGACAGCTCACAGACTCTGGGTGAGATACACAAGTAATTATAGTGGAGGTGAAAAAGGAAGAAAGTGCCTGGAATGGGGGCGATGGACAGTCAGGCGTGGCACTTCTGAACTGCAGGTTCCTCCCAGATCAGGAAATTTGGGATCACGCTGAGAAACACCAGCCTAGAGATTAGGAGAAGGCACTCTGAGGTCAAACCAGCCTGGATTGAGTTTCAGCTGCTGGCCAGCGATGGGCACATAGCTGGTACCAAATGGTCATGGGAGAGGAGCTTCTGAGGGCAACCCTTAAATTGAAGGAAACTTCACACAACATAAAATTAATCATTTTAGCCCGGGCAGTGTTGCTCAGTGGTTGAGCATCAACTCGTGAATCAAGAGGTCACGGTTCAATTCCCAGTCAGGGCACATGCCTGGTTGAGGGGGAGAGAGAGAGTAACTAACATCAATGATGAGAATCATTGATCGGCTACCTTCTGCATGATCCCCAGTGGGATCAATAATTCTCATCATATCTCTCTCTCTCTCTCTCTCTCTCTCTCTCTCTCTCTCTCGTTCTCTCTCTCTCCCTCCCCCCTTCCTCTCTGAAATCAATAAAAATATATTTAAAATTTAATCATTTTAAAGTGAAAACTTCAGTGGCATTTAGTACATTCACAGTGTTGTGCCACCGCCACTTCTATCGAATTCTGGAACATTTTCATCACCCCAAAAGGAAACTCCATACCCATTAGCAGCCACTCCAATTCTCCCCTCCCTTTAGTCCTTGGCAACCACTAATCTACTTTCCATTTCTATGGATTTGCCTATTTTGGACGTTTCATATAAATGGAGTCATACAATATGTGACTATTTGTGTCTAGATTCTTTTAGCATGTTTTTGAGGTTCATCCATATGGTAACTAACATACATCAGTACTTGTTATGAACTGAGTTGTATCTCCTCAAAATTCATGTGTTAAAGTGCTAGCCCTCAGTGTTAACCTCAGTGTATGACCATATTTAGAAATAGGGTCTTTAAAAAGCAATTGAATTAAAACGAGGTCATTAGGGTGCAAAGATACAGGGAGAAGATGGCCATCTACAAGCCAAGGAGAGAGGCCTCAGAGGAAACCAACCTTGCTGACATCTTGATCTTGCACTTCTAGCCTCCAGAGCCATGAGACAATAAATTTCTGTTGGTAAAGCTCCCTAGGTATTTATTATGGCAGCCCTAGCAAATTAATATAGTACTTCATTGGTTTTTATAGCTGAATGATGTTCCATTATAGGGAATTGTTTTTCTTATAACCAGAGATGGAAAAGAACCTAAATATCCAAAAAAATAGAGGACTTGTTAAAGAAATGACTGAATATCATAGGATAGAATACTATGCAGATGTTAAAAAAGAATAAGGGCATTCTATGTCATGGTTCTTAAAGTGTGGTTCCCAGGCCGATAGCATCAACATCACCTGGGAATTTGTTAGAAATGCAAGTTCTCAGGCTCCAATACCGAATCAGATACTCTATGGGTGGGGCCCTCTGTGTGGGAGCACTCCGGCTGACACTGATGCAGGCTCAAACTTGAGACCTATTGCTGTATATAACGATATAGCCCAGGGGTTCAAAGCTTTTTATTTTTTTTTTTAAATATATTTTATTGATTTTTTACAGAGAGGAAGGGAGAGAGAGCTAGAAACATCGATGAGAGAGAATCATCGATCAGCTGCCTCCTGCACACCCCCCACCAGGGATGTGCCCGCAGCCAATGTACATGCCCTTGACCGGAATCGAACCTGGGACCCTTCAGTCCGCAGACCGACGCTCTATCCATTGAGCCAAACCGGTTTCGGTGGTTCAAAGCTTTTTAAAAACACTATTGTATGTGGCCCATCCCCAAAGATTCCAGCAAAATTGATCCAGAACAGGATCTGGACAGCAATTTCCCACTTAAAAGTGACTTGAATGTGCAGCCAGGAATGTGAACCACTGATAGGGAGTAAGTGTGAAAAGCCAGGTGAAAAAGAATCATGTTTCAAAGTGTTCTTTGCAGGAATGTAATAGTTACAATTTGGATAATGGAGAAATAAATTTTGGGTATGTATGTGCAGTAGAATATTCTTTATCAGTGAAAAGGGTGGAACACGAAATGGAGTACTGGTGAAAGTTAATACCTTATGATGCCCTGCATGTTAAGTTTAAAATACACAAAATAATTTTATGTATCTTTTGTGAATGGATATATGTGTAGTAAAACTATGAATACAACCACGAGGATTACAATGGGCAAATCCAGGAATTAGGCATAAGTATAGAGCGAGTTTCTTTCACATCTGTAATCTTTTATGTTATTAGTATGTTTTTATTGCTTTTTATTTTCAGCAAGAGAGGAAGGGAGAGGGGAGGGGAGAGAGAGAGAGAGAAACATTGATGTGAGAGAAACATTGATCGGCTTCCTCTGTATGCTCTTTGACCAAGGATCGAACCCAAAACTTGTATATGTGCCCTGACCTGGAATCAAACCAGCGATCTTTCAATGCAGGGCACAACACTCAACTAACTGAACCATACCGGCCAGGGCTCATATCTGTAATCTTTTATTTCTTTTAAAAAAATATATTTTTGTTGATTTCAGAGAGGAAGGGAGAGGGAAAGATAGAAACATCAATGATGAGAGAGAATCATCAATTGGCTGCTTGCTGCACGCCCCCAGCTGGGATTGAGCCTGCAACCTGGGCATGTGCCCTGTCTGGGAATAGAACCCTCGACCTCCTAGTTCATAGTTGGATGCTCAAGCACTGAGCCACACCGCCGGCCTGGGCTTTATTTGTTAATTGTGGTAACGATTACAGTGGGTTTTGTTATTGTATATATATATATAAAAGTCCTTCCTTAGGATATGTTTTTCATTGATTCTAGAAAGAGGAAGGGAGAGAGAGAGAGAGACATTGATGTGAGAGAGAAGCATCGATCAGTTACCTCCCATATGTGCCCCAACTGTGGATCAAACCTGAAATCTAGGCATGTGCCCTGACCAGGAATGGAACCCGTGACCCTTCAGTGCACCGGGAGACACTCCAAACAACTGAGCCACACGGGCCAGGCCTTCTTGTTATATTTTTGTCTACACTTATTTGAATGCCCACAATACTTGACTTAAAGAGCAAGAGGCAGCTCTGGCCGGGTAGTTCAGTTGGTTAGAGTGTCCTCCCATACGCCAGGGTTGCGGGTCCGATATTCGGTCAGGGCATATACAAGAAGCAACTAATGAATTCACAAATAAGTGGAACAACAAATTTATGGTTTTTTTCCTCTCGCTCTAAAATCAATAACAAAAAAAAAATCAATAACAAATTTTTAAAAGGAGCAAGGGGCAGAATAAAGGCATGAATTGCTTTCATTTGTGCTTTTCGCCCCTGCCCACCCTTTTTTTGTTAATCCTCACTGGAGGATATTTTTTCCATTGCTTTTTAGAGACAATGGAAGAGGGAGGGGGGTAACAGCAAGGACAGAGAAACATCTATGTGACCCATAACCTTGACTGGGAACTGAACTCAAGACCCTTTGGTGCATGGGCCAATGCTCTAACCACTGAGCAAACAGCTAGGGCTTTTTTCTTTCCTTTTTAAGAATATATGTATATATATATATATATATATATATATATACACACACACACACACACACACACACACACACATATCAGAGTGGAAGGGAAGAGAAACATCAGTGATGAGAGATTCATTGATCAGTTACCTCCTGCATGCCTCCTAACAGGGATCAACCCAGGCATGTGCCCCAGCGGGAATCCCTAACCTGGAATCCCTTCTGGTTCATAGGTCCATGCTCAACCACTGAGCCACACTGGCTGGGCTTTCTCTTTTTCAAAGTTTCTTTTTATTTTTTGTTGTTACTCCTCACCCGAGGATATTCTTCCATTGATTTTCAGGGAGAGTAGAAGAGAGAGGGAAAGAGAGAGAAACCTTGATGTGAGAGAAACACATTGATTGGTTGCCTCCTGCACGCCTAAGTTTCTTGGTTGCCAAAGTTTCTTTTAATGGTTAAAACAATATTTAAACTCTAAAGTGAAGTTTCCCTTCTCAATCCCTCTTCTCACCCACTCATTTTCATGTCCTTCTCCAGCAGGAAAATCCTGCTGCTTTTTTCAGTATTCAAATACAAGTAAACAGTAGCTGTAAAGTTTTATCACTTTCCCCCAAAAGGTCAGGGCATAACATACACCCTTCTGAAATTTTTTTTAACTTCATTTTTTTGCGGGGATCTTTCCATGTTGAAACTATAAGAGCCTGTGCAGTTCTGTACAGATGTGCAATATTATGAATTTATGAAAACAGCGAGGAGGCCCGTGTGGATTAAGGGGGGAGAGAATGGGGAGAGACGAGGGTGGGGAGGTTAGGAGAGCAGTTAGTGCGAGCCCTGATGGGCTGCAGTGAGAACTTTGGCTGTTACTCCGGGTGAGGTGGGGAGCCTTGGAGGGTTCTGAGTAGAAGAGGGACCTGCCTGGACTTAGGGCACCCTCTGGCAGCTGTGGTGGGGATACAGGCTTTGGGGGTGGGACCTGGAGGACCAGGGTGAAGGGACTGTAATGGGCCAGGTGGGAGATAACGGGCCGTGTCCATATGGGGGACCAAGGAGGGGGTGAGAAGTGGGTGGATCCTGGGTAGATTTTGAAGCAGACAGGACTTGCTGTCATATCATATTAGGGAGGGGGGATGGTCAGAGAAAGTAAGGGGTCAAGGATGCTCCAAAGTTTGGGGCCTTAGGTCCTAGCAGGATGGAGCTGGGTCTAGACGCAGCCGTCGCCAACCGGTGGTCCGCCGACCACTGGTGGTCCGTGAGGTCGCAAGATTGGGGACCGCTGGTCTAGAGGACAACAGAGGATTGGTTGGGGAACGCTCAGGAGCTCGGATGTAGAGGGAGGCAAGTCTCAAGAGCCGGGCCGCAGTCCCAAGAGCTGCCGCCAGAGGGCGAGCCGGCCCCATCTCCTGCGCACACCTTGGGTCGCGGGAAGGACCCGCCCTGCTGCTTCCCACGGCCCGCAGCCTGCAGTGCCTCACCTGGGTGCGAGATGTGGGCCTCGGAGGTGCCAGGGCCCTGCCGAGACCCCCCGGAGCTCTCGGAGCCCCAAAGCCTGGGACTCCCATTCCTCTGGGCTTCCAGTACTCCAGCTTCCACTCCCCACCAGGCTGTTTGCTTAGCCTGTGACACTATCTCAGGGCTCTGCAAAAATGTCACCTCTTCAAGAAGGCCTTCCCTGACCACCC
Organism: Eptesicus fuscus; assembly: GCF_027574615.1. Classification (NCBI taxonomy): domain Eukaryota; kingdom Metazoa; phylum Chordata; class Mammalia; order Chiroptera; family Vespertilionidae; genus Eptesicus; species Eptesicus fuscus. The sequence goes on from NC_072478.1 coordinate 19,824,782, forward strand.
TGGGGCAGAAGCCCCTCCCCCTTCAAGGGACAGCCCTTTTAATTTAAGAACATTTTATATATATAATTGTTTCAGAGACAGGAAGGGAGAGGGAGAGACAGAAACATCAATGATGAGAGAAAATCATGGATAGGCTGCCTCTGGGCATGTGCCCTGACTGACCGGGAATTGAACCTTGACCTCCTGGTTCATAGGTCCATGCTCAACCACTGAGCTACACCGACTGGGCAAGGCACATCCCTTTTTAATATCTTCTTAATATTTAAGACTCTGAAATAATCTTATTTATCTTATATTGTCTGTTTTCTGCATTACAATGTAAGGCAGGGGGGACCCATTTTCTGTTTTGTTCTCCTGTATCCCCAGGGCTCAGAATTATGCTTGGCCTCTAACAGGTGCTAAAGGAAAACCAACAGCAATAATGTTAATCATAGCTTACTCATGGTGCTACTGTGTACCAGCTTCTATTTTAAACTTCTTACATAAATTATCTCCTTCAGTCCTCAGAACAGCCCTACCAGGTAGGGATGGTTATTATCTCCCTATTTCAGAAGAGGAAGCTGAGGCCCAGAGTGGTTAAGGGACTTGACCAAGGTTGCACAGCTAGGAAGTTGCAATGCGGTGATTGAAACCTGAGTAGCTTAACTGCAAAGTCTGTTTTTGCTAAATGGATGAATGGGGCCTGAAACCAGGTACAGAGCCCTGAGGGACTCTGGCATTGTGCCCCAAGCCCCTCTAGACTTGCCTCTCCTGGTCCCCCAGCCCACACGCCAGCAGTCCCAGCCCCCAAGTCCCCTGCCATGCTGGGGGGAGGGGTGGGAACCTAGCAGGTCTGGGTTTACTCTGGAGTTTGCAGAGGCACCTCCCAGGCTGCCCAGGTGGGGGGAAGGCCATTAAAAGTGGATCTGGTGGGTAGAGACTTCACTCACCAGACAGCAGGGTCAACTGCCCGGGACCCTGAGCCCAGTCCCAGACAGACAGACAGATGCTCCTCAACCAGCTGACCACAGTTCTGAGCCTGCTCAGTGGAGCCTGCCTACCCACAGGCTTGGGGAGGCCTGGACCCCAGGGTTCCCCACCCCAGCCCTGGGCTGCCACAAATCAGACCCGATCCCTGGACCAAGGGGCCCAGGCCTCCCCAGTGCCATCTTCTGCTCTCAGCAGCTGGAAGGCCTTCTTGGACCTGCAGAAAACCAGGCGTGTGGGGAAAGGTGGGCTGCAGCATGAGCAGAAAGGGGCTACCACCATGTCTCTCCCACTGGACCCGCAGGAAGTAGCCCAGGAGGGGTGTAAGGCTGTGCCCTTCACTCAGGTGAGTCTGTGGTGGGAGAAGGAGAGGGCTGGGTCTCAGCATTGACAGAGAGCATGACTTGGTGCCAGATTAGGAATCAAGCCCTATATCCTTTCCCTGTCTCTGACCCTCAGTTTCCTCCCTTATAAAATGGGGGTTGCCCCTCTGCCAGCTTCTGCAATCACCACCCTGTCCCCCAAGTCTATTTTTCCATTTAATGGCCAGAGGCACCTGTGAGCTTCTGAGTCAGGTCATGTCCCTTCTACACTCAGAGCCCTCTATGGCTCCCACCTCACCCAGAGCAAAAGCCCCAATTTTCCCCACAGCCCACAAGGCCCTGCTCTCTTTGCCTGTCCTCTCTCTGCTCTCACCTCCTCCCGTTCCCCCTTGCCCACTTCACTCCTGCCACACCTGCCTCCTTTCCCCCAGACACAACAACAATAGATACCACTGGCTGCCCCTTTGCCTCTAGCACCTCCCCCCACCCTGACATTCTGTGGCTCCTTCTTTCACCTCCTTCAGGTTTTCACTCAAACGTTATTTAAAAATGCAGCAGCCAGGCGGGTGTGGCTCAGTGGTTGAGCATCGACCTATGAACCAGAAAGTCACGGTTGGATTCCCAGGCAGGGCACATGCCTGGTTGCGGGCTTGATCCCCGGTAGGGGGTGCAGGAGGCAGCCAATCAACGATTCTCTCTCATCATTGATGTTTCTATCTCTCCCTTTCTATCTGAAATCAATAAAAAATATTTTTTAAAAATGCAATGCCTCCCACCCCATTTTCCTCTTTTCCGCTTTATTTCTTGCTGTAGTATGCATCATCACCGAAAAAGTGAAATTGATTCTGTAATTGCATTTATTATCTGTCTTCCTCAACAGAATGTCTGTTCCACCAGGGCAGGATTTTTTATGCCTTATTCACGCTCTATTCCCACCCCTAAGCTCTAGAGCAGAGCCAGGCACACAGCAGCAGCTGTAGTACCTCCCTGCTAAGCACTTTGGGGCAGCCTGAACGAGAGGGGTATGGGCAGCACTCCCACAGTGCATTCAGTTGGTGCTCCATAATGGCTGTAGGCGTTCATGCCCTGTGTTGTTTATGGCTCAGGCTCTGCAGCCAGGTGTACCAAGTTCTGCCTTAACTGATGATTTCTTTGTAACTGAGCAAGAGGGTGGGGTCGCTGGGACAGAGTGAGGGGAAAGGTGGGAAGATGAAGTTGGGGGGAGAGGGGCAGAGGCGGGAGTACAAAGGGTTTAAACAGAGAAGGGCCATGAACGGGGTGAATTGATAGTTGGAGGGGATCATAGGAAGAACTAACATTTATTGAGCACTGACTGTGTGCCAGTTTATAGGCTAAAGGCTTTCTGTGTAATACCCACCCCCCACCCCCAGGCCCCTGTAATGCCACCTCTTCCTGCTATTCCTCAGCCGTTCTCTCTATTAATCCTCTCTGTTGAAAGGCCTAGAGTAGTTTCTTTTTTTCCTGGTTGAACTTTGATGATTTCATAGGTGAAGAAACTGAGGCCCAGAGAGGTTGAGTAACTTACCTCAAGTCACACAGCAAGCAATGGCGGAGTCAGGATTTGAGCCCAGGCATCCATGCTTCTCAAGGTGGGGTGGAAGTGGATTGGGGATTATGCTCATTACTCTGGCCTCCGGCTCCACTACCCTTGACCTGTCTCCCTGCCTCTGACCCCAGGTGCTCTCCCAGCCGGGATGCATGGCTATGCGCCTCCGTAATCACCTCTGCTTTGGCCACTGCTCCTCGCTCTTCGTCCCTGGTGTGGACCCTGCCCCGTTCGTCCTCTGCAACAGCTGTGTGCCCGCTCGAAGGCACTGGATGCCCGTGTTCCTGTGGTGTCGGGTGGGCAGCCCAGCCTCTCGCTGGCGGGTGAAGACACACACAGTGCTGGTCGAGAGGTGTCAGTGCAGCCCGAAGGCATGAGCTGAGCATCACGGACTGACACACAGACGCACGCACCTCGGAGAGATGTGGGAGTCAGACGCCGACCTGGGTTATGGACACTGGGTCAAAGAGACCAGGGATGCAGGGAAAGCCAGATGGGCCTCCCGAGTCCTCACCCTGCTCCCATGAACACCAGACAGCCGCAGCCATGGCGGTGGCCCCCCACAGTCCCAGCACACGCTACTGAGCACTCCCTGGTGGCCAGGCCCAGCTCTAAGCATATGCCAGGTACTTACTTGAGTCCTCCTCAGAGCTGCCCAATAGCATAGGGGTATCACCCTATTTTACAGGGAAGGAAACTGAGGCCCCAAGAGGCAAAGACACTTGCTCAGGGTCACACAACAGTACGTGGCAGAGCCAGCGTTTGAACCCCAGGCAGCGTGGGGCCGGCTTTCAACCACCCGGCTGGGCCTCCTCTCACAGAGTCAGTCACAGACACACTCCCAAATGCGGGAAGAATGGATGACCCCAGCCAGGAGACACCGTGACGACCCTGTCCTAGGGACCCCAAGAAACCAAGGCAGGAAAGCAGAGGTAGCTACGAGGGGAAACCTGGGTTCCCCAAGTCAGAGGCAGAACCCACAAGCTCCAGCTGCCCCTCCCAATCTCCACCAGCCCCACGCCCAGTGTGGCATTCCACAGGACCATAAAGGTTGACAGAGCCCAGTGTGTGTGTGTGTGTGTATTTGTTCTTCCAACTGGAGTTCCCTGGAAGCGGGTGGCCCTGTGGAATGTGGGCATGAGGGGTGCTCCCTCCTCAGTTGGGCACAGGGTCTGCAGCGGATGAGGGTGGCCGGGCTTTGGGCGTCTGGAACCAGGGCCCTAGCAGATGGGCCCGTCTGGCACAGACGCAGGGACATGTGGCGCTGTCAGGGTTGCCTCCAAATGCTCCCCGGAGCGCAGGGCGGTGGGGGGGTCAACCGGGGCCCCCCTCGGCCCTCTTCCTGCCTCAGGAAGGAAGGCCCCAGGTGAGGGGAGCAGGAGGAGGGGACCCGAGGAAACAGATGGGCCAGTGGGGCGTGGGAGCCCATGACCTCTGACCCCACAGGCCAGCACAGAGGGGTGGGAACAGGCCAGGCAGGCAGCTCCCAAGGCCCTGCTCCAGGGGCCCGAGATGGGGGAGGGTCATGAGTGGCCCATGGGGGAGGGGTGTGCTCTCCCGCCTCCCTCCAGGGTTCTGTGCCAAACCGCAGGCAGCGTCCGAGTGGGTAGCTCAGCCTTGGCACCATGGACACCCCTCTGGCAGGCATATGAGGCGCCTGCTTTCTACCCCCTTTCAGCTGTGCTCACCTCCTGCCAGCCGGGGAGCCAGCTGGGAACCTTGGTGCCAGGGGGGCCCCAGTGTCCCTGCCCCCTCCTGGGCAGTGCCAAACGGCCCCCACCCCCATCCCCAGGACCATTAATGGGTGGGTAATGAGTGCTGGGGGAGCGGGGGAGGGGCGGGGATGCAGGTGCCACAGGCGCTGGCACAGGGGCTGCTAATCAGGTTTGCCAACGCCATCTGTCACCGCGCGAGCATCTGGGGCTCAAGGTGACCCTGTCACCCTCAGTTACAATTATGATTTTGGCATCTGTATTAAAGCCCGCCAGCCGGCCAGGAGGGGGAGGGATGGGGTGGGCATGGGGGTGCACAGCGGGCCCTGTCCCGGGGGTCCTGTTCCCAGGGGCTGTGTGGCTGCCAAGGCATGGAGCTTCTCTCTGCTTAGGGGAGTGTGTGTGTGTGTGTGTGTGTGTGTGTGTACATGCGCACCAGCCTGCACAATTCTTCGAGCCTGTCTGGGGGTAGGATTGGGAGTCTGGGTTTTGTGCATCTCTGGGTGTGGTGGCTATGCGTCTGAGTTTGGTGGGATGGCTGGCGATGGGGGCAGCCGCTCTGAGATCGTGTGGGTACACAGATGAGTGTGTGTCCCTGTGCTGGGAGAGGAGTGAATGGTGGGTCCGGGTGTCTTTGGGTGATGGTGTGTGTCAGGGTGTATGTGTGATGTTGTGTGTGTGCATCTGAGTGTGTGGTGCTGTACATCTGATGGTCACAGGCTGGCTATACGTTTGGGCATGTGGGTCTGTGTGTAAGATTCTGTTGAAGCATGTCTGTGCATGTGTGCTTGTGAGGGCGGCAGCTGGCAGAGGCTCTGTGTGGTCACTGCAGGGCCTCTGTCCTGCCACTTTCACCTCTTCCTGTCCTCCCCAACCCCTGCTGCCCCGCTCTAATCTGGGGCCTCGGGGAAGGCAGGGAGGGCTCTAGGCTTCCGGTTGTTGTATCTGGAGTCAGGGTTCTCGGATTCTAGATTCTGAGGACAGGGTCTCTACTTTTGGATTTTGGATTCTGGGCATTTGGACCTGGATTTTAGATTCTGGGTCCCCAGTTCTTGGTATCTGAGAATTTAGATTCAGATTCTGGATTCTGGGATCTGGATTCCAGGCTCTGAATTCTGGCTTCCAGACCTTGGCTTCCTGTCTCTGGGCTCTGGATGCTGAGCGGGGTGGGGTGGGTGGGGGGGTGTGGTGGGGGGGGGGCCGGCAGGGCCCTGTCTCTCTGCCCTTCTATTCACATTAGGCCACTGGGCTGTCTGCCATCCCCCCACACCCTCACCCAATGGGTGCGGAGACCACACATGGCCACCAGGGGACACCCTTGGTTCAGATTTGGGCCCAGATGACCCAGACATGGAGGAGTTGGGGACTGCCCTGGCCTGGCTGGACCCAACCCTTTGAGGGGAGGGAGAGGGGCTTCACCTCCCTTCCTTCCCCTTCCCATCTGGACTGGTGACTGATGTCTGTCAAACATGGAGAACTGGACCCAGCATCTTCCCAGACCCCCCAATCTGGGCTGGGGGCCAGGGGGCCAAGTCTCTGGGTCAAATGCAGGGAGAAAAGAGCACACATGTCATGGGACACTGCAGGTGTGAGTGCACCATGTGCCTGGCTCAGCCACATATGGCAGTGCTCTGTGGAGTGTGAGCCTGTGTGGTGTGTGGCCATGTGTGATTGGGACCATGTGTCTGGCAGAGCCCGCATGTGACAGTGCTTCTATAGGGCCGTATCTATAGCTTTGTCACTCTGGTGTGGGGTAGGAGTCCCTGTCATATGGGTGTGCCTGACTGACCCTAACTGTGTCCCTGGGGGTCTGTGGGTGTATCTGTAGGTGCCACTGGGTCCATGAGCGTGCCTCAGAGTGCCTGGGGCAGTGTCCCCAAGACTAGGCCCTTGTGTTGATGGTGTCTTGTCAGTGGGTGTGTGAAGGTGTGTAGGACAGAGGTGTGCCTTCCAAGAGTGTCACATTGGAGGAGGCATGTTGTCCAAAGGCGAGTGAGTGGAGGAAGGACCCTCGGTTCCATTCTCTCCCTGGCATCTCTGACCCTCCGTCTTGCTGGGTCTCTATTGCTGGGTCTCCTCCCGCCTCTCAGTATCTCTGACTTTGTCTGGGAGACCTGGTCCTCTGCCTAGTCCTGCTACCAGGCATAGCGCAAGGCACAGTGGGCTCCGTGGTTATTGGTTGGCTCCCACCCCAGACCTTCGTCTTCCATCTCCATCCCTGGCCCTGCCTCTCATAGGTTCTGTCCCTCTGTCCCTCTGTGCGTCCTTCCTCATTGGTGCATTTCTCTCCATCTCCCAGGTCTCTTCCATCTCTTTGTCTCTCTCTGTCTCTGTCTCTCCCCGTTGGTTCCTAAGTGTCTTTCTTTCCCCATCTACAGCTCTGTCTGTCTCTCTCCACCTTTGTCTCTCCCCATCTCTGTCTCTCCCTTCCTCTGACGGCGGATGGGTCCGGGTGGGTCCAGGACAGCCAGGCCAGGGCGCTGGGCGCCGGGGCGAACAATACCCCATTCACGCGGGCCTCCGGTGCCATGGCAACGCGCCCGCCCCGCCCTCCCCGCCCCGGCCACGCGTGCCAAGAGGATGCCATGGTTACGTCAGGCGCGTGCCCGCCTCCCCGCGCGCTCTTGGATGGCCCAGGCCGGCAGGGGGCGCCCAGCTGCAGCCTCTGCCTTGAGTCAGGAGGGGCATCCTCCTTCAAGGGGCTTTCAGCCACCCAGTGCCTCAGTTTCCCCTTCTGTAACCGGTCAGGCGTGGGCAGAATGAGATCGTAGTGTGTGCACGTGTGTGTGGTGGTGGGTGAAGGTGCTCTTTAAGGTGGTTATGTGTGAGTACATTTGAGAGACAGTGGGATTGTGTGCCAAGTTGTGGGTCAGTGTTTGCATACGTGTGTGGGTGTTTTATGAAAAGTAGTTGGTTCTAGTTTGGGGGTGACTGTATGTCCGTGTGTTTAGAAATGTGTGTGTATATGTGGCTGTGTGCTTGTGAGTTCATGTGACTGTGTCTGTGTTTGCGTGGCTGAAGGGAGGGTATGAGAGAGACAGAGAGAGAGATGATGGGTGTCTGTGGTTTGGGTGTGATTATACGTTTGTGATTTTGAGTTTATTTGATTGTGTGCATGTATCTGCATGCTGTGTGTGTGTGTGTGTGTGTGTGTGTGTGTGTGTGAGAGAGAGATGGTGGATGGCTATGTTTTGGGGTGTAGTTCTGAGTTTTTGTAACTGTCGTATTTGTGTCTGGGAGGGTCTGTGTTCACAAACTTGTGTGTGCTTATGTGTGGGGCTAGGAGTGGGTTCTGAGGACTGCTGGGGCCTGGCTGAGGCCCCCCCCCCTCACTTGGCACAGAAGGGGGTGCCCAGCTGCCTGGGACCTCCAACTCCCCACAGGTTCAGGAGAGCCTCATCTGATGAATATTCATGAGGTGGGGGCTGGCACCCACTGCTGACAGCTGCACATCCATTAGCCCCCCCTGCTCTCCACGCACTGCCTGCAGCAGGGAGGGGTGTCAGCCTGGGCCTATCCCTGTTCCTACAACTGAGGGGCCGGGGTGTCCTAGTGACTACCATGGAGTCCATTTAGCATGCCTGGCTGCCTGTTGGGACGACTAAGGGGCTGTCTCAATGTTGTGACAGGCACTGGGGAGAGCGCCTGTTGTATGACAGGATGTACTTGTAACGGTGGTGTGGCTGTCACCCATTGTTTCTTTGTAGCTCTGTCCGGGGACCATGGCTGTTGTGTGGCAGTGTGCGACGTGTGCCTGTCACATGCAGCAGTGATGCCCTGAGCGTGGGTCATCAGGGCATCTCTGCGCAGTTACATAGCGGCCTTACCTGCTGCTGTCTGCTCTGTGGCACCATGACAGTGAGGGTGTGTTGTGTTATTGGCGTGACTGGTTTGGTTCAAACACTGATCTAGGGACAGCTGTGTGCCACACCATGGAGACGAAGGGATCAGACCTGCTCCCCCTCCTTGTGACTGAGTGGGGCAGGGACTCTGTGTGGCCACCTGGCTAGGACAGCGGTAGAGGCACCCAGACAGAGTATGTCAGGGTGCCTCTGCTGGTCAGGGTGACACTGATAGAGTGGAAGGGTCAGCGTGTCAGGCCAACCGTGAAGACGTGTGAAACCACGAGGCTGAAGGTGTGTGTGACCAGAATTGTTGAGGGCGTGCCGGTATTTCTGTGTGTGACAGCATGTATGACAGTGAGGTTGTGTGTGACAATGTGACTGAAGATGAGACAGGAGTGACTGTGTGCATGGCTGTGTGATCCATAGGTGACAATGACACTGTGTGTGTGACAGTGAGTGTGTGTGCTGACATGAGCCAAGGGGCTGTGAGTGCCCCACCCCCACCCTCAGGCTGCACAGGGAGTCTGGCTACATTCTCACACACAACTGCACTGTCTCATCCTCAGCCACACTGCCACACACTGCCACATACTGCCACACACTGCCACACACTGCCACATACTGCCACACACTGCCACACACTGCCACATACTGCCACATACTGCCACACACTGCCACACACTGCCACACACTGCCATGCTGCCATACGTTCATGCTGGACTGAGAGGCCTGGCGGCATGGGACGGGCAGCTGCCCGTCTTGGGGACGCACTTGGGCCTTAGACACGGAGACCTGGATATCCAACACCAGCAGGGACATGGCCTTGCCCTCTGTGTTCTCTGCGCAGCTTGAGTTTGGGGACTGGCCTCCAGAGGTGGTGAGGGCGGGTGGGGGAAGGGCTACTCTGTGCTGGGGGACTCCAGCCTGAGCCCTGGCCTGTGGCTGGGTGGCCCTGAGGCTTGGCCAGGGACATGGTGCAGCTGGATCACCCCCAACCCCCATATTCTCTCCCTGGGATGGCTGGGCAGTGGCAGCGTACAGAGGCCCCATTCAGGAGCCAGGGCCAGGTTTCCAGGGCGGGTGGGGTGGGTCTCCTGCCTGCTGCAAATGAGAGGTTTCCCCAACTCCTTCCCTTTGCCTCCAGACGAGCGCCAGCCACAAGGCCCTGCTGCCCTCCCGTCGTCCATCCTGGCCAGGCCGCGCCTCTGTGGGACTTGCACGCAGCTGCAGGCTAGCCTGGGTCCCCCATTTGTGATGCGGGGAGGCTCGCATGTGTCTTTGGGTGTCATGTGACCAACTGTCTGATTGCGACTGTAACTGTGAGTGATATGTGTATCATCTGTGTAACTTTGCATGACTTTGTGTGTGCCACAGCTAGGGATGATTTTGAGCACCTGTGAGTGTGACCCAACGGGTCTGTCCTGTGTGAGACTTGGTATCCCTAGGTGGCTGTGTGTGGTCTTGTGTATATCTGTGTAACTAGTGCTTTTGGGAGCCCATGTAACTGTCTGTGTAGTCTGCATGTACCTCTGCCAGTCAGTGTATATCTGAGTCTCTCTGGGGGTCTATGTGATGGTGAGGGTCTTAGTGTGTGACCTCGGGTAGGTCTGTGCGGCTCTGTGTGTGTCGGTGTGCTATTTTGGAAGGGCGTGTGACAGCATCTTTGGGTGATCCTGTGTCTGTGTGTGATTATGGTATTTTAAATGACCGCCCCCCCCAGAGGAGGAGGAGGATCTGTATGTGTGTGCGTACACCTGTGGTCTTTGGGATTTTGTGTGTGTGTGACGGGGCCCGGTCCGGGGGTCCCGGCTAGGTGTGCCTTGGGAGTGAGGACTATAACTCCTCTGGCTCAGATCCCACTAGGGACTCCCAGCCCGGGGTTGGGGCAGCGAGACAAAGGCTATCTAGGACCCCAGACCAGACCTGGGCACAGGCCATGCCTGCCAGTTTGGTCAGGAGAGGCATGGGGCCCTCGTGGGGAGTGGGGATCCCAGTCCTGCCAGGAGGGCCCTAGAGCACCTGTCTCCCCGTCATCCCTCCACCCTCCTTCCCCCGGCAGTACTCACAGCCCGGCTCTTCAATTATTCTGTGTCCCAGGTGTTTGCCACCGCCCCTGAGGCCTGCCCAGCTGACCTAGAGCACAGCAATGCCTGACCCCCACTTTCAGTGGCCCAGGACATTGGCTGCCAGAACCCAGATGTTTCAGTGCCCCCCATCCCCCGCATCCTGGCCAGGGAGTGCCATAGGCTGATTCTCGCTCCTCCTCCCTCCCCCTCCCCCCTCCCACACCTGCATTGGAAGACACACCTGCTGCCAGCCTAGCCAGGTGGGCAGCCCTGCATGGAGGAATGCGGGGGATCCCAGCTGTGGCATCCCAACGTGCCCAGCCCCATGGCAGTGCCCTCCTCCCCCATGATTTCTCAAGACCCAGGTGTGTTCTAAGACCTGGGCTCTGGGGGGGAAGGGGATAGAGGGGCATGGGTATCCTCCGGAGCAGCCCCTCTGCCTCCTTGTGAAAATTCTCCCCAGTGGCAGCTGTGGAGGGGGGAGCAGAGCAGATGTGTGTGTGGGGAGTGTTGTGGGTATAGAGGGGGGTCTGAGTGTATGGAGAGAATTCTGAGTGTAGATATGTGAATGAACATGGACAAGTGTTTTGTTTGTGTTTATACGGGTGGATGTGGTGTGTGAGGAAGAGTGTGTGTGTGTGCACACAGGGAGGGTTTTGTGGTGTGAAGCTGTGTGTGAAAGAAAGGATGGGTGTTGTATATGAATGGAAGGATGGATAGCCTGTGTGTGTGTGTGTGTGTGTGTGTGCATGTTGTGTGAGATTCTTAAAGGAGGAATGGTTGTTGTATGTGCGTCTGTGTATCTGTCTATTGGAATGGAAGATAAATGTCTTGTGTGTGTATAGATGCTGTGTGTGTGTATGTATGCATGAAAGGAAGGATGGGTGTCCTATGTGTGTATTGGATGTTGTATGATTGTGTGTGTGTCTAAATGGAAGAATGGGTGTTGTGTGTGTCTGTTAGAATGGAAATATGGGTATCCTGTGTGTGTATGTGTATGTGTGGATGTTGTATTTGTGTGTGCTGAGTGGAAGGATGGGTGTCCTGTGTGTCTATGAATAGAGGGTTGAATATTGTGGTGTATGTGTGTGAATCAATTAAGGAGTGTGTGTGTGTGTGTGTGTGTGTGTGTGTGTGTGTATGCAAGTGGAAGTGTGGTATGAGTGTGTGAAGTGGGAATGGGATGTGGGTTTAAGCAGAGCCCATGTTTGGGGCCAGATGCAGGATTGGGAGGGTGATGAAGGCAGCCCTCAGGGTCTGGCATGGCTGGTGGGCAGGGCTGAGAGGACAGGGAGGCAGGTGGGGCAAGGACTGGGCCCAAGGTGGGGGTCTTCAGAGCCCTGTGCCTACTTAGTGGCTGTTTGCAGGGGGCCAAGGAAGGCTGGTCTGGCTTGGGGTCTACCCCTATGTCCCCAACAACATTAAAGTCCCAGACACCCCAGACGCCTCCATCCCCCCACACTGTCTCCCATCAAGCCCCCAGTAGGCCCACACTGCTCCAGTGTCCCTTTCACACCGGCCCCAGAACCATCCCACGCCTATCTCTGCCTCTCCCCTAGGCCATCCAAGTCCCCCCTTGGGTCCCCAAACCCCTTCTGGGCTCACATATCCCCAGCACCTTCCCCCAGACATTCCAGCTTCTCTTGGGCCTTCTCAAAGGCTCCAGACCCTTTTATACCCACCCCCTACCTTTCCCTGCCCCCTTCCCCTCCCCCCTTCCCTAGCCTATCCCCACCCAGCCTCTTTCCAGAGACATCCAGATCCCCATCCCCCTTAATCCCCAAACTCCTCCCCTCAGCCCCTCAGTCTCCGGTCCCCTGCCTGCACCCTTCCCCTGCCTCCCATGTAGCCCTGGTCCCCTGCCTGCACCCTTCCCCTGCCTCCCATTTAGCCCTGCCCCTTCTCCTCGGTGCCCCCCTCAACCCGCCTGTGCCCCCTCCCCCTTGCTCTCCTCCCGCAGCGGCAGCAGCGGTGGCCCTGAAACTTTAAACGGTGTTAAAAGTTTCTGTTTACTAGAAGCCCTTGAATTTTTAAGGACGTATCGATTCCCTCCGCCAAGGCCTTGCATCAGTGGCGCAGGACGGACGGGAGGCCAGAGTGGGACCATGGGATCCAGGAAAGAGCTCCTCAAGCACGGAATGACAGACACGCACATACCCAGACACCCCCCCCCCCCCCCGGGCACACAGAGACCCCTTCCTGACATACAAGCACACACACACCAATACAAGCTGCACACAGACTGACCCCCTGACAAAGACAGAGCCCCTCTCCCTGACACACACGAACCTGTACCCACACAGACCCTCCGCACTGCCCCAGACCCACAGGGAACACCCCCCAGAGGGAGACTGCTGGTGACCCACAGACACCTTCTGCCACCCAGTCCCTGGACACAGACAGAGACTCTGCGACCCTCGCACACTTAACTTGCCCCCTCGGCCACATAGACTCTAGGACACACAGAGACCCCCCCCCCAGGCTTGTCACACACACGGACACCTTCTGACAGAAAGACCCTCAGAGCTGACACACACGGTGGTCAGCTTGAAACACACATGCTCACCGGGGTGCCCCCATCACCAGTTCTTCCTGTCAAACCCAGACCCCGGCGACACTTGACTCTCACTAGAATGTCAGCCTCCCAGGGACAGGTCTTTTGTCTTGGTCCTCACTATGTCCCCAATGCTTGGCATAGGGCCTGACAGATGCTCACCCTCTCTGACTCACAGACATCTCCCAGGCACACAGCCAGACCCACAGCACCACGACACAACACTGGTCCGCACAAAGGGACTCCTAAACGGCCACTGACCGGCGTCCCTGTCCCCCAGAGGACACCCAGACCCACCCAGACACCTGAGGACACCACAGCCACCCGGCCTCAACGGCCTCATGTGACCAGCAGCACTCCCCCTCAGGGACATTTTTACACACACACCCCGCACCCCACACACCTGGGCACCAACACCCCTCCGACAGACAATGCATAGCTGAGCATTGCTACAGCTTCTTGGCCCGGGAGGGCAAGAAGGTGCTGGCTGCACCTGGCAGCGGGAGGGAGCTTTGTCTCGGCAGGAGCTGCCTGGGGGCTGTGGCTCCACCTCCCCGCCCACCACGGGGGTCACCCAAGGGCTCCCCATGCACCCACGCCAGGGCCCCCAGCACCATCTCACCCCAGGTCATTTCTACTTTGGAAATGGGGGGTCAGGGGCCTACATGAGGGACTACAGCCTCACCGGGGCGGGGCGGGGGGGGGGGAGGGTGCACATGTACCTGAGGCCTCCATGCCTTTTTCTATCCCTGGAGGTTGGGCTGTGCAGCCTCTGCTAGATCTGTGTATGTCCATGATCGGGGAGCCAAGGGTGAGTGCATGTGCTGTGTGTGGGAGGGACCTGGGTGCATGTGTGTGGCACCTGTGTGCATGGCTTGGTGATACTATGAGGGGCATTACTAGCTGACTGGGTATCAAAACTGTTGTTCCATATGCCCGAGGCCCAGGGTATATCTGGGTTCCAGGTGCGTGGTGTGTGTGTGTTGCTGTGCTCTCCTGGTGTTGTTTGGATGTATGTCCAGGTATCTGTGTGTCTGTGAGGTGTGTTTGTGCATCTCCCTTTTATCAGTGTCATTCTGTGCGCCTGGGTGTGTCCTCTGTGTCACCACAACTACCAAGATATTTTGGTGCGGCTTTGTGTTTGTGTTGTGTCCATGTGTAGGAGTTGAATGTCTGGAGCATGTCAAGGTGTGGTTGTGTGAACATGCCTGTGTCGGTGTGTCAGCGTGAATCTGTACATGCCAGCAGGCCCTGCTGTGTGTATGTCTTAGCGTGTATCTGTGTGAGGCCCATTGGTGTGTATCTGTCTGTATCTCAGTGTCTAAACATGGTTCCTTGTTGGAATGCGTGGGTGCCGGTATCATCATGTGATGGAGGTCCTGTGTGCCTATCAGCATATGGATCATGGATTGGTTTCCTAATCTGGTATGTGCGTGCGTGTGCGTGTGTGTGCAAGTGTGGAATGTGTGTCCGGGTATGTGCCCATGCTGTGTGCGCGTAGGTGTCTGTGTGTGCTTTGTTGTCCGAACGTGAACCGTGTGGCAATGTGTTCTGTACGTGACATGTGTGGTGGGGTCCGAGCCCCGCTGTGTGTCAGCGTGTGTCTGCGTTGGAACGCGGGCCAGCACGTGTCGGGGTGGCCGTGACGGTGTGCGCCCCCGCGCGTGTGCATGCGTGCATGTGTGCGCTTGTGTGTGTGTGTGTGTGTGTGTGTGTGTGTATGTGAGCGCCTGCCGCCGCTCCCGCCTGCCTGCCCCTCCCCGCGCCCCTCCTCCCGCCCGCCCGCCTGCTCCCTCTCCCCGGAGTGCGCCGCTTCCAAACTTTGTCTAAACTTTCACTTTCACAGCGCGGCGGCGGCAGCGGCGGCGGCAGCGGGCGAGGGTGACCGGCCGAGCGGCGGCGGCATGGAGTAGACGCGCGGCAGCGGCGGCGGCGGCGGCGGCGGCGGACGCGAGAGGCAGCGGCAAACGCGGCGGCGGCCCCGGAGCCGGCGGGGCCGAGCCTGCGAGCGGCGAGCGCGGGGCCGCGGGCCGGGCGGGCGCCGCGCGGCGGAGGCCGGAGGAGCCGAGTCGGAGCCCGAGCGCGGCCGCCGCCTGCCGGGCCTCCCCTCGCCGCGGCCAGCCGCCGCGCTCTCGCCCGGGCGCTCAGCTATGTACTCCCCGTACTGCCTCACCCAGGTACCGGCCGCCGCCCCGCGCGACCGGGGAGGGAAGCGGGCGCAGGAGGCTGGCCAGCGGCGCAGGCGGGGCGAGCGGGCGGAGGGGGCGCGCGGCAGCCGGGGGAGTGAGCCCGCGGGCGGCTGAGGGGTGCAAGTCGTGCTTTGGGGAATCCGGGAACGCGTGCTGGCGCCACCGTGAGCTCACGACTCTGGCCACCGGCGGACCCCCATTGGGGTCTCCCGAGGCGGCCGGCTGCGTGCGTGGCGCTGCCCGGAGCGGGAGTGCGTGTGAGAGTATGTGTGTGCGTGCGCGCGCGCTCGGCTGGGGTGCGGTGGGCAACGGGACTCCCGCCGACCTGTGGGCCACTGTGGCTGCACCCGAACGGCATGGCCTCTGGCAGTGTTTGCGGGGGTGAAGGAGTGGCAGAGGGTGACCCAGAGGGCGCAGAGCCGGGACTGGGTCCGGTGTGGCTCCCGGGAGCGGGCGCAGCGTTTCCCGAGGGTGGCAGCGGCCGGCGTGCGTGGCAGCGGCCCCTGTGTGCGGCCGGGGTGCCCAGGGCGGGCCGAGCGGCCCGGGCGTCTCCCCAAAGTCTTTGTTCAGGCCTCACATGGGAGCGGGGCTAAGAAAATGGCGGGGCTCCCAAATTTCGGAGGGGCAGAGGAGGGAAGAGGAGGGGAGGGAGGGATGGGCCTGCTGCCAGCCTGGGCCGCGCCTCTCCACCGACCCTGGACGACGACGCTGCGGGCCCCCCTCCAAACTTTCCTCGGCGCAAACTTTCCGGTCCCCGCTTCCCGGGCTGCCGCGTGCTGGACCAGGCGGGCCGGGGGAATACCGTCCCGCCACCCAGAGGCGGGAGGGTGGGAGGCAGCCGTGGACGCCCCGACAGTGCTGCGACCACGCGTCGGGCCAACTCCGAGCAAAACAGCGCCGACCTTGGCGCGCTGCAGAGCGCGTCCCGCCTCCAGCGAAGTTCCCTGAGCGGCGCTTGGCGGAGGCAGAGGCTCCTGGGTGCCTGCCCTGCTACCCCACCCCAGGCTCGCAGAGGGCACAGGAGCTGACCAGAGTCCCGCAGCGGCCTTGGCAGCGCTGCCTGTAGGGCCAGGCCTAGGCTGGCAACGCAGACTCTGCAGAGGGGACACCTGGGGGCTGCCCAGCGGTGCCTATCAGCAGGACCTGTGTATGTGGGGAATCTAGAGGCCAGGCTTGGGGTCCCAAATGTTCCCTCTGCCAGTCTGAGCCTTGTCAGCCATGTGCCAAGAGTGCCCACAGCTGGGAGTGGGAGTCCACGTGAATATGGCTGCTAGTGGGCCTGGCGTGTGGCAAGGGGCAAGAGGGTATGTCTGGGATGAGTGTCAGCCATGGCCACCCCACTCTCTTGTATCAACAGATGCAAGTGTGTTTGTGTGTGTGTGTGTGTGTGTGTGTGAGTGTGAGTGAGAGAGAGAGAGAGAGAGAGAGACTCAATTGATCTTGGAGTCTGTGTGTGGCTCCAGTGGGTTGGCCATTGGCAGGCCTGTGTGGCATGGATGTGTGTGTGGGCCCAGGGAGCAGGTTTTCCTGTACAGGTGTGAGTATGTATTAGTGAGGTGCATGTTTGCACATGTGTATCACAGTGTGAGTGCAGGTGTGTGAGCAGACACTCTGACCACTGTATCAACTTGGGGACCCCCACATCTGTGCCTCTGATTGGCTGGTCACCCCATCTTGGGCTTCCACACGACGTTCCTGTCCACCTAGCTGGGTTTGAGCCATGGGGCTATGCTTGGGTGGCCTGCGTGGCTGGTGTTTAGGGCCTGGTGGGACCAAGATGCCACACTGGAATAGCCCCTTGCCCACCTGCTGACAGCCCAGCTTCCTGGCCTGCCCCCTGTGGCCTGGGTGAGATTCTAGGCCCTCAGATTTCACAGTACCCTGGGAAAGAAAATGCCAGCAGGTCCACTGTGACAAGACTAGGAAGGGGCTGGGGCAGCCCCCAGGCTCAGGGTGACGGCCAGGGCTTCACTCTGTGACACTCCAGAAGGGAGCAAGGACTCGGCTCCGTCACAGGCCCAGGCTGTGAGTGTGCCAGGGTAGGTGGGCGGGTGGCTGCAGTCTGTGGGTCAGCAGTCTGTCCTTCCTGAGAGCTACATCTCTTGGATCCAGAGTCTGTTTTTACAAAATTTTCTGCTTCCATAGTTTGCTCTGACAGCCCCCCCCCCCATTCTCTCTCTCATTCTCTCTTCCTCTTTGTCTCTGTCCCTGTCTCTATCCTTCTGTATCTTTGACTCTCCCTGTCTCTCCCTGTCTGTCTCCGATTCTCGCCCCATCCCTGCTCCCCCCTCCTTCACACATCTCGGACTCTCTCTCTGTCTCTCTCTGGCCTCCATCTCTCCCTCTCTCCCTCTCTCTCTCTCTCCCTTTTCTTTTTTCAAACCAGAATTGGCTTCGATTTTAAAGTCAATAAATGATTGAGCAGGAACGAGCTTGGAGCAGCGGGGCCCTGGCGGGGGAAAGGCACTGTGGGCGAGGGGGAAGGGTTGGGGGGGGGGAATATCCTTCTGGAAAAAGCATTGAAATCCAGGGCGGCTGGGCAGGGCGCTTGCTGGAGCTGCTTGAGCCCACTGCAGCTGCAGACCTGAGTCCTCAGTGGCGGGGGGCAGGTGGATGGGACTCCCCCTCCAAATAAACAGACGTACACCAGGATGTAGACACAAACATACACTGCCACCGCCACCAAGATGGGGATATAAATGACCTGCTCACGCTGATGTCCAGACACACGGCCATTGGTAAACCTATGCACACAGGAGACGGTGGACCTGTGTTCCCTCCCCGCCCAACACACGTAAACACACACACATCTCTCGGAATGGGACGTGTGTATCGATATCGGCTCACGGACGCACGGCAGTCCTTCCCAGTCACACCCGGATACACACTGACTCACCTATGTTTTTACCCCCACACTTGCTCACACAGACTCCAGGACGGACGGACGGATGGATAGAGGTACAATTTTCCACAATGCTATTGGCTCACCCAGGTGTGTACACAGACATGCACATACTCTCAGACATGCACGCTTGCCAGCATTCCCTGCCACTAGGCCACACGAGCAACGGGCTGTTTTTGTACCCTTATTTCTGTGAAGCCATGCACAGTCATTCCAGGGGAGGGGGATGGGAGGGGGTCTCCCTCAGCTCTTTCCTTGGGTCACTGTGGCCACCTCTCTGTCCCCATGAAGCTACCGCTCCCCGTGCCGAACCCACAGGGAGCCTCCTTTATATGCACATTTTCTCTCGGCTGTGGCCCTGCCTGCTTAATGCCCACAGCTGGGGTGGGAGGTGTGTGCAGCACGAACTGGGATGGGATCGGCCACTCTTGGACCTGGGTTGGGCTCCATGAGATGTTTTGAGGCTGGGCCGAGCTCGGAGCTGAGGGCTCTGCTGGAGTAATGTAGGGGGAAGGGTGCTCCCCTCTCCCTGGGAGCTGGAGCCGGGGGTCCCTGGTCCGGCTAGGAATGTCTTGTGTAGACTCAAGGGTTCCCAGATGGAAGACGGAGCAGAGGTTGAGAGCTGGGCTGTACTGTGAGAGCACAGGGTTTGAGCTCCAGCTCTATCTTCTAACGCTGTGACCTGAAGCACAGGATTTTCCTGGTCTATAAACTGGGCAATAATAGTGCCTGCATTTCAGGCTGTGATGAGGCTCAGACACATAGCATATGCTCAAGGAACAGGATGACTTGTGGTCATTTGTTTACCAAGCAGAGGGCTGCAGGGGTCCAAGGCAGGGGTGGTGGGGAGCAGGGGGCAGGAGAGAAGAGACCAGGCCTGTGGGGACCAGATGCCTTTCTCGGGGGCTCTGGTTGCCTTCGCCCTCTCTCTAATCTCGATCCTCGTCATCACCAGGTCCACTTTGCGTCTGGTTTCCTGGGCCTGGGGCCGGAGCGTGCAGGAGTGTGTATGCACACAAATATGAAGGGGGCAGAGAGCCCGGAGATGAGGTGGGTCCCGATGGTGGCTTCAGGGACACCTTTGTGGCTCCAGAGTCCTTTCTGCATCTGCACCTGGGCCTTGTCATCTGGGTACACTATGGGTTCAGGACGCACGTGTGAGACCCCGTGTGAGCAGTTGTCAGGGTTCAGTGGGTATCCTGGGTGTGTACAGGGTGGGCGTGCAGCCGTGGCTGTGGCAAAACCCCCCTGGTGCTCAGTGTCTGACCGCTGGCCTTCACTGGGAGCCCACAGCCTTTTATCTGCTTGGTCCCTGCCCGCTGCTCTTGCAGCACGCCGGAGAATTTGGGGTCTTGCATTTTCCTCCAGCTGGACCAGGAGAGGAGAGGAGTCTGGGATGTCTGTGCTTCCCGCCGACTCAGTGCTGAGGACAGGGCTCCAGCTGGGTGGGCGTGGAGGGGTGCCTTCACGTTCCTGCCCCCAAAGCTCTGCACGTGGAGGCTGTGAGTGGCTCCCTGGTCCTCCCAGATCTGAGCGTGTTCGTCGGCATCTTGGGCCTCAGGGCCACCATTTCCTCGTGGACAGCCCTGTGGCCGCGTGTGTCTGTGTAGGTCCTCTTTGCAAGTGTCTCCGTGTCTCTGAGTGTCCATCGCTGGGTGCTGCCTGTCTGAGGGTCACCCCAAGCTCCATCTCTGGGTATTGAGGTGTCAGGGGGTGTGTGTCACTGTGTGTGTCGGGTGCCTGAGGTGGTCTTTGTGTTACAGCACTTTGTGTCCCTGCACCACTCACAGCCTCTGGGTGTCTGACCATCACAGGGAGGGCTGTATCCGTGTGCTTTACCACGCATGTTGGCCTGTCTGTGTCGATCTGTATGGCATACGTGTCATTGCTGTGCCTATGAGTCTTGCCCCCATGGCACTGTGCATCCTGGGCTTTGTCCCTGTGACCGTCGATGTGTGTCGCGCCACATGAGTTCCCCTCCCTGGCCTCTCTCCGCCTCTCACCATAGTGTGAAATGCCCGCGGTGGCGGTCGGGTCGGGCCCTCGGCTGGGAGCAGGCCGGCCTTTCCGTTGCTTCCTATGAGGTTGGGCAGCCGTGGTGGCCCCGCGGTGGGCCCTGCCCGTGCCCCTGGCCTGTCATGGACAGAAGCCCGTTGTGTGGTGAGGTGCGGGTATGTGTTTGGGCCGCCCACAGGCCTCCCTCTGTCTGCCCAGTGTGCATTGATCTTGGCTTCTGCCTGTGACTGTCCTGGCCTGGCCAGTTGGGGTGTTGGGCTGTCTCTGTGGGCCTGAGCCCCTCACCCCCAGAGCCAGGTCTGCCCTGGGTCCCACACCCCGGGGCTGTCCCTCCACAGCTCCGAGAGCATGGATTTGGAAACTGAGGCCCCCTCTTTCCCTCCCCCCGTCTCTCTTTCCTCCCTCTCTTCTCCCCTCCTCCCGCTCCCTCTCTCCCTCGCTCCTGCCAAACGCGTCTTGGCTCCGTCTGAATATCTCTCCTCCTCGATTTTTGGCTCCAGCTCTGGGCGCGTTCACTAAAAGAAGAAGGACTAGCTCCCCCTCTCCCTGCCCCCCCTGCTGCCTCCCCCTTTCTGAAGAGCCCCTCTGAGGGCGGGAATGGCCATGTGCAGGGGCCTGCCCCCCCCCCTGAGTGGGCTTGGCCAAGGGGGCATAGGCCTGGTGGGTGAGGGGGCAGGGGGGACTGGGCCTGGCAGCCTGAGGGGGCAGCAGCCAGGGTGACTGTGCTGCCCGGCTGGGCAGGCGGGTGGGTGGGTGGGGAGGGGTCGGGGGCACGGAGCTGGGGTGTCTGGCTTCTGGTGGGGCTGGCAGGCCTCTGTGAGGCGCAGCTGTGCCCAGAACTCCGAGCTGCGTTTGCCACCACTACCAATGTGGCTGCGCCAGCCGGGGAGGGGGAGGCGGGTGGCGGGCACTGCGGCGCTCCGTAGCCAATCAGAAGCCAGGGTTGCACTGGGGAGCTCTCCCCCCACTGGGCTTCACCCTGAAGGGAGCCAGGGTGGTGGCCAGCAGTGGGCAGGGGGCAGTGCCACCACCACCACTGAGGACCCTGCTCCCTTGGCTGACGGTTTGGTGCCAGCCTTCCTGGCACAGACCGGGCAAAGGGCGGGGGTCTGTCCCCACCTGAATCGGAGGGAGCCAAGCCAGAGGCAGGGACAGCACACCCCACCTCCTTGGCTGCAGGAGGCAGCAGGAGCTGGGGGTAGGGGCCAAATCATCCAGGAGGGTCTGTCCAAACGCGGGCTTCAGTCACATCACCTCGGGGCTTTATTTCAGGTCCATCTCACACCGAGTCCCCCTCTCTCACCGGCACACGCGGGCACAAAGAACCATGCTGTCACACCCAGGCACCACACACCCTCACACAACGCACCTCCCTCACTCAGGCACACACTGGTGTCCCCACACAAAGATGCTCGTTTTCACACAGACACCTAGAGACACCCGCCACACCTGAACACATCGGCTCAGGAACACACTTGTGGGGGAAGGCCCGCGGGCACACACGGTTAGACAATAACACGCCGTGAGACACACGGTACAGACACACTGTCACTGCCAAGCACACAGGAGCGCACAGACCCAAAGACACTCAGTGAGAAGCACGCGGCGTGAGCACGCAGCCATGCCGTCAGACCCCCCCAGACACACACACAGGAGCGCCGATCCACCCCCACTCCCATCAGACACACACGAGCCCACGCACGCATGCACGCAGTAACACACCGAGACGCTCGGTGCGACACACACGCTTGGCAGTGTCTGGAGACATTTTTGGTCGTCACACTTGGAGGGGGTATGCCCACTGGCACCTAGTGGGTGGAGGCCAGGGATGCTGCCCAACACCCTGCAGTGCACAGGATGCCCCAGCACAGAGAAGGATCCAGCCCCACATGTCAACAGTGCCCAAGTGGAGAAGGTCAGCCCTAATATATTGTCAGACAGATAGTAACACACACACACACACACACACACACACACACACACACACACGAGGCCAGCGGACACAGTGTCTCACACAGTCTTGCTCACCAGGATCCAGGTGTTGTCACAAACGCAATTCCCCACCCCACTCTCCAGGTCCAGGCACAAATGGTGTGGCATGGACACAGTCCTGCGTTGCCCCAGCACACAGGGACAAGGGTCACACCCACACACACATTCACACCTGGGTCACACCTGGTCCTGCTTGGAAATGGTGCCTGAGAGAGACCTGCCCTCCTCACACCACCCCTCTGCCTGCTGGCCCCCTGGCTGTGTCTGAGCAGCAGATCCAACCACCCCAATCTCCTCCGGTGGAATTTGAAGCTCTGAATCCCTGCGCTGGTTTGTCGAAGCCTGGGAGGCCACACGCCGCCCCTGCTCAGGACACCCTCAGCCTTCTGGGCTCAGCGGTGGGGCCAGAGGTAGGCCCGTGGCCGAGGGCCCCACTCGTACTGTCCTGCTTCTGGCGCCCTTCAAAACAGTCTGGGGTGGAGGCGAGGCTACTTCTGAGGCGTGTCCTCCACAGGACGGTCTCACTGATCCTCTGGCCTCTGACTCCTTATTTCTGACTCTGGAGAAAGAGCGAAGAAAGACAGCTGGCAGAATCACACCGGGAGAAAGCCCTTTGCAGGATAACGATGCAACGAGTGTTTGTCCTGAGAATCAGTGATGGCGAAAGTGTGCTGTGTGCTCACTGGATTGCCCCGTGTGCTCCGAGCCTTCCCAGCTTGGCCCCCTGAGTCCCTCCACGTGAGGCAGGTGTGGCAGGGCTTAGCTGTGCCCATGTGCGTGTCTGACAGTCGGGCAGGGTTTCTCACTTTAGCCCTGTTGACATTTGGGACATTTGCACATTATTTTGAGAGTGGGACCTCTGAGCCAACTTCCCGGGTTTGAAACCTGGCTTTGCCGTTCACTAGCTGTGTGACCTTGGGCAAGTCACTCACCCTCTCTGGGCCTCAGGTTCTTCTCACAGGGTTGTGGGAAGGATTAGAGAAGTTGGTTTGCAGAATGTGTTTTAAAACAATGCTTGTTGTAAAGTCAGTGCTTGATTTTATAGATGAAAAAACAACCCGGAAAAGAGCATCCAGCGCCAGGGACAAGGGTTAGGAGGTGGTGGAGCCCGGGCCCCTTCTCTGATCACCGTCATCTAATTCCTCCTCATGGGAGAGAATTGCAACTTATTCTCTGACCTCTCCCACATTTCAGGGTGATCCTGTGTGTCCCCATGCCCCCGCGCTGTCAGCCCTCGAACCCTCCTTACCACTCTGACCTTCAGATCTTCTTCTGTCCAGGGCTCAGAATGAGAGTGCATGGCTGTCCACCTCCTTTTCACCCCCACTGGCTACACTTGCCCTCACCCCCAGGGGGGCCCAACACCCTCTCTCACACCTTGCTGGGCACCCAGCCGGAGCTTGTGTGCTGGGGGTGCAGGCAGGGGCCTGTGCATTCCTTCGGCAAATATTTACCAAGCACCTCCTGGGTGCCAGGCTCTGTTCTGGGCCCCGGGGGCTCAGTAGGGAGCAGAATCAACCACGGTGCCAGCTCTGGTGGGAGGGCAGACAATGACCCCGATCAATGAGAGAGTGTCCAGTGCTGGAGATGGTGACGATGGGGGGCGGGGGGTGGAGAACAGGTAGGGCCTGCCGACGTGCTAGGCAGCTGCGTTTTAGCAGAGGTGGTCTGTGAGGCTGACTCTCGACTCAACACTGCTCCGCCACCGAGGAAAGTGCAGGCCCCTTTCCTTCTCAGAGCGGCAGTCTGGAGGTGAAGGGCTTAGCACCGTCCCTCCACCGTCTTCCCGGAACACAGGGCCTGTTTTCGCTGCAGCCTGAGGTCACCCACTATCCGTACTGTGGATAAAACCTATGCTGCCCGCCCAGGACTTGGGGACAAGATGGCCGGGGCCCCTCCTGTGCAGAAACCGGGCCTCGATGGGCACTGGGCATTCTCAACCCTGCCACTCTGCGCTTGGGGGTGGGGTGGGGCAGCTGGCGGCCCAGAGTGGCACTTCCACCTGGGCCCCTTGATTTAGCTTCGCCGGGGCGGGCCGGTTTATTTTTACCGAAGCCCGTCACCCTGGCAGTGCCAGGCAGCGCCATCTTTGTAGGGTCTTGGGGATCTGCCCACGGCTTGGGGAGACCTGGCTTTGTCTGCTGGACCCCCGGTTCCCGCTGGGCCCCCATCTTTCTCCACCCTCAAAGCTCCAGGCATAAGGGCTCTGGACTGGGGCTGGTGGGGTCGACATTGTGGGCTGGCAACCACCATGCCCAGGCTGGTGGCATTTGGTTTGGCGCCCTGCCTGCCCGCCACCCCCCACCCCATGCCCAGGCAGAGCCGAGCGGCTGCTGCTGCCAGTCTCCATTTCGAAGCGTGGGGTGGGGGTGGGGAAGCGCGGGGTGCCTCCCGGCCCTTGTCTGTCCTGTGCCACCTGGGGCTTGTCCCCCAGGCCTGCTCCCTGGAAGGGCCGAGCTGGTTTCCTCCTTGCCCTTTTGTAGCCTGGAGCCTGGTGACGACGCCTGCCTGGCTCCCATCTTCCTGCTCGCTTCCTCCCCCCTCTCCTTCTTCCCTGTAATGGCTCACCATTTTGGCATCTCCTCCCCTGCCCCCTCCCATAGGCGCCAATTTCACTTTCAAACCTTCCACCGTCGCCATTGCTGGCTCTCCAGCCTTCTCTCCTGCCTGGGAGTGAGAGCTTGGGGGGCCAGGCAGGGGGGCACCAAGGGCTTCTGGGTGCTTCTGGGTGTGTTTAGAGGACACATGCTCCAGGCTAGCTCGTGCCGCTAGAGATTGGCAGAGTGGGGCTGCAGAAAAGGGTGGCAGAGAAAATGTGGACCCCCCATTTCTGATGGGCTCTCACGGCCAGCCGGCTGTGTCAGCCTCTGGGCCACCAGGAGACCAGGGTGGGCATTTCTGCCCCAGCCCAGAGCCTGGACTCCCCAAAGGGAGGCTACGTCTGTGGGATGCCCCATCCCCTCTCCCCCAAGTTCCCTCCAAGGCTTCAAGATTCCCGCTCTCCTCCCTAGAGCTAGGGTGGGAAACCAAGCTCCACGGTGGGCACTCGTGCCCCCAGAGGGCCAGGGGACTTCGGAGGAACCGGTTTATTGCTCCCCCGCCCCCCCCCCCAGCCTGCTGCCCGCGCCTCTCTCGGCACTAAACAAAGTTTGCTAAGTAACTTCAAATGTTATTTGAGGACGGCCTGGCCTCAGCCCAAGACGGCCCTGTGGAAACTTGCTTTTCGCTGCCGAGGCTGCAAGTATCAAAGACACACTTTCGGGGGGGGGGGGGGGTGTGCTTTGACGCTTCTCCCCCCTCCGTGGCAGGGGCTGGCCCTGAATGGGCACACACACACACAGAGGCTGCCCCGACCAAGGGACACACACTGGCACACGGCAGCTGTGGACCACAGCACACACCCTAACACATACAACACACACATTGACACAGCAAGGGGAGGGCGGGGTTCGCGGGGTGCTGCCCCCGGCCCGTGGGCCTTGGGATGTTTCCAGCTGGTGAGGTTCCTCAGAGCCTGGAGACCTATATTCTTAGGTCTTCTGGGCACGAGTGGGTGCTCAGGAGAGTCCCCTCCTTCTCCTGGTCTCAGTTTCTCCAGTTGTAGAAGGAAGTGGTGGGCCTGAGTGGTGTGCAAAGTGGAATCCCACACTGATGAGGACAGCGATTTTCAACCTTTTTCATCTCATGCCACACAAACGAATTACTAAAATTCCGCAGCACACCAAAAAATAGGCTTTTTGCTGATCTGACCAAAAAAAAACACAAAAAAAGGTATGATTTTGATTCATTCACACTGGATGGCTATTGTCATTTTTTACATGACAGCCTGAGGGAGAAGAGGTCAGTGCCCCTGGCCGAATGGGCATTGCCTGTTTTAAAAATCCTGGGGCACACCGGTGTGTGTGGCACACTGGCTGAAAATTGCTGGGTTAGGAGGATGCCTGCTTTTCCTCATCCATCTGCCAGGACCGACTCGAGGAGTGAGTCCGGGGCCTGTAAAAGCAGGGCTGGCAGTGCTGCACGGCCGCCAGTCCCGACCTTACAACCTGATGCGCATCTGCCTGACTGGAGGCCCTGACCCTGACCAGCTCTGGGTTCCCCAGAGAACCAGGGACATGTCTTTCCTCACCTTCTCTCTCCATGTCTCTCCCAGCTTTTCTTGCTTTTCCCCAGATCCCGCCTTTTCCTGGTCTCACCAGCCCTGCCCAGGCCTGAGGCTCAGGGAAAAGTGTGGGAGGTGTGTGTCCCTCACCAACGCCAGCCAGGCCTGGGGCCCAGGACGCCCGCAGGTCACGGATGACCCTCCTGGGATCCCACAAACCCAGGCACCTGAGCTGACGCAGCAGGGGCAGGTGAGGCTCTGTCATAGGGTCCCTCTGACCTGTCACCACCCGAGGTTTGCAAGCAGAGGGGGTCCTGATGAACACAGTGGAGAGGGACAAGGCCCGAGGGACACTGGACTGCCCCCCAGTCCCCAAGAACCTCCCTGTCTCACTGTCAGCCAGACCCTCACCCAGGTCGTTTTGGGGGGGGACCCCGTCCCAGCCCCACATACCACCTCATCTCCACTCACAGTCGGTACTCGCAACACCCCGCCACCCGCAGTCTGTCATACAGTGACAGCCTGTCACAGGCACTGCTGCACACCGGCACAATCTGTCGTCCACGCACAGTCTCACACACAACCTGTCACACATGCACACACACACACACACACAGCGGCACAGTCGCACACACAGCCAGCCTCACACGATCACACCAAGCGTCACAGCTTGTCACAGCCATAGACTCCTCACAATAAAAATAACAGCTACCAACTCCAGAGCAATTATGCCAGGGCAGCGGGCGGGCGCACGAGACCTCCTGTAGCCATCCCAATAGGAGGCAGGTATGAGTAATCTGTTTTACAGATGAGGGAACAGAGGCCTCAGGGTCAGGTGCCAAGGTCATGGGGCTAGAAGTGGGGTGGCAGGAATGACTAGCCAGGCCCCCAGGGGCAAGCAAGACTCAAACAGGTCATCCTGCCTTTCCACTCACTCCTGTCCACCTGAGGCTCCCTCTCCTGGTCCTCCCCATGGGCATTCCCTTCCCATTCCCCAGATGGGAAGACTGAGGTTCTAAGCAGCCCAGCCAAGACATGTGGGAAGGGGCCTCAAGGCTGAGGAAATCTGAGCCATGCCCTCCACCCCAAATACTGCCTGGCTCCTTGTAGCCCACAGTGACTGTGTGTTGGAGCCCATTGGCCGGGGCCAGGGTCCCAGAAGGCAGAGAAGTTCCGGATCTTCAAAAGTTCTGTACCACGGAGGTATAGGGTGTGAGTAGGGAGAGTGGCAGCCATGGGCTCCCAGGCAAGTCTTATAGTCCCAAGCCTGGAGCCTCGGGGGCCCTGTACCCCTACTCCCTACAGCCCTCCGCATTCCAGGGCGCTTCCTCCTCCTCCTCCTCCTCCTCTGTTGTCCGCCTTCCCTCACTTTTTCCTTCTTTGTTCCTCCCCCGCCTGCCTGCTCCTGCTCCTCGGGGCTTCCCCCAGTAGAGCTGCCAGGGCCAAAACCAACACGGCTCCAAGGATATCCTCCCCAACCGTATCCTCCCCGAGGCCCCGAGGCCCAGACAGGCCCTGCCCCCTGACCGGCTCAGGGGCTAGGTCCAGCCTGGGCCCAGCCACTATGGTGGCTCTGTGCACGCGGCCGCCTCTAGGACACGGCAAGCATGTGCGCACAGCTCTGCGTGGCGGCCTCCTCGGGCACCTGGGGCACGCGTGCCCATGTCTGACACTCCAGCGGGCCCTCCTTCTGGCATGGGCAAATACATAAGCACACACTTGTACAGCGGCGCCTACAGGGGTCTCGAGCATGCCCTTGGCCAGTGCCCCAGACAGGGATCCCAGGAACTGCCAGCTTACATGCACACCCAGGCCTGACAGCCCAATGGGACTGCTGGGGAGCACACACGCCCATAAACACTCCCTTGCCCCACATCAGATGGGGTCCCAAACACACAGGAGAGCACTCTCTACCCCCATGCCATGTTCGGAATACAGGCACTGCCCTAGACCCTCATGGGGGTCCCAGGCTCAGGTGGGTCGGTGAGCCCACGGGTGCTTCTGATGCCCACACACGTGGCTCCCGGCCCACGCGAGTCCGCACCTCCCCAGCCTGCGCATGCATGTGTTTCACGTGAGTCGCACACCTGCCAGGCCGCCCTGGGCACCTGGCTCCAAAGCCACATCGGGTTGTTGGGGAGGAGACTGGGATGGGAAGGCCTGATCCCGCCCCCCATTTCTCTTAGAGCACCCGTCTTCCCAAATGCCCCTGGGTGCAGGTGAGCCGTCCCCGTCCCAGAGCTGCCTGGTAGCGCCCCTGCATGTGCTATATTTATATTGGAAATTTGTACCTTAATGTATATATATTTATATGTAAGAACCACCCCCCCCCCCTTCCCGCTTCTCGTCTGTACTTGGGTTTTTACCACCCCTACTCGGCTTTCTCCCAAACCTGCAAAACCCATTTCACCACGCAGAGACTTGGGGCCAGGCGGGAGTAGCTTTTCCCCTCTGACTGTGGACACTCCAAGTCCTTAAGGCCAGGGACCCTCTCCCGTGAAAGGCTGAGCCACACTGCTGAGTCCTGCAGCCCTCCCCGAAACACAATCGCGGGGGTGGGTGCTGGCGGCCAGACCCGCTTTTTGGTGTGTGTTTGCTGTTGCTTAAATTAATCCTGAGTGACGGCCTCAATTCCTCTCCACAAAGAGACCATTTAATGCCCTCCCTTCTAGGGTGAAACTTCCATTTGCCCCCTGAGTCCAGGTTGGCAGCTCAGGCTCCCAGCTCCCAGCTCTCCTGGCCTTCCCCTCGGGTGCGCCCAGGGCGCGGAGGCCGGTTCCCTGTGCACACATGGACCTCAGGAGCGAGTGTGGGTGGGTTTTGAAGGGGTGTGAGATATCTTAAAATAGAAACACATTGCTGAGCAGAGGCGGGGGAGGGGGCGGGGAGGGGGTCCCAGGGTTCCCTAGATGGCCCCACTGCCCAACCATAGCGCTTTGATGCCCCAGCCTAGCTGAAGAAAGTTAGATGGTCTTCCCGCACCTCCCTTCTCAGCCCCTCTAATGGCCCCAGGCTTTTCCTGTCCACGTGTGCATCACGTTGTGGCCCTGTGCAAACCCCAGCAGAGAGGTACCACCCATGCCCTGTATGCTAGACCCCTGCGTGTGTTCACCGACAGGTGCCCACTGCCTGTGGGCTCCTTTCACCTCGGGGTGTTTGTGTGTGTGTGCGCGCATGGCATTCCCCAGACCCCTTGCAACTGACCCGTGCCTGGAGGGGGACACGGGTGGGTGGGGTCGTGAGGAAACCTCTCCTGGGCTCAGGAAGTGGGAGGACTGTGTGCTTTCCACCCTGCAGAACGTGGTGCTGACTGTCGGTCACTTGCACCGTGTACCACAGGGTGCGGGGGGACAGCACAGTCTCCAGGGTGTGGACAGCGGGGCTCTGGGGCTCCAGAGTGCCCTCGGCCACCAGTGGGCTCTGCGCAGAGTCGGGAGTGCGCGAGGAGAGGTCAAAGGTGGGAAGTGGCGCCTGCAGGCCGCTCCTCTGGGAAGTGCGTGTGGCGCGCGGGGCGGGTTCGCTCCGGCCGAGCTGCTCCAGGGTCGATTCTGGAATGAGGACCTCAGAATACAGTCGCTCTGTAGACTGGGGAACTCCCGCACTGTTCAGGCACCGCTCCGGTCCACCGTACCGGGCCCTCACGCCTTACAGCGACCCCAAAAGTGACTCCAGTAGGCCTTGAGGACTGGCTCGGTTCGAAGGGTGGGGCCACACCAAAGGCCGCCGCCAGGAAGGGCTCAAACGGAGGTGCGCGCTCTTGGCCTCTAAGGCCGGCTCCGTCCCCAGTCGTGCGTCTGTGCGCGGGGCGCCTTTGCCTCAGCTTCACTCCCCCTGTGCTCACCCTGACCTCCGACGGGATCAGGCAGGAGAGGGCTTTGGAAACGAAATGGGTGTTGATGAACCCTGTTATGCTGTGGCCGTTTTAAGTGCCCCAGAGCCTGAGGGCGACTTGGGGGTCTCAGTCTGGAGAGGGGCCCTCCTCCGCGCGGCGTTGTGCACGTCCCGCCTCCAGATCGCAGGCCCAGAAGGAGCCTCTCTCCCTGTATCCCCAAGCAGCCTCGTTTTGGGGAATAAGGGCGGGGAAATTTACCACGGGAGATTTTTGTTTGTTTTGAGGGTTGGCTGGGTTTGGGGGCGTTTGGCCTCCATCGAGCATGGGGAAGAAATGTGACTAAGTGGCAGAAAATGCGCTTTCCCTTTCCCTCTCCTCTGCCTTCAGGCCGCAGGGGTTGCGCCGCTTCCAAGAAACTTAAAAAAAAAAAAAAATCCCCCAGATCCCCTCTGGTCAACACGGTCTTCCCTCTCAGGGCGGACTTCTTTTGGAGGCGCTGAAGCCTCCCCACCCATTGCTACCAGCCATTTTGCTGCAGTTCCCGGGCAGGCCCGGGGAGCGGGGAAAGTGGAAAAAGAACGTGTGTGCGCTCAGTGGGCCAGACTTAACCTGTCGGAGGAGGAGGCTAGGGTCCCACTGATGTCCTCCGAGCCTCCCCCGAGCTCAGGCAGCCCCCGGACTTGCAGAGAAAGCACGGGGAGGGGGGCGCACCCACCAGCGCCCTGGGAAGCCAGTGATAAACCGATTTCTCATCCTGCGAATTACTTCAATTCGAGTTGGTGGTTTTAGGTCCTGTACCTTTTCCACGTACAGATGACTCACCCTGCTCCAGTTGGGTGGGGGGAGGTGACCCCGGAGTGCAGGCCCTCACCTGGGACCCAGAGGCCGCCCAGCCCGCCAGCAACTCCCCTGACCCCACCAAACGCCCAGACCACACTTAGCTCCTCCCCCCTTTTATTTAGGGCGATCTTTCCCCTCTTCTTCAAAACAATATTTTAAAGGAGTTTTGTTATTTTTACAAAAAGGCGTGAGACAGAGGCTGAATGATGGAAACAGGCTGTTTAAAAAAAAAAAAAAAGAAAGAAAGAAAGGAAAATACGTGCCCGTGGCACTCCGTGGAGCTGGTGAGCGTTTCCTGCCTCTCCGCTGAGCTCTTTCGCGGGCTCCCCGGTAGAGCCGGGCGGGCGTGGGGCACCTGGGCTCCCCGCCGCCAAAAAGGCACCGTAGAATTGCGAGGGTTCTTATGATTTTAATAAAATCGTGGTGTCTCAGTTAAGGAGTGCGTTTCTGCGCTGCCTCTCCTCGGAGCCCGGGTTTGTCACGGCAAATCTGTAATCAGAGAAAAATACCAGCTTTGTTGAGGGTTAGAATATAACATTGGTTAATGTGTGTGGTTTTTTTTTTTTTTAAATAATGTTAAGCATTGGAATAATTAAAGAGTGAGAAATCACTTGTCTTTCCTCTCCCTTCGGCATTGTCTTATTTAGGAGTGGGGAGCGCGCTTTTCGGCAGCGCTGGTTAGTTTTAATGCGAGCTTCTTTCTCACCAGCCTCTCCCTCCGCTCCGGTCTGGTTCGCAAATCCCCAAACTGGCACAAGCCGGGAAACTTGCAGCAGCAGCGGTGGTGGCGGCGGCGGCGGGCGGCCGTTCCCTTCTGGAGTTGGAGCCTCGCTTTCTTTTTTTACCCTCTTTCAGAGACAACCCTCTCCGCTTCCCTCCCCGCCTCTGGGCCCTGACCCACTGCCTAGTTTGCGCTAGAGCGATTTAAAAAGGAAAGAAAGGAAGAAAGGAGTCGGGCGCTGGTACCCCCGTGCCAGCCGAGGGCACGTTTCCCAGGCAGTGGGCTGGTGGGAGAGTCAAACCGGTGTGTGTGTGGGGGGGAGTCTCCACGCCTATTCTGCACCTCACCGCCCCCCCTCCCCCGTAGGATCAAGCAATTAAGTGTTTCTAAAGATCAGAGAGCTCAGATCCCATGTCATATTTTTTGAAAATATTTTTTATTGATTTCAAAGAGGAAGGGAGAGGGAGAGAGAGATAGAAACATCAACGGTGAGAGAGAATCCTTGCCCCTGCACGCCCCACACGAGGGATGGAGCCCGAAATCCGGGCATGTGCCCTGACTGGGAATCAAACCGTGACCTCCTGGGTCATATAGGTTGACACTCACTCAACCACTGAGCCCACCATGTTTTTAATGAAGCTGACCAGTTTTTCCTTCCACCCCCTCTGACACAGGTAAAGAAAATGCGGCCCCTCAAGGGCCCTCCTTGGCAGGGGAGAGAGCTAGCTAGCACTTGGGATGGGCCTGGCGAGTCCAGCCCCAGGACAGTGCCACCGCCACAGGGTCTACATTTGGAGCCAGAGAGCAGGGTGCAGGCCTTCCGTGGGCACGCCGGCCTGGAGGGAAGTGGAAAAGAGAGGAAGGGACTCTGTCAGGGTCGCACAGGTTTGCTCCAGGCTGCTGGGAGGCTCAAGGGCTGCCCTAGGCTCCCCTCCCTCCCCCCTCCCCTCCCGTGTGGGGCTGCCGTAGCGCTGGGGGGAGACACGGCTGCACAATGAGAGGGGGAAGTGGGTAAGAGATGGGGTAAGGGCCGGTGCCCACTGCCCCAGTGGCTGTGCAATGCCTTGGCCTTGCAGAGGGAGTTAGTTATTTGCTTCAGGTGTTTTTAATTAAATGTGTTTCTCTTTTTTCCTCGTTATTCCGTGCTCGGACTTTTTAGTGATCCTTTGCGTTTGTCTTTTTACATAAGCAACCGCTCCCCCCCCTCCGCAAGAGATATTGTGGGAGGTATTTTGCCTTCAAGTGCTTTCTCTTTCCTGCTTTTTTTTTTAAAAAAAGAAACTTAATTTTAAAATTATAAAGTAAATTTAGTGCCAGTGAAAGTGAGGGGGGAGGGGGGAGCCAGCTGGGGCTGGAGCCAGGGAAGGGGGTGGAAGATGCCACAGGGCTGGGCCTCCCTCCCTCCTGGCAGCCCCAGCCCAGGACTCGCTCACTCTCCAGGTCCCCTCCTCACCACTGCCACCCGCTTCCTCCCCGGGCAAGGCTCTTACAGACTGGGCTGAGGGCAGCCTTCCCTGACGGGTTCTCATTCAGGAATCCCTGGCTCTGCAGCCCCTTTCCCCCTCCATCCAGGTGTATGTGTGCCATCCATCCTTCGGTTTTCCAGCTTGGTGGCCCCGGTTTGTTCCTTCCCCCCCCCCCCACACGACCTGCAGATCTGCTGACGCTTCTGCTCAGGTGGTTCTCCTGTTGTTGGGGTCAGAGCTGGGCAGGCACAGAGAGGCATGGGAACCCCTCGGCAGCAGCCAGCAGCGAGGAAGCCAGGGGCTTCTTTTTATCCCTCCTCCTCGTCATCCTGTGAGCAGTGCACGGTGCTAACACATGGATGGACGTAGGTGCTCACATTGGAAACCACTGGTGCGGGCAGGAGCTGTTTCTAAGGCGTTCATATCGTGAGAGCTCTGTAGCTTAGGAACTCAAGGCCCCCTCGGCGCGCCGAAAATGTTGTATTTTTTAACCTGGGTGGGGTGACACAGGTGTGTCCGCTTTGTGACAATGTCTTGTGCGGCCCACTTAGACCGGTGCACTCTTCCTTACACGGGCCACACTTCAGTTAAAAAGTTTTATTTTTGGGGGGGAAAAAGGGGGGAGGCCCGGCCTCAAAAGTGAAGGCTGTGTGCTAGAAAACAACAATAATAATGAAAATAAAGAGCGTCCTCCAGGTTGCTCTGCGCAGGCCTCCCTGCTAAGGGATGGGTGGAGGGGCTTGTAAAAATGAGTGGGCTGATAATAAAGCCTGCCCGCGTGAGGCCCACGAGGCTTCCAGACCCGTCCACGTGTGCCGAGGGCCTGGGGACTCGCTGCAGACTCAGGTCTAGCGGTCGGATTTGAACCTCTCAGAACCCCAGGATGAAAAGTGGTAAGGAGGACGTTTCTTGCCAATTACATTTTGCTGTCAACATCTGGAAAGCAAAATTGCAGCTGTTCTCCTGCCTCCCCCCTCCCCATTACCACCTCCTTTTTTTTCTGCACACTTAAATTTTTTGTGTGCGTGCCATCCATACTTCGGTTTTCTGCACTGTTAAAACATTTTCACGGCTCCACTCAAATCGAGTTGTTGGGTTTGGACTTAAAAAAAATATATATGTATGTGTGTGTGTGTCTTCTAGTTGACTATAGTTTTTGTAGCAATGCGTTGGAACAGGCCTGCAAATCAATGGATAACCCCCTCCCTTTCCTGTCCCCCCACCGTGGCCTTCCCAGCACAGCAGGTCAGAAGCTGGGGGAGGACTCTGCCGCCCTCGCCTCGGCTCCTCCCGGCAGGTACTGACAGCTTCGCCCTCCCCGGCCCTTCTGCCGTGTTTTTGTTTTCCCTTCGCCCCCCAAAAATATTTGAACCAAAAAGCCTCTTTTTTTTTCCTCCACCCACAGCAAACTGAAAGGGCTAGTGAACCGTGATTCAACAGAGCGAGGGCGCCTCTTTTCTTCCTTAGCATTAATTAACTCAAGTTCGTTAGGACGTCGGGTCTGTCGCCCACAGTTTTCTCTTGTGTGTGCTGAATCGGGTCATAGAAGGAGACTTCCCGTGCAAACAGTTTGTGTTGGAGCTGGAGGACGCAGAGGGGGAGAGAGGGTGAGAAAGAAAGGGAGCCGGGAGCAGCGGATTGTGGCGGGAGAGGTAGGCACGGTCCCGAGCGCTCGGGTGCCAGCCTCCGCCGGGGCCAGACACCAGGGGAATGAGGATTCTCCGGTTTCCTTGGCAATGAGCCTGATCATAAAATAGTTGTGGGAGCAATACATGTTGAGGGGTTGAAAAATGTCTTCCTTCCAACTTTTAAAATTGTACGTTTTGGGGAGGCCATTTACCCAGAAAGAGCCCGACCTGCTCCCCTGAGCCCTGGAGCCGTAAAAAGCCCCCCGGCCGTTCCCATCCCGACCACCCAGCACTCCCCCTGGGGGCTCTGGGCACTGCACGTTGCCGAAGCAACTGCAAGAAAGAGGCTCTCTCAGCCAAGGGCACTGGAGTGCAGACATGGCGATGGCAAGGGGGCTGAGAGAAACTCTCCTTTCTCACCCGGGCCGGGCCGGAGGAATACACCCAGCAAAGCAACTGGGGTGTCGCCGCCGCCGCAGATCCTGGTAGAGCTCTGGCAAGGGCCTGGCAAGGTTGCAGGAGGAGTTTCAGAGGTTCGGGACTGGGGGGTGGGGGTGGGGGGAGAGGAACATCTTCCCTGGATAATCCCTCCGCCTTTCCTGGGGTCTGCAGTTGGCAGCTGGGCCTCCTGGGGGTTCTCAACATTTTGCCTTTTGCTCTGGCCTTCTCTCTCGCTCCGCAGATATTACCTCGCTGTGCTGGGCACAGACCTCACCTTCCTGTGCTCATCTCCCCTTCCTGGGCCTTTGGTCAGGTTTTCAGTTTTTTTAGAGAAACGTGTAAAGCTAGACTGTGGGGTTCTTCCTTCTCCCCCAGTCTTGGGCCACCATGGACTGAGTCTTTCCCGGTCCAAGAGGTGGGCGAGGCTCAGGCTGTACAGGGCCCTTGACCCTCGCAGCCCTTGGCTGTCATCTGTCCTGTGCGTTCTTAGCTCTGGGGGGACCCCATCCCCGTGTAGGCCCCCCCCGCCCCCCCTCAGGAGAGGGCTCTGGCCTTCCCAGCTTTTACTTCTATTTGGTGACACAAGGAAGTTGCAAGCTAAATAATGAATTAAAGACTAGGGTTTTTGTTTCCTATTCCCTGTAGAGGATGAAAGTAAACAATTTCCAGTTGCACTGGAGAGAATAGACTGTCTCCCTCAGTCCCCCTGTTCCTACCCTATTTCATTCGGTGCCAGGAGGGTGAGGGGAGATGTGCCTGGAGTAGGGTAGTGTTTAGAGCCAGAACGAGGCTGCCTGTTGGCCAGATCCCAGACCACCGCTCCCGGTTTGTAGTCTGGAGGAGAAAGGGAAGGGGAAAGGGGGGGACGGTTTTATAGGAGAGGAGTGTGCAGCCTAGTTCTGAGGCAGCCCCTGTCCTAGACCCAGCACTGGGGTGTGGGGGCAGATCCATTCAGCCAGCGTGAGGGCGCTGGAAAAGCCGTGTTGGGGCCGCCTTTCCCCCGAGCAGAGAAAAACAGGCCCAAGGCAGCCAAAAACCCGCTTTGTCCAAATTCTCGGAGCCTCCTCGCAATGTGCATTTCTGGTTTCCATGCCTGGCTTTTCCAGACTCTTGGAGGATTTTGCTCTGGCTGAGGAGTCCCTTCCAGCCTGCACCCCCTCCCACCCCCACCCCAGAGGAGGCCCCACCCCCATCAAGGACAAGCAGCAGTGGGGGGGGGGCCTTCCTTTTTCTGCCTTTTTCTCCCTCTCTGTCCCCAAGCCTGCGTCTGGCCACTGCCTTCTCGCTGTCCCTTCTGCAGTGGAACAAGATGGGAGATCGCAGCGAGACAAAGTCAGAGTCTGCTTTTTTGGTCGGGGCCAAGGCTGAATTATAAAATGCCAGGAATTGGGCAAAACTAATCGGGGCGCTATTTGTGGCCTTTTAAAATTCCCTGCGTCCCTTTTTCACTCAGGCTGCCGATATGCGATAATGCGATATGCGGTAGCAAAAGGGATACTGAAATATCTGGTAATTTCTGTGTGGGCTCTGTCAGTTATTTGCACTCACTGTGTAGAGTTATCCAAATTAGCATGGATAGATATATATAATTAGCATGTGTCCAGGGTCTAAAAAAAAAATAAATCTAGGCCTTAAGGCGATCATAGGATTTTTTAAAGCTCACCAATGGCCCTGCCTTTAAAGATATAATTTCTTGTGCTTCTAGAGGTCTCACCCAACGTTGGCGGGGATGGGCCAGTTAAGAAGCCTATCTCAGACCGGGAAAATAATTTTGTTTCCTCCAAGGCATTTGAATCCTGTATATGTGAGTGAGGTTCTGTATGTCTTTTTTCTGTTTTCCCTTAAATAACCCACAAGGCCTCATTTGTTTTGTGGAGTTTTGGAAAACCACATGTTTCACTTTCTTGAGACAGAAGCAGTCATTTTTCTCAGCGAGGTTTTTTTTTTTTTTTTTTCCCTTCCCTTGTCCCAGAGCCCTTGTCTTTTCTCCTGGCTCATTTCTCCCTCCATCTTCGTCCGTCAGTCCTTCTCTCTCTTTGCAGTTTTGGGCCCAGCTCCTCTCTCTCTCTCTCCAGGCTTGGTTTCCTTGTCCTGCTCAGTCTTTTTCTTTCCGGGGCACGTTTCTCCTAGGGATGGCTGAAGCCAGCATGGGCATTATTTGAGAAATGTTTTACTGAGACCGTTGCTGTGTTTTTTTAAAAAATTAAATTCTATATACTGGACAATAGCAAGAGAGGCCTCTCTCTCACAAAGGCAGAAAAACTGCTTTCCGCACCCAAAGCCCATGTGAATGTTTAAAGTCTCACCTCTGGCTTCCCGGTTTTTCTTTTAAATGGGGAGAACACCCCCACATATCCCTGCTTTTCCTTGATATTCTCCACTTGCCGTGGTTAATTTTCTTTTTTTGTGCACTACTCTCACCAGCATCCCTGGCTTCCTATCCCCTCGGCTTTAGGTTGTTTTTCTCTCTCTCATTCCGTTCCCCCTTCCCCTCTCCTCCTCCAAGGCCTGGCTGTTCCCTGGCTCCCTCCATCCCCTGAACCCTTGAACTCCTGGAGAAGCCTGGACTCTTTGGAGGCTTTTTTTTTTTGTCTTGGCTCAGGTGGGGGTACTGAGAGTCTGAGCTCCCTGCAGGGGGAAGGGGCATCAGGAGGGGAGCAGGGAAGGAGTCTGGG
This sequence comes from Eptesicus fuscus, assembly GCF_027574615.1. Taxonomy (NCBI): domain Eukaryota; kingdom Metazoa; phylum Chordata; class Mammalia; order Chiroptera; family Vespertilionidae; genus Eptesicus; species Eptesicus fuscus. The sequence goes on from NC_072478.1 coordinate 19,862,619, forward strand.
TCTGGGACAGGTAATCTTCCAACAGGAGCCTCCACTCTCTTAACAAAAGGGGGACAGTCCCCTTTTGTCTGGCGCTCCTGAGGGGCGTGTCCAGGGCCCAAAGCAGCCACCAGTGGCACGCCGGAGGGAGGGTGGGGGGGGCTGCAGCGGTAGGGGGAGGGGTGTGCCAAGTGCCTCTAATGGAACCCCAGTGAGATCCTTCCCTGTGTGTGCCCACCGGAGAGAGAGGGAGCCCTTCTGCCCTCCCCCGCCAAGCGTCCGTCTGTCCATCCGGAATACCCTGGCTGCCCTTCCACGCCGGGGGAACTGGGTGAGGGAAGAGCACTGCCTGGGAATCCTCTCTGCCCACCTTCGAGGTTAAGGCCACTGGCAGAAGGACAATTGACGATTGTTCTCCCTCCGTGTTACTTCCCTGGGAAGGGCCTGCTGCTGCTCCGGTTAAGGAGCCTTGGAGGGGCGCCGTGGGCTTTGTGTGTGTGGGTCCCCGAGGGACACTCCACTGGCCCTCCTGAGCCACCTCTATGTCCAGTCTCTCCGTCAACCTTTGACCCCTCCCTCCATCCAGGAGCGAATCATGGATCTCCTCCCCAACTTCTGTGTGGATCCTTCCATCTGCCATCTCCCTACCACCTCCCCAGTTGTACCACCAGATTCAGAAACAACCCTGTTCCGCGTGTCTCTTGCACCCGGCACTGTGGTCTGTGAGACTGAACATGCCAGAATTCTCCAGGAGGCTCACGTTGGCCATTTTCTGTCTAGTGCCTAATATTTAGAGTAAATCAAAATACCAGAAAACACCCCTATGACAAACATAAACTCTCTCGTAGTTTCTACCATCTCATCTTGACTTTAGAACATAAGATTGCTTCTCTTGAGGTAGAGAGTATCTTATGTCACTCAGCTAACATCTTTGGCTAATTGGACCCGAGCTGGTTATTAACAGGACGTTAATTATTGAATGCCAACCCACGGGGCCTGTGGGCAATGACGCCTGCCTCCTGCCCTCTCACCTCTTACTGTCCGTCGGGGTCAGCCACCGCAGAGCTCCTGCCACACCATTCAGGGCCCAGACTGGGGTTGCAGGTGCTGGGGGGCACCTCTCCCATTGTCGGGGTTCAGCGTAAGTCTAGGGGCTACTTGTTTGTCCCCTCCCCCCACCCCGCTCTTCCCCGGGAACCTTTCCGCAGATGGGGAAGAAAGGGCACGAGTGAGCAGTGACCCTTCTTTTCCGTTGCCAGCCCAGGGCTGAGCCTCATCTTGGGCGAGGGCAGCCATGGGAGTGGTTTAGAGCAGGGACAGTCTCTCCCTCTCTGTGTTCTCATTCTCGGCTCTTCCCTTAATAACGGTCTCCTCCTGACGGCTTTTCCAAGGCCTACCGAGGCGCAGCTGCTCCGTCGTCCCTCCCAGGGAGCCTCCGACTCCCTCGTGCTGACCTCCCTGCCTGGGAGGAAGGCCCAGGGACAGGGGCTCCCCGTGAGCCTCTTCTCTGTGACTCGGTTTCCCCAACGTCGTCTCACTCTTCCTGCCGCAGCCCTTTCCTCACTGTGCTGTTGTTTCCCCTTTTGGCTCTCTCCCTGTCTGGTGGATTTCTCATTTTGTGCTCCTGCACCTTGCTCCCTAGGACTCGGGCCCTTTAGTGTAAATTGAATTGGGGGACAGGTAAGGATTCCCCTCCTCCAACCAAGAAACACTACACGCGGGTCCGGTGGAGGGGACAGAGCTGGGAACGCAAAGAATTAAGCATCTGGGCGGGGGGGGGTGGGGGGAGGTGTCAGTAGGACTCGGTGACCGCGTTGGGAAGTAGTGTCCATCTTCCTGCCTTTGTCACTTCTCTGGGATTGGCTGTGTGTGTGTGGCTGCACGGAGAGCTTGTCAGCGGAGTGGAGCGCTGTGACAGGAGGCTATTTTCACAAACTGTTGCAGTTTCTCCAGCCGAGCTGCATCGCGTTGGCATCCCTCGCCACCGTTAATGGAGCTTGCGTGGCTGGGTGTGGGCCCAGGGAGGCAGCCCACTTCGCTGGGGGCTGGGGAGGGGGCGCTCAGGGTGCCGGGGGCCGCCTGGTCTGGGAGTGCTCCTGAGAGCCGCAGCCCCAGGACGGAGGGGTGGAGGGGTGGCCGGGATGGCGGCCCCCTGGACGCCAGGTCCCTGCCCTGGAAGCGCTGCTGGCATCGACACTTTCCGAGCTCCCTTTCTTCGTCTCTTTCTATTCATAGCACCGCTTGCTCGTGTGTAGGGCCAAGGAAGAAAACTTCCACTCGCCCCTGTGCTCTCCATAAATAAAAAAGAAATAGGACCAGAAAAAGAGAGAGCGTGCAGGCTGAGAGAGACTGAAACCAAAACACAGAGAAGGCGCAGCTGCTTTCCCCAAGGCCTTCTGGGGCTCCCGCCCGCCCGCGCGCCCGCCCGCTCGCCTGCCCGCCAGCCTGCTCAGAGTCAAGCCTTTATTTATTTATTTTTCTGGCTTAAAAAAAAAAAAAAAAAGAAAGAAAAAAAAAATCCGAGTCTTCCTTGATCCTAGCCCACCCCCCACCCCACCCCCTCCAAATTTGCTGGGTGGCCACTGCCAAATGGACCCGAGTGGGAGCCTGGAATGAAAAATTCATAACTGCTGGACTTTGCTTGTTCATTAGACGTGAACTTGTCGATTGGGCAAATTGTTTTTGGTCTCCAACTGCCGGGGGCTCTCCCCACCCTCCCAGCTTGCTCGGTTCCCTCCTCCCCTTGGACGCAGCCATTGGCTGCTCGAGGGTGTCTCCTTGCCAAATAGGTGGATCCTTCTCTCTCTCTCTCTCTCTCTCTCTCTCTCTCTCTCTTTCCCTCTCTCTCTCTTCCTCCTCCCCCCCTTTTACTGGCTTTGGCAAGAGCAAATGGATGGGGATTGAGCATGAAAGGGGAGAGAGAGGGAGTTTGAGAGAGAAAGAGAAAGGAAGCAAAAAAAAAAAAAATCCAAAACCCAACCAACACACACACACACACACACACACACACACACACACACACACACACGGCCCCATCCCGTTTCCATCTCCCTTGCTCTCTCCCTCTTTCTTCCCTCCCTCCCTCGCTCCCTCTCTCTTCTGCCTCCGTCTGCCAGCAGCCACGGTCTGCAGCCGGTCCGAACTCGTCCCCTTCCCCGGGAATCTGCAGCTCCCCCTTCGCTGCGATCAGGCTCCGAGGCGGAGGGAGGCAGCTCCAAGTTTACACCCTGTGCGGCTGCCAAAGCCGAAAGCCTTTTTCTTCAGCTGCTGCGTTTCCCTCTCCTGGTTTTTGTTTTTGTTTTGTTTTGCACGGGGGTGGGGTAGGGTGTGTTATGGGTTGGTGGGGGTGGGGGTGGGTGGGAAGCAGGCTTTGATTTTTAAAATTTGCATATTTTTCTCTCTTTTAAAAAACTGGAATGGGATGCACAAGGGGTGAAATTGAAAAAAGAAATTTTTTTTGTTGGCTTTTGTTTACCTGCTGTGTGTGGGCAACCGGCTTGCTCCCTCTCTCGGCTTGCTATCCCTGACCTTTCTTTCTTTTTGCTCCTTTTCAAAAAAAAATATTAATTTTCCCCTTCTGTGCAATGGAGCGTGGGGGGGGGGGAGGGGGAAGGGTTTGAGAATCCACCCAAGCCCGGCCCCTATTCCCCAGAACACCAATAATAACCCCCTTTAAAACATTTACCTTCCTCCCCTGCTCCTCCTCCGCCCCCTCCCCCCACCCGCCCCCAACTCACAACTCTGTTGAGTCCAGAAGCTCAGAATCGGGCGTTGGGCTTTGCCGGGTGCTTCAGATCAATGGTAATTATTTAATTTTTTCCAGTTTTATTTTTGTAAACAGATATCAATTATTATTTAAACTTCAAACAAGCAAACAAGCAAAAAAGAAAAAAAAAAAACCCCAAAGCGAGAGCCCGGCCCTCTGTCACCTGACTGAGTGGGAAAGAGGGTGAAGGGGTCAGTAGGGACGGGGCGCAGGACGCCCCACGTAGCTTTTAACCCTAATGTGGCCGAGACAACCACCTTACTGGTGCTAACAGGAAGCGTTTTGTTCCTTATTACTGTGGTTAACATTAGTGTCGGTGTCGATGACAAAGCTGGGGTCACATATTTAGGATGTAGATCTGATTTTTTAAAACGCTGGGGTGGGTGTTCCAATTGGAGCAGGCGAAGAGAGAATGAAAACAAGCTGGGGAGGGGGAGGCCAGACCCGTCTCCTCACTCGCTGGCTGGTGGATGTCATGTTCTCTCTCCTTGGGGGTGGCCGAAAGCCGACCGGTGTTGGGGGCGAGGCGGCACCCACCCTCCCCGAGTGTGCGTCCACGGGCGTCCGCGCAGACCGGGCGCCGTGTCGGGGCGAGCTGACACGAGTTCCAGGCTGCGAGCGAACATGGAGCTGTCATGGGCGCGACAGAGCCTGGCGGGGATACCAGCAGCGTGTGTGTGTGGACCGCAACGTTGTCTGTGCGCGCGTGTGTGTGAGTGAGTGAGGGGGAGAGAGAGAGAGAATAGGTGTGTGCTCGGGCTCCCCGCGCCTCCGTCTGGCTGCTGCGGCTGAGATGGGAGCAAGCGGCGGGCCAGGCTGGTGGTGCCTCCAGACGACACTTTCGTAGAACAATCGCAAGAGGAAACTGCCGTGGGTGGGAGGAGGAGGAGGAGGAGAAGGGGATTTCTTCCGTGTCCCTTCTAACGCTTTTCTCCCGTTCTCTTTCCCCCTCACCCCGTCTTCCCCTCCTCCCGCCCTCCCTCGCCCCGCATGCTCCCGGCTTGCCGCCTGCAGGATGAGTTCCACCCGTTCATCGAGGCGCTGCTGCCTCACGTCCGCGCGTTCTCCTACACCTGGTTCAACCTGCAGGCGCGGAAGCGCAAGTACTTCAAGAAGCACGAGAAGCGGATGTCGAAGGACGAGGAGCGAGCGGTGAAGGACGAGCTGCTGGGCGAGAAGCCCGAGATCAAGCAGAAGTGGGCGTCCCGGCTGCTGGCCAAGCTGCGCAAGGACATCCGGCCCGAGTTCCGAGAGGACTTCGTGCTGACCATCACCGGCAAGAAGCCCCCGTGCTGCGTGCTCTCCAACCCCGACCAGAAGGGCAAGATCCGGCGGATTGACTGCCTGCGCCAGGCCGACAAGGTGTGGCGGCTGGACCTGGTCATGGTGATTTTGTTTAAGGGGATCCCCCTGGAAAGTACTGATGGGGAGCGGCTCTACAAGTCGCCCCAGTGCTCGAACCCCGGCCTGTGCGTCCAGCCACATCACATTGGAGTCACAATCAAAGAACTGGATCTTTATCTGGCTTACTTTGTCCACACTCCGGGTAGGTCACTCTCGGTCCCCCCACCCCCCCATTTTATTTTACTTGCTGGCGTTTGTCCTGTTTATTGTTCCTTTTCTCTCCAAATGATGCACCCAAAGGACCTACCCAGGGCACCCGTCCTGCCGAGGCCTGCAGCGCGTTCGATGTTCAGTTTTTCCTTCTGTTTCCCTCCACCCTCTCTATTCTTTCTCCTTGGCTCCCTTGCCATGCTCTGATGTCCGATTTTCGTGCATCTGCATCTTTGAAGGACCATCTTACCCAAAAGACATTGCAGGTCTTAGGACTGGGGCCATGATGTCCCAGAATTACCTGCAATGGTGAGAGTTTGTGATAAACACCACCACCAAAAAAAAAAAAAAAAAAAAAATCCACTCATTGCTCTGATTTAACATGAGTCAGAAGAAGTATTTGGGGGCAGTTGCTGGCTTTCCTACCGCTTCCCCTCAAGTTCAGGGAAGGCCGGATTTGGCACAAGCGGGGTGGGCAGCAGTTCGGTGGAGAGAGGGATGGAGAGAGGGGTGCGTAAAAACCTCTGGGTACGAGACAGAATGAATAGAAAAGAGGAGCGCAGGCAGAGGTGGGCAGATTCTGGGGCCCAGATGCCCAGGCAGGAGCTCTGTGGGCTGGGGTTTGACTGTCGGAGAGTAAGGAAGTCATTTGATTTCACAGAGAGTGAAAAGGAGCATGAGATTTCCTATGCTCTTCCCCTTCACCTGGTTTCTTTTCTGCTGAAGTGACCAGAAAACAGGATGGACGCCCACACTCCCCGCACCTCTGCTGGCGGGCAGAGAGGCTTTGGGGCACAGGCATGTCAGGGAGTACGGAAGAGATCTTAAAGAAGCAAAGAAAGTAAAAAAACAAAAACAAAAAAAACAACCAACAACTGTAACATTTCCTTTTCTTTTTGTGTTCCAAGTAGTTCCAGTTCTCTTTGCTTTTCCAGTTTTACTCTGCATTTTGGGTCAGGGTGGTTCACTTTTCCTCTTCTTTTCCCTCCCCCCCCCTTTCCCTTTTTATAATTTCTTTCCGCTTTTGTTTTCTTACAAATTGAAACAGAGATGGCTGGTTAATTTTTAGCCTCCACTCAGCTACGCCCAATTTACTGCCGCCTTTGAAACCTAAATGGGCGGCACTCTGTGATTAAGCAAGGCAGAAGTGTGTTTACATTATGCCCAACCAACTTGTAATGAGAGGGCTACCAAGCCTTTCTCTCTGTGTGTGTGTTTTCCTTTCCACCATTCCAGTATGTTTTCCTTCTTTCTCTCTTTATGCGAATGTAAGAGAATGTGGCTTAACTTCAGCTCTAGTGAATGTTCTTTCCTCGCAAGTGTGTGTGTGTGTGTGTGTGTGTGTGTGTGTGTGTGTCTTCCTTCCTGTTCATTCACAAAAAAGCAAAGCAACTCACTTTTCTGCTGTGGTCACCCCTTTGCCTCTTTGGGAAGTTGGGAGGAGTGGTATGACTTAATCCAGAAATGAAATTTTGGGGAGCTTTCAGCATTGTGTGTCAGGAATGTAACCTCGACTAAAAGTTTATATGTTGAACTCGGTTTGGGGGGGGGGCGGCAGGGAAGAGGTGGTATTTGAGGCCTCTCTTCTTACTTGTTTTCTCTTGTTCTGAAAGGTGGCTTTAGTAGTTGGTTGGAGGCAGATGGCCCCCCCCAACCCCGCCCAACTCCACCGCCCTCTGCGGATCTTTCTAGGCCTGCACCTGTCCCTGTGACTATCCTGAATCCTCGTGGAGAATGACCAACTGCTCGTTTTCTCCCTTGTTCATCCTTGTTCTCTCTGAAAAAGAGACTCAAGAAATTTTTAAAAGTTACCCCCTCATTCTCTGTCTATACCTAGTGGTGTTGGAGGCGGCTTGGGGAGGCTTGGAGCCTCCAGCTTGTAACTCCTCCATGCGGGGATCCTGTACCTTTTGGTTTTAGAAACAGGGTCTCTATGACAGAAACCAATATTCATCTTCCTCCTGCGCTGGTCTCCTCCGGCCCGCTCTCCACGCGGGTCCCTGGAGCTGAGCTGTGTTCCTGGCTTCTTTTATTTTAGGCCAGATTCTTGACTGCTGCCACCATGGATGGGGCCGAGGTAGGGTGATGTTTGTGCGAGGAAAGAGGCTGTTTCCTGGCCAGCCTCCTCTCCCCTGAACTGACCAGGCAGATGTCGGGAGAAGAGAGGTGTCCCCATCCGCCCCCAGATGTAATGAGGTCATTGGCCCGGGAGTATGAGTGAATTCATGCTGCCCATCACCCGCAGCCGTGGCACCTCTGTCCTGGCTGAGTTCCTTGACAAAAGCTGAGTGGAGAACTAAGGATTTAAAAAAAATAATTTGTCCATAATTCAGGTCCCTGAACTCCAGAGAATTTCAATGAAGGCTTTTTCTGGCTGGAATTGCTTTAATTCAAGTGTGCTTTACTGAGAGAGTGAGGGTGAGTTGGTGTGGCACGGGCCACCACTGGGCCTTGGGTAGATGGTCTCGGGATGGTGTGAAGCGGGCACGGCTTCTCCAAGTCACCCCAGTTTGCTAGAAAATGTCTTCTGGCCGAGCCCCCACATGGCATCGATGTGGCAGCACTGCCTTCTCCATGCTCAGACCCGCAGGCGTGCTCCTTCCTCCCGGTGCAAACTGGGGGAGCGGGCGGGGTGGCCAGGGCTCGGACAAGAATTACCTTGGACTCTAAAAGAAGTGTTTTCTTTCCTTAAAACTGGGCTGAAGAACCTGATCTGGGCTGAGCGGACGGTGCCGGGTTTGATGACAAGCCACCTTGACATGGTGGAAAGTGTGGGGGAGTGGCTTCGCCTCTGGGCGCCATTGTCATGGTGGCTTTCTGGAGCCCTTGCTCTGCCTCCCCTGAAGCTTCAAGAGGTGGCCTGGTTGAGAGGGAATAAAGGACGCCAGAGTGATGGCGGGAGCTCTGCTCCCAGCCTACGGGGTCCGAAAGGTTGTGTGTTGTGTCCTCCGTGCGGGCAACCTTCCTTCTAGGAATCTTGCCGCATGTCTACCCCATGTCGGAGGGGAGGTTGAGGCAGAGCGGGGCCGGAGAGCACTGCCGTGGGGAGGAGAAGGTGGTGCGTGTCTGGTGACGTCCTCCCATCCAAAGGGGGTGTCCCGGGGCGCGTGGCCAGAGGTGGAGATGAGCGTGGGGCCCGGAGGCCTCCGCCTGTGTGAGGAAGGACGGCGGAGCTGGGCTGGAAGCGCTGGTCGGCTATCTCCAAAGCTGCTTCAGGGTCTGAAGGGGAACCGGCATCTTCAGGCCTTCCCCGACCGAGGCCCTCACCCCGGAAAGAGGAACGAGCTGAAAGTAATGAATCGCTTTACCGAGTGGACATGTCAGCTTGTCCGCATCAGATCCTTCCAGCAGGCCCGCGGCCGCGGCCCGCGAAGTCCAGGCATCTGGGTGGTGGCTCCTCTCTTTATCGCAGCTTCTCCGTTGCGGAGACATGTACAGTAGAAGGAACCCCCATCGCCAGTGCCAACCGTTGTCGCCTTATGGCCGGTCTGCATTTATCCATAACCCCCGCTGCCCACCCACGCCGGGTTGTTTAGAAGAAAATCCAGGCAGTGTAGCTTTTCATCTGTAAGTATATTTCTGTATCATCTCTAAAGATAAGGAATTTTGAAAAACGTATCCATAGTACCACCATGACACCTAAAAATAAGCAGCATTTTTTTTTTTTTTTTTTTTTTTAGTGTGTGATCCGATCGTCAGTGTTCACTTGTCCCTAATTATCTCCTAATTTTGTTTGTTTGGATCTGGATCCAAATCAGGTCTAAGCATGGCAATGGGTCGATCCGTCTTTCAAGATATCAGCTCTAGGCGATCCTCCTCCTGTGTTCCTCTTTCTCTTGGTTTCTTTTCTAGCAGCTTTTGGGTTGTCGTTGAAGGAACCAGGTCATTTGTCCTGTAGGGTTTCCCGTCTGACTCTGCAGGCTCCGATTCCCTGCGTCAGTCAGTGCACTGCTATGAAAGGAGATCTGCACACCCGCCTCGCCTCCAGGCCTTACCTGTGGAAGCAGACGGGTTAGCACCTGAGGATCTGTCCAAGTGAACTTCTCCAGGTGCAGGGTCGTCCTCAGGTATAGCATGTCCCTGGTTTTTGCACTCTGCTTCGGGGCTTGGGACTTTGCAGAAAGCACCGGTTTTGGGGACCGAGGGAGGGCTCCTGGTCGCCCTCCTTCCTCGGTAGTGGAGGCCATCACTTGGCCACGTCAGCCGTGCCAAGATATGGCTGTGCCGGCAATGCTCCCCCAGGCCTCCGCTGGAGGCCCAGTCCGTCTGGTGGCACTAGTGTGAATTCGTGGGAAGGGCCACAGGAGCACCGGCTGCCCTTTGTGGGGGGCGGGGGGGGGGGCGGGGGCTAACTCCAGCCATGGCCACTGTGCCTCCTTTTTCAAGCCCCAGAAATGCCACTGGTCTGCGGCTTCGAGGCAGCGCCATCTGGTGTCAGGGCCAGCAAAGACTGGCCCAGGAACCAGATTCCTACTGTGCGAGAAATGCGGGCTATCGTCTAACCCCCAGAACATCCTGGAAGAGATGTCGCTATTGTTCAGCTTCGGTTGTAAAACTCTTCTGTTCGTCTAATCCGGGGAGGCAGCATAGTAGGCAAGCAGCGGGTTACTGTTGCGATTACTGTCATGACGTCATGGGCCCAAGGCTGTCTTCTTCTTCCCTTTACCTGTAGGTCTCATTTCTCTGTCGTAAGGGACAACTCAGGTGTAACATGGCAGCCTTTCAAATGCTTAAGGCAGCTCTCGGGGTTCCTTTCTACCTCGCTCCCCTGGAAGCTGTTCCTCCTCCAGACTAAACCTGCCGTTCTCTCATGCCTCCCGCGTTTGACACAGCCTCTTGCGCCCTTGCCTTTTGCTTACCTGGAGCCTTCTGCATGGAACGCGGAAACTGCAGGCGCGATCCGATCTCATGGCAGCCGCTACAAGATTTGCAGGGCCTTCCAGCTATGTAATTTGCGGGGCCCAGTGTAAAATGAAAACGTGGGGCTCCTAGTTCAACATGATTAGGAATTGCAATGCGACAACAAACAGTTAGAGCACGGGCCTGTGCGACCGCCCACGTCACACCCGTGTGAAGCTGGCCCAGGCTGCCCTTGCTCTGTTAACGGGACATCGGGTGCTTGGCTCTGAGCGGTGTGGCGGGGTGGTGGGGCTCAGGCTGATCTCAGAGAGGAGATCCGAAATGCCCAGACCCTGTCCTTGAGCTTGGTCTTGTTGTGGAACCCCCTTGACTATCTGCTCCCCTCCCTTTGTCCGTTGCATATCCACCACCCAACCGGCTAGAGGCCCCTGCTGGCTGCGATGCACAGGGGGTCTTGGGGGAGCGCTCACTCTGCTGGCTGAGTTGGAAGCTGTAGCTCCGGGAAGAAAAGAACCACCCTTGTCTGAGCTTGAATGGGCAGCGTATGGGCCACGGGTAAGCGGGAGGGTACCTACAAGGCCCAGCCTGGTGACCGGCTGTGCTCCACCGCCCACCCAGAGGAAAGGGGGCCGCCCTGCAGCAGGAGGGCTGGGGTCCAGACGCGCAGAAGGACTTCCCGAGGGTTTGATTTACTTTTTGGCATCGCCAAAGGATGGTCGAATTTCCTTTATTCATGAAATGTGCACTTGGTGAACCTACTGTGAGCAGGGCCCGTCTAAGAGTGAGAGCCTCCTGCGTGCGGCCGGCAGGGTTTGGGTGAAGGCCTGGTGATGGAGGCACCATCCTGCAGCCACCCTGCAGGCCCGACTGACCGACCGACCGACCGACCGACCAGGACCGTGTGTTGACCCATGCGAGAGGGGCGGGAAGACCCGGCAGAGCTTCATGGGGGCAGCTCCCAGTGGGCCGTGAAGAGGGAGGCAGGGCCCATCTGGCAATCTCCCAGGGTTGCAGAGATCTGGGGTGCCTAGGAAGGGTGGGCCGGAAGGTCCGAGGGCTGTGCCATGTCCCCCTCTGTTCTGGTGTCCCAAGGCAGCTGGGGAGAGAGGGCACAGCTGAACGTCCCCCTTTCTGCCCAGGGAAGAAGGCGGCTCCCTCCCCACCCCTTTTTCTCTTTGCCCCATCCGTCCCACCACCCCCCTGTCTCAGGAGCTGCCACGCTTCAGTTATTTTATCCTTCAGTGTCCGATTCAAAAGTCCTTTCAAAGGCCCCAGCCGTGTCAGAGCGGTGCTCGCACAAAAGGCCTCTTTGATTTCTTGTTTGTTTTCATTTGCCAATGGAGGGGGAGGGGGCGGGAGAGAAAGAGCTGCTGGGTTTTAAAATTTTGATTTGGGTTGCTTCATTCTCAGAGGGGTCGGCTCCCTGGAACTCCTTTCTGAGTTGGGGGCTCGGAGGCAGGGGGCACCCTTCCGTGGAGAGGGCTGGAGTGGGAAGTGAGGGCTGTCCCTGCAAGCACGGGAAGGAGGTGCATGTGTGTGTGGGGGGGTAGGATATAGTCATTGATTCACCTTCTTATGTTCTGTGCTGGGCCTGAGGGTGGGCAGGGGCAGGAGGGCATCCCACTGCTTGGACAGGGAAAGTTCTGAAGTGCCTGGCACCCAGGGACAGTCCCCTACAGGGGCCTGCTCAGGGCTGTAGGGTTTGCGTCGTCCTGAACCTCGGCTTTGTCATTTTCTCTTTCTCGTCCCAGATTCTGTCGTTGCCCTCTTGGTCGGATGCACAGGGGGTGGGCGTCCTTCTAGCATGCACACTCCTCTGATACTCACAGCACCTTGAAATACAGACCGGGGCTCCCCACTTTCCTTCAGGGAGTGATGTGGGGGGGGGGGGTGAAAGGTCTGCCCAGCAGCATGCTGCCCACAGGCCTGGGACGAGCCCCCGTCCCCCGAGTCTTGCTCTCTCCCCCTGCGCCTCCCGTCTCCCCAGGATGGCCAGTGTGTGCGACACTTCAGCGTGGGCACCCCTCCCAGAGGACCCAGGCGATGGCTTGTGGAGGACTCTGGGGACAGGCCTGTACTGCCGAGGCTCTGGCAGGCCGGGAAGGAGCCACGGCTGAACCGGGGCCAAAGGCACCCACCCCTGCCTGCCCGTGGTTTGGGGCTAGAAACACCAGCCCAGGGCCCGCCTGTCAGGTGCATATGGAAGCCCACGTGGGCGTGCCCTGACGTACCAGTGAGAAGGTCGTCATGCCCGCGTGCAGGCCTGATTGCAGGGGTTCGGGGGGGGGGGGCGCTGGGGAGCGAGGCTTGGGCAGGTGGTCACGGGCGTCAACAACAGGGAAGTGTGCCCACTGGGTGAGGGGGGCTCCGCCGGGCCTGGCTGGCAGACGGGAGGAGGAGGCTGGGGGGCTGAGCGATAGATAAATATAGCTGATGGCATTTCTGATGATAGGTTTTTCTTGGCACCGAGGGCACCGTGGAAAATAGCACGGCAAGCGCCTGGCCCCACAGGCCGCCGGCGCCATCTTAAGCGTGTTTGAGCGGCAGGGCTGCTGGCGTGGCAGGAGGGTCCCGGAGGCGGAGGGGGGTCTGGCTGGACTGGACCGCGCCACCCTGGGTGCCTGGGCCCCTTACTTTGTCCGTGGATATCGAACGTCCCGTTTCCTGGCCCTCGGGGGAGTTTCTCTTTAATATTTTGGGGCTGCCCTTTGTGAGCCTGTCTCCCAAGTGGCTTGTCCCCCCCCCCCCACACACACACACACAAACCACCATGGCCTGTCTGTTGCTGGGGGTGGGGGGGTAGGGGTTCTAGTTTCACTTTTGATGTCTTAGTGACGCCCTGGCATGCCACGGCCCCCGGTCAGGGCCAGCGTTGCTGTTATTTGGGGGCATCCAATAACTTACGGGGCACCCATTTGTCCGGGCTCCCAGCAACTCTTTGTCCCCTGTCCAAGGAGGAGGGGCAGACCCGCGGTCCCCGTGTCCTGCTTTAATTCCAGGTTTTCATAGAAGGCCCCGTATGACGGAGGCTCCGTGCTGAGTCCTGTCCGCATGCGACGCGCTGAGATCCTCACACCAATTCTAGCTGCAAACCCGTGCTCCCAGCCACGTGTGTGCGTGCCCAGGCGGCGCACACAGGGGTCTCCGTGTGTAGTGAGGAGTTGGTGAACCAGACCCGGGGACCTGGGAGGCTCCCCGGAAGATGACCTGCTCGAACCACACCCCGAAAGACGGGAAGAATTAGCCCGTTTTTGTTAGCCGGCTGAGCGGGTCAGCCTGCCAGGAGCTGGGTCCCTCCTCACGATGGTGGGGTGTCATAGGCAAGGCAGGTCTTGTCATCCCCACTGTACAGGGGAGGGAACCCAAGCACACAGAGGTCGAGGTACGCAGATCACACCACGGGTTTCTGGCAGAAGGACCCCAAGTTCCAGGTCAGGGAGCACCGTGGCTTTCCTCCATGGGCCTCGCCGCCTTTGACCTTCACTGCTGGTCCCCATGGCCTCCGTTGCTCTCTAAGACCTGTGATGGAGGGGCCGAGCCCAGCCTGGGGCTCAGCCAGCTCAAGGGCTCCCCCAGCCGGCTGAGCAGTTGGGGTGGAGACAGAGAGAGGGCGCCTGGCCTGGCCTTGATAGTGGCCTCCCTCCCCACCACCAGCCCCTGCCTCCCACTTGGGAGGAAGCGTAAGTCCATAGACAGGGCGTGTCGGCTGAAAGCCTGCCCTGCCTCGGCCTCGGCCAGCTCAGCTTCTTGGTCCCCAACCTGGAGCAGGGGAGAGGGCAGGGAGAGTGTGCGGCAAGTCCAGGCGTGGGGCCAGGCGGGCACAGCTGGGTCCTGGGATCCCTGATCCTTGCTCTGTCATGCCCTTTTCCTGGGAGTCTGGTTGGAATTGTGGTTTGAAATAAAAATGCATGTAATTATCCTAATTAACCAGCTGATCGATGGAACTTTTGCAGTAATCTGCTCTTCGTTGCCTTACGTGCTCCTCCACATAGACTCTCACCCTTACCCCTTTCTTAAAGTTGGCAAACTTTGGGGCTGTGTGCATAAAACCTCTCCCACCATGTCAAGGGGCTGGGCTGTGGCGAGGCTAGCTCGTGGCCGGAGATTTTCCCGTTTCCGTGGCTAATCAGACAGGGACCTAACCTCTAAACCAGGGATAGCAGCTTCCGTAGAGCGGGGTTTCCCTGTCATGGCACTGTTGACTCAGGGGCCAGATCATCGTGTGTCACGGGGACCGTCCTGTGCATTGCCGGATGCTTAACAACACCCGTTGGCCTCCGCCCACGAGATGCCAGTTGCAGCCCTCCACCCCAAGTGTGACAGCCGAAGTATCTCCAGACGGAATTGCCCTGGCGGAGACCCTCTGGCCTGGAAGAAGCAGGGATTCAGACAGAATGTCGCCCGTATTCAGCTCTGGCCTCTCCTCCAGTTTAGGACCTCATTGACCTTTTTTCACGTGGTGACGGGACCTCTGAGCCCTGGCTGTTCCCTGCACGTCCTGTACCGTGTTCCCCTTTCTGGGCAGCAGGATCCTGGGCCGAAGCCCCTGAGGGCTCCTCTTCCACCCCAGGACTCGTGAGCCCCTCCGAGTCTTCGGCTGAACATCCCTCCGGACGTCGTGCGTCGTGGTCGGTGTGTGCCAGGGCTGCTGATCTGGGGACTGGAACGGGGACTCGGGCCTGTGTGTCGAGGCGGTGACCTCACCGAGCCCGTCCCGGACCCCGGAGAGCAGCAGGCATTCGTTTCTGCAGGGGAGGCAGCGACCAGAAGTGTCGCCTGAGCCTCAGCGCTTCTCCTTTTTGAATGATGTATTTTTAAATAGGTATTTTTATTGATTTCAGAGAGGAAGGGAGAGGGAGAGAGAGATAGAAACATCAATGATGAGAGAGAGAGATCATGGATCGGCTGCCTGCTGCACGCCCCACACTAGGGATCGAGCCTGCAACCCGGGCATGTGCCCCGACTGGGAATCAGATTGTGACCTCCAGGTTCACCGGTCAACGCTCAACCACTGAGTCATGCCGGCCGGGTGATTGATATACATATTTTTCAATTACTGTAGTCAGACACACTCTTTGTAAAAAATGCAAACAGTAGAGAGAGGTAAGAGACCGGCTAGCTTCCCAAACCACCCCGCTGCACCAGAGAGAGACTTCCTTCCCTAATCTGTGTAAGTTCATCAGTTCATGTAACAAATAACGTAAATATAAAGGTCATCCAGGTTAAGAGCAGATGGTGTGTTTGGGCTCACTGAGTTGGCCCCATCCAGTGCCACTGTGGCCTTAACCTTCCCTCTGCCCATTCCGCCTGTGTCCCTGTCACCCCGGTGCAGAGCCAGCGCTCCTGTCCTCTTTGCCCCGAGGTGACAGTGTCTGCTCCTCCTTCCTGGGAGCAGGGTGACTAGCACAGCGTGTGCTGGTGTCCGAGTGGCCAGGATCCTGCTCTGGGGCATTCCCGCTGCCAGTGGGAGGGAGGTACTCCGACCGTGGAAGTCCCGGCTCAGGCCTCGGCCTGTGCTGAGATCCCACCAAAGGCCCAGCCCTCAAGGCATGGGGGTGGGTAGGTGTTGAGGGGAAAAGGGGCCACTGATAAGGGGCCTGTCTGGCTTCACTAGGCCTGACCCTGGCCCCTCACCTCTGGAGCCCGTTTCCCAGCTGTTTCCATAGGGCCGTCTCTCCACCACTGGCCTGTCGTCCTATAGGCCTTTCTAGGCCTTTCAGGTTCCTTCCAGGGGTGGTTGCTGCTCGTACCCTTTCTTAACATGGGAGTGAAGTGTCCCTCCGCCTCCCAGGATTGATCCCATCACAATTCTTTGTGGCGGGCTTAGGATATGGCAGAGAGAAGAGCGTTCCCCGCAGGCCAGGGGCAGGCACAGGCCCGGAGAAGGAATCCGGAGAGAGCTTTGCGGCTGGGCTTCCTGGTCTCGGGGAGGCTACAGATGACAGGCGGGAGTCGGGTGACACCTGGTGACTCTTCTGGACGGGGTGCAGTGTGCAGAGAGATCAGGAGATCCCTGGAGGTGGCCTGCAGGCGGCCGACCGAGCACAACCCTTGGGGAGTGTGTCCTTATTATGCCGGCAGGTTATATCCCCATTAGTGCATAATTATTATATAATGGGCATTATTGCATAACGGCAGTTATATAACACGGGGCCCAGATTACAGGCGAGGGGGGTGTAATAAGTGTATATCCTCTGGCTGTAAATAGCCACCAGCCCTCCATTGTATCCGTGGTCACACCAGAGCCACCTTATAAATACCCAGTGCTGGGCTATAAATTTCTGAGTGATGACGTAGGCAGGCACGGTACCTAGTTAGGGGGTAGTAGGAGGGCCCTGCAGCCTCACCAGGCCACATGACATCATCGTTTCCATAGTAACAAGAATGCTTCCCCGGGGACCAAGGGAAGAGAGTCCTTTAAAGGGAGGGAGGCAAATGGATGGAAAGCTTGGGTGGGAGTTCTGAGCCAGGGATGAGTAGGGTGGGGTCCCCTGGGTGGAAGACAGGGAGGGTGAGACAGGCCATCTACTCTCAGATGTTCTGCTCGGGTCGGGGCAGGAGATGTTCCTTTCATCTCCTCTTCCGAGGGTCTCAGGTCCCCTCCCCATGTGTAGCAGGTCATGTGAGGCTCAGCCCTGTGTCGGGAGGACCGGGGAGCCAAATGGTTTCTCTCTGCCCTTTCCTCTTGCAGGTGACCTCTCCGTGGCTCTGGGACCACTTGCCAAAGGGGGGTCGAACGTGGGCACACCAAAGCTCTGCACCCCAGTCTGTCCTCCCCAGGGCGTGGCCCCTCCCCTGCCAGAGGTTTTAGGCCAATTTTGGCCTTAGTAACCTAAGAAATATGTGAGCAATTTGGTGAGCGGCTGAGAGAGCCTCGTGGAAGTCATGGTGCTGGGAATGGCAGCGGGAGAAGGAGGCGACAAGGATAATACGTTGGCCACAGAAGCAGCTATGGGGTGGGGTGTAATGTTTGTCAGTGTGTGAGAGGTAGTTCCATATAGCACGGTAAAGCTACTCTTCTCAGCCCTGAGGGCAGAGGAGGAAATGCAGTTTGTTGGCAGGTGAAAGTGGGAAGGAGGCAGGGTGGGTGACCAACGCGTCCCATTTTGCCAGGAGTTTCCTGATTTCGGCACCGCAAGTCTCTTGTTCCGGAAACCCCTCTGTCTCCCGCAAACCGGATTGTTGGTCACCCTAGAACAGCAGTTTCCAAACGGGAGCTCTTTACCCCCCCGGGAACGTTTGGCAATGTCTGTAGACACGTTTGGTTGTCACGACCGGGTGGAGGGTGCTGTTGGCATCTGGTGAGTCGAGGCCAGCGCACAGGCCAGTTCCTCCACAAGGAATCAGCCGACCCCGAACGTCACTAGTGGCGAGGGGGAGAAGCCCTGCCTTGGAGGGAGGGTGAGCAGAACCCACATGTGTCTCCTCAGGACGGCCATGCCCCACCCCTGCCAGCAGAATGGTCTCCTGCCTCGTCTCTGAATTTCTTGCTGCTCTTTTTTTTTTTCTCCCCCCCCCCCCCCCCCCCCCCCGTGCTTTGATTGGTTGCATGTAGGGTTTCTGGGGCTGAGGGATCTTTTCTCGGGCATCATGGGCTTCTGAGAGGGTCTTCCTCCTTCTCAAAGCTCGGAAGCCCTTCTAACCTAAGACAGTGCTGAGCAAGCGCCCTGCCAGGCACGGGGCACCGGTGTGGATTTTTGCCTGTTATCTTAAAAAAAAGTAGCAATGGAAAAATCATTAAACAACAGACCCTTATTGTTTCTGAGAGATAAGACTACCCGTTTCCCCCACCTTTCAGGCCAGCTCTCCCTGCGTAGTGAGCAGGCCACATCTGCCACCAGGCCCACGGGGGCCTCTGACGGTCCCAGTCCACGGAAGCCCGTTTCCCAGCCCCAGCAACCAGGGCAGGACTTCATCAATGGCACAGACGAATGAGCTGACTCCTATTCTGGCGTGTGGAGTTCGCAGGAGCTGGGTTATACGCTACCTTATGTCATTTATAGCACACTGCATTGTGCATAACATCCATGACATGTAATCGCAGGCCTGGTGGCTAACACCTACCTGTGCTCAGGGCCTGTTTGGTTTATTACACGGCTGCAGTTTGCTTGGCACCTTCTAGACCTAGCGACACGCCTAGTGTGGCCAACTGGGTCATCGTCCTGTTGCCTGGGACGGGGCGGCAGACAATGGCCAAGATGGCGGCGCGGTGCTCTGGTCTGCGCTGGGGAGCTGGCCAGAGCAGGAGGATCAGCTGGGCCTCGGGCTGCCCCTTTGTGTGTCAAGCCCAACTTTTGAATTTGGACTCGGGATCAACACAGCTAATGAGCACGGATGGGGAGGCAGGCCCGCGGGTCTGCAGGCCAGGCCCTGCTGCTGCGCCAAGGGGAATTCAGCGGGGAGCAGTGCTGGCTTCGAACACAAAGGCCACTGCTCCGCGAAGTAGTAATCCTCGGGGGATTGCCAGCGCGAGAGAGAGGGCCAAATGAGAGGCCCCTGCCCTGAGGATGGGCCAGATTTCTCTCCCTTATTTATGGTGTTGTGGTTTATAAAGTGGGCCCGGCACACAGATCTCTGGGCATAGTTTCAAAAGCATGCATTTCTTTTAAATTAAACAACGTGCGGGCACACACACACACACACACACACACACACACACACACACAGTCTGTTCAAGCCGTGCTGCTGCCCAGGAGTGTTCCTAGCCACGTGGGACAGTAACTGAGGATGATGGTCCTGAAGCCACCGTCTAATATTAGATTTTGTAACTCAGAGATTCATTAATATAATTACTCAGATGCCAGCCTGGCTTGGCAAGGCCTCCTGAATTGTGTTCCCCTCCAACAAAGAGCTCAGGCTGCAGGGATGCCCCGGTGAGCCGGGGCCCACTCCCTGGTTTTAAACAGAGAGCAGGGGCATGTGTTGGCTTCCTCGGTGCCCACCCCCAAGTGGCATTTCCGGGGTGGCGAGCCCTGCCTTCATGTGTCTCGCCTTGAGACAGGCCCCTCTGGAGAGTCTGCCGCAGACGTGGGCAGGCAGCTGGGGGAAGCCCGGTTCGAAAGAAAGGGGGTGAACGGTGGCCCCGGGCCTTGGCTGAGAGCTGGGTAACCTTGTTCCCCGTGACACTTGGTATTTGCTTTTGTAGATTTCTCTCACTAGGCTGAAATCTTGGAACTGGGACTGTCTCTTACCTGCTTTTGCATCTGTCTCCCCCGCGTATGGCTTTATACCAGCCCATAAGCCCGTTTTGAATATTGGACTATCTTCAGATGGGAAGCAGCGGAGGGCCCATCCTCGAGAGGATGAAAAGGCATGAAATGTCCTAATCAGAAATGGGGCTACGGAAAAAAAAAAAGGAGTGCGGGCAGGGGAGAGTGGCTGGTGTGCTTTCCGAGTGGGAATCGCACTGGGAAAATCCTGAGAGATGAGGAATGGTGGAAGCTTCTGGAAGGCTGGGAGGGATGTGGCGTGCAAGTGAGAAGCTACGGGTTAACGGTTTGAAAGGGACTTGGTTTTGCAAAAATATTTTTTCCCCCTTTCTGGGAATGAGGTGTCAGGAAAATGGGGAAAGAGCAGCCTTCTTCCTGGTCCCCCTCCCCCCTCCACTCCCTGTCCTCTTGTTAAAGGGGCCATTGCTGGGTGGGCCACAGGCCACGCCTCAGCCTGCTCTGCCCTCCTCCAGGCCTTTCCTGTCCTTTTGGCTGGGCCTGCTGGACAGAGGGGTGTCCCCACTTCTGCCTCGCAGCATACAGGCCCCCAGCCCACATCCTCCACAGACCCACATCCTCCATCTGTGTCCCCGGAGTTCACTCCTCAAGGGGTCTCCTCCATGTCAGAACCTCCCCTCCGCTGGCCTCACAGATGCCCTAAGCACATGTTGGCAGGGGGCAGCCCCGGCGATCAGGATTGCCTTTTGCTCTGAGGCTCCCCTTCTCCCAGAAGCCCGGGCCTCGGGTGACTCCTGTGGGCACGGAGAGAGATGTGTGGCTGGCTCTCCTTGCCCTCGCTCTCCTGGGGACCCCTCTGGCCTGCGCCTCCCACGGCGAAGATGGCTGCCGAACCCCAGCTGGTACATGTACTCCCAGCTCTGGCGGCTGGATTTGGTTCTTAGCAATGAATTATTAAAGGAATGCGAACAGTGCGTTTCTCACTCACCGGCAGCACACAGGCACGGCTCTCAACCAACCCCAAAGTCTGTCCGGCTGTTGTTGCCCCTTCACTTGCCTCAGACCTTAGAGTCGGTCTTATTAGTGTTTGAGAGACTTCCCAGCACTCCCCTCTCCACCTTAAGACACTCCGGCCCGCCACTTCCTCTCTGCTCCCGAGCCTCTTCCCCCAGCCCCCACGTGCCTGTCCTGGACTTTCTTGGAAAGCTGTTTTCTCCTCCAAAGTCCCCCTTGTCCGGTCGAGGGACGGCCCGGTGCCCAGTCCCGGGCGTGTGGTGTGCCCCAGCGTGACAGTGGTTTGGGGGTGTCACCCTCCTTCCTCCTCTGTGGCATCTGGCCTGGAGTCCACTCGAGCATGCAAGTTCTGGAGGTGAAATCTGACTGGCTCGCGGGAATGCGGCTGGGTCCTCGGCTGTGGTTTGCCATCGCCGCCTTATTCTGTTCTTCTGCAATTGGGGAATCATATATGCAGTCTCTCCCCCATCCATTGTTTTTAAAAAAGCTATTTTTTTCTGATTATAAGATTAGTGCATATTTATATCATCATAAAAATACAAAATAAGCACAAAATCTAGAGGGGTACATAAATCGTATCAAAATTCTACCACTTAAAGAGCCACTATTAACCTTCCGTTGCATTTTTATACCTGTTCATGTACATACTTATTTTTCTTACTTGGAGTTTAGGATATAAACACTTTGGGGCGCTGCTTTTAAAATTGAACACCATTGTGTACTCTACCACGCCACAATTTTTCAAAACTAATTTGTGGTGGTTTGACATCTTTTCCTATTAGCTGCATTGGCCCTAATTCTCGAAATTTCTAATAACGTCTATCCCCTTTTCGTTTTGACAATGACAAATTACCCTTTATTGTTAAAGGTAACCCGGCTTCTTTAAAAAGCGAACAAACGTGCTTGAGACATCAGCACGCCAGAGCGGCTGCGGCCCCCCTCTGGGGAGGCCATCAGGTCGTCAGTTCTGCCGCATGGACATCCTGTGCGCTAAGCCTGGGGGCTCTGTCCATGAACTTCAGACGCAGGCTTCCCTGCAGCGAGCCACCGGGCCAAGGGTATACCAGTAGACTCTTCATATTGTTAAGTTGCTGTCTGGAAATTTGATTCCTGCAGACGGCACGCCAGGGCCTATCTTGCCACATCCCCAGCTGCACCCTGTCCATGCCAGAGCCCCAGAAAGACACTGCCATCATTTGCACTCGTCACGTACCTGCCGTGTACGTATCACGTCAGGATGCGCTTCCTAGGAGCCCAGGCTCCCATCCATGGAATGGTGGGTGTCGGTTGCATCAGCTCACACGTCCTCTGATGGACACGTGCTCTCGTCCTCTGTAAGAGCTAATCTTGGATTCACCCCCCCCACACACACTTGTACCCCCAAGCCCCCAGTTTTATGTGAGTCTGAGGTCCCCTCCTCTCAGGTCTCTCTCCGTTAGCACTGCGAGAGGGGAAGGGGTCCTCGGGGCCCCCCGGAGCTGGCGGGGGAGCGTGCATCCAGAGAGCTCCTGAGGAAACAGCTGCTGCTGACCCCTGAGGCCTCTGCCGCCGGACTGTGGGCCTGCTTGAATATAATTCACATAATAATTCTATTATGAACATCTGGTTCATCCCCCACCCTGTGTCCATAAGTGTTCATCCCCCACCCTGTGTCCTGAGGTGTGCGTCCTCCTATGACTGCAGGGGAGACTACGGGAGGGCAAAGGCCTCCCGCCCTCCCTCCAGGCATGCCAGTGTGAGTGAGGGTGCTCCCCCTGGCTCCTGCTGTGCACCCTCACATCCCACATGCACACATGCTCTCCTTCACCTTGAACACGGGCCTTCCCTTGCTTTCTTTCTTTTTTTAAAAAATATATTTTTATTGATTTCAGAGAGGAAGGAAGAGGGAGAGATAGAAACATCAATGATGAGAGAAAATCATGGATTGGCTGCCTCCTGCAAGTCCCCCACTGGGGATCGAGCCCACAACCTGGGCATGTGCCCTTGACCGGAATCGAACCTGGGACCTTTCAATTCGCAGGCCGATGCTCTATCCACTGAGCCAAACCGGCTAGGGCCCTTCCTTCGCTTTCTGCATCTTTCTGGCCCATGAAGGCTGCCGTGTCTCAGGTCTCTGGTGTCCCTTGTCCCTCCCCCCATCTACTTATGCTCCATCTTCCCGGAATTTAACTGTCCTCAGGCCTTGCAAGGTGGGAGCCGGTCCCTGACCCCTGAGGCCCAGCAGGAAGCCTGCGGGGTGCAGCAGGGAGGGGGTTCTGCGGGTCAGGAGGGGGTTCTGCGGGTCAGGAGGGGGTTCTGCGGGTCAGGAGAGACAACAGAAGCTTCCTCCCTCCTCCTCTGTGGCAGCAGTGCCAGGCATCCCGCTCCTAGGGGGCCGCCATGGGTGGGACAAGTGTGTATATGAAGCTTGGTCTATCCTCTTCCTCTGTGGGTGTTCAACATGTGTCACCCTGTGAGTATCTGTGTGTGTGTGTGTGTGTGTGTGTGTGTGTCCCAGTGTTGGTTGGGTGCGTGTGTAAATGTCGGTGCGAATCGCACTGAGGATGTTAGCGGAAACGTTGAGGCTGACGACCGATGGTCGAACTCGTTGCTCCCACGAGGACAGGCAAGCCCAGGGAGAGTGCAGTCACCTGCCCCCCGGTCACCCAGCGAGTACTCAGGTCGCCCAGGGTCACAGCCACGGACTCCAGGCCCTGGGCCCCTTGGGCCTCGAGTGATGGAGCGAGGGTCCGTGTCGGCTGTGTACGCGCTTGCTGTGGAGTGTCAGGCCCTTCCCGCCCGCCCAGCCGCTGAGCAGCTCCTTCTGGGGCTCTTTGTGAACCTGCCTCGCTATTAATCTACCTGTTAGTAAAAGAGATTACAATTGCCATAATTACAGGGCGCTGCGGCTCCCCCGGCAGGAGCAGGGCTGAGTGAGAGGCAAGGGGTGGGGGAGTCCAGCCCCACAGGAAGCTGCTATTAAAAGCCCGTGTTTTGATCTAGTGCAGGGACAGCGGCCCTTCCCTGGGTGCTGGGCAGGCCCTGCAGGGGGGCTGGATTCCACACAGGCTCTGGCATGACACAGGAGGTTAACAGGGCTGAGGACAGGGAGGGCAGGGGAGCCCCGGGCCCCTGACTCACAGGCCCCAGGCTGCTGCTGCAGGGACAGGCCTTCCCAGGCTCCGAATGGCCGAGACAAGGTGGCCCTGGTCAGAGTGGGGCAGTGACTCTCCTCAGAGGGGGCTCCGCAGCCCCCAGCCCCACTGACTTGTGTGGACAAACAGAAGCGCCTGGTCTGTGCCGTCACCGGCCCAGAGCGGTGGGCAGCGTCCTCCTGGGAGAAGAAGACACTCCTGGGGGATCTTGTAGCACAGGGGCTCTCAGTGGAGGCGATTCCGGTGATGCCTGGAGACATTTTTGGTTGTCACTCCTCGCGGGAGCGGTGTTCACTACTGGCATCTAGTGCTGAGGCCAGGGATGCCGCTGTCCTACAGCAAAAGGGACGGCCCCCCACAGCAGAGAATGGTCCAGCCCTAGTGTCAGGGGTGTCAGTGTGGGGAGGGAAAGGAGTGGGAAGGGCAGGGCAGGCCCCAGGAGGGCTCGCTGACTCCCTGTGCTGTGTGTGTCTCGAGATCTCAGCGCAGGGTGCCCAGCAGGGCTGTCGCTGAGGTGGGAGAAGAACAGGCACCCCAGGCCGACACCCCCAGCGCGGTGGTTGATCTCGTGGTTGGTGTCCGTGGCTGCAGGCCACGGCCCTTGCTCTTCTGGCAAACCCTTCACTTACTTGCCCTGGCTCGCACCCGCCTATATCCTCACTGCCCGCCTTGGCATCGGGCCGTCAAGGGTGCAGACCCTCTTCCCCAGCTCCAGCCTCGTAGGCCCCTTTGGGTGGGAGGAGTCACAAGGAGGGGTGCATGGCTGAGAAGGGCTTTCACCCTCCCACTCCCATCTGCAAAGGCACCGGCTACACCTTGGCTTCTCCAGAAAACACACGGAGTCCGGCCTGCCCTCGGAGGCTGGGAGCTGAGCAGGATGGAGGCCTCACGGGCAAACCTCGGTGTATGCTTCTCTGGGTGGGCACAGGAAGCCTTTCCCCACCACCCACGCCTGAAACGCAGAAGGGGCGCTGCTATGGGCCGGCACTGCTGCCCTTTCCCACTCCTCTTTCCAGTTCGGTCCCATCCTAGGTGCCCCCTGGGAGAGAGGGCGGGACGGCTGATTAGGGTGGGCGAGGTGGGTGCAGGCGCTCGGTCCTGTGTCTTAGGGTATGTGCGCTGTTTGTGTGCAGGCTGTGTATGGGGTGGCTTCTGATACCCCCTCCCCGCCCCCCCCCCTCACCCCCCCAGCCCTTCGGCCACTGTGTCTGTTTTCTGAAAAGTGCAGTGACTTCCAGCGGTTGTGAATTCTGGGTTTCACACCGAGTCCCTAATAGTGGAGTCACTTTGCTTCCCCCCTCCTTTTTCTTTTGCCTTGACAGCTTCAACCTTATAATTTTACCTTCCCCAGCCTCCCGTGTGCTCCTTTTCTTCCGTCTCCCCTCCCTGAGACTTTCCGCGGCTCATCGCAGGGAACCCCCTTTAGGGAGAGATGGCTCCTGACAAGAGGGGAGGGGCCCCCTGTCAAACACTGGAGTTGATGTTTTGTTTGGTAAAACGTCTGTAAATAGGCTGCGAGGCGGTGATGCTCCGTGGATCCCTGTGCACGAGGGCGTCTTTTTGTGTCTGTGCACATCTCAGCGCGTGAATGTCAGGAGGAGAGAGGAAGGGAAGAGAGGAAGGAGGGAGGAGAGCGGCGAGGAATGGCTTCTGGGGGCTCTGGGACCGTGCCCTTCCCTCTGGGACATGGTCTTGGCCTAAGTCACAGGCCCTGACCAGGAGAGGGCCCGAGGCCCAGACCCTTTAAGGGCCCAGGTGAACATCAGAAAAGAAGCCCCCGCGGTCACAGCGGCTCAGGGTCGGCTGCTCAGAAGGCTGGACAGGGGCGGTGGGCCTGTTCTCCCCGCTGAGGCCCCGGGAGGTGGGGTGTGGAGCGCACGGTTCCTCCCACCAGCATGGGCTGGTCGGCCTGGATTCTCAGGAGCAACCTCGCTCTTCCCCACGAAGGGAGC
This sequence comes from Eptesicus fuscus, assembly GCF_027574615.1. Taxonomy (NCBI): domain Eukaryota; kingdom Metazoa; phylum Chordata; class Mammalia; order Chiroptera; family Vespertilionidae; genus Eptesicus; species Eptesicus fuscus. Next base: position 19,888,045 of record NC_072478.1, read on the forward strand.
CCGTTTCTCCCCGGACACGAGGCTGTCTCCTAAGCAGCACTGTCTGCAAGGACATCCCTGTCCTTTTCTTATTTTTAAAGTGAGACGTGTTGCCTTAGATCGGCCCCTTTTTAGGTACCAGGTGGCTTACCTATTCTAGGATTTGACTTACAGCAAACTCACTAAAAACCCCGGTGTACTCGACTTTCTAAACGGGGCCCCATCCGTTTTCCCGCCATCCGCCTTCCAAGACCGCGGAATGCTCTGCCTCTCAGCGTCTCCTCAGCCAACACCCTGCCCTGGATCCATTTTGAGTTGCTCTTCCCCGGCCCCGTTAGAAAATGTCGGCTCCGACTGCACCATGCTCGCGAACAAAGGTGCAGAACAATTTTGGCTGCTTCGTCCAGGAAATAAATTCCTCTCCGGTGCCAGAAACCACTGAGTGGTGCCATGTGTGGAGCTCTGGGGCCCAGCACCATGGGCAGGGCTGCTGCTCGGGGAAGTGTAGGCCCAGGAGGCTCTGAGGACGAGAAGCGTGCCTTCCGCACATCCCGCCGTCCCTGGTCAGGCACCCGGGAACTGGCCGCTTGGCCGGCTCTCCCAGGCCTGGCTTCCCCTCTGCAATCGCCCGTGGTTTGGTTGGTCTCCGGGCCCACGGCAGACAGGCCCCTCCCTCTGTCCCTTGGTGCCAACGCCTTTCTTTCCGTGTGCCTTGCCCGCGTGCTCTTGCTCCGTCTTCTTTCTGCGCTCTCACCTGCAGTCAGTGGCACTGCTTGTCGGTGTCACGGAGCCCCATCTCACATCAGCTCCGACAGCATAATCCTCAAGTTATGCGCGGAAGCCTCGGTAGACGGAGGAATCTTGCCGGGGGCCATGCGCTGGGTCCTGCAGTCCGGGGGCCGGTCCCCTCTGTGCACATCTGCCCCTCTCTGCTGATGCCCTGGCTTCTCTCAGGTCTGGTTTCGCCGAACTCTGCTCTCCAGCTTCCAGGCCGACATCTGGTTCATCCCCCACCCTGTGTCCATAAGTGAGCTCACCACACCCCAGCTCCCCTCCCTTTTCTCCGTTCCTCGACTTGTCTCAGTTGGGGGTGTTGTAGGCCTACCCAAGCTCATGAGCGCGCACAGCCCAGCTAGCGTGGCCCTGCGGTGGCTCCGGAGCACCCCTGCCTCTTCGCCGTCACTCTCATTTTCGGAATCCAGCTTTTTCTCCTCTCTTCCGGATTTCTTTTTGATTAGAATATAATTCACATAATAAAATTCGATATTTTAAATGGTATGATTCAGTGGCATGCAGTGAATTCACGATGCCGTGCAACCATTACCACTGTTTAATTCCGGAACAGTTACACTGTCCCCCCCCCCAAAAAAAAAAAAAACACACAAAAAACACCCATACCTATTAGCAATTCCTCCTTCCTCCCAGCTCCTGGCAACCACTAATCTGCTTTCTGTCTCTATGGATGTACGGGTCCTGGACATTTCATATCAATGGAATCATACACAGTGTGTCTTTTGTATCTGGCTTCATTCTCTGAGCATAATGCTTTCAGGGTTCATCCACACTGTGGCACATATCAGAACTTCCTGCCTCTTTACGACTGAGTAATATGCCACTGTATGGATGGACCACGTTGTGTTCATCATCCTTTGTTGATGGACATGTGGGTTGTTTCCACTTTTTGGCAATTGCGAATAGCACCGCTGTGAACACGTGTGTACAAGTATTCACGCAGACATACGACTTCGATTCTCTTGAGTATATACTTAGAAGGGGAATTGTCCTTGCCTGACGCTTTGTCACCACTTTCCCATGGGCAGCTGGTCCCACCCTCTCCCAGAGGTGCTGTCTGCTTGGGCAGGCACCCAGGGCCTCTCCCAGCCAGGCCTCTGCTGACCATCAGCATCATCTCCCATCACGCCCTCAGTGCTATGTATTCTCGAGCGCGCAGCTCTCCGCAGGCCCTGCGTGTGCCGTGCTGTTCTGGGACTCTGGGCGTCTGCTCCCATTTCTCTCCAGTCTGCCTTTGTCCAAACACCTCGTCTTTCTCACCCCGGCCCAGCTGTCACCACCCCCCTTGGTGCAGACTTCTCCCACCTTACTTCTCAGCCCTGGAGCCCAGCCCTCCTTGTCTTGGTGGTGGTGGGGCTTGCGTTTTGTCTGTTACACACCCAGCTTTCAACTGCAGGGCGAGTTGCTCAGGACAGCTTCTCTGGTTCTGTATTTGCGGCATTTAGCAGGTAATGGGTGTTTAGCAAACGTGTGGAATTCACGTTAAGGCACCTGTTGGCTTTTCCTGAGTGTCGCAGATCTGTGTGTACCCACTCTGGTGCCTGTGCAGACCTACAAATGAACATACGTGCACAGTGTGCCTCCCATCACCCTCTGGGCCCCGGGGTGTCAGTGTCCTTGCGTTTGCTCCCCGTGGCTCCCCAGGAGCAGTTAAAGGAGGGGGATGTTACAGGACTCCGGGAGTTCCAGAGGTGATTCTGAGAGAATCCAGCCCCCTTTAAGCCAAACAGGTGAACAGCAGGTCACGTGTGACCTAGTTTCTTACTGTTCTCCTTTGCTCCTCCAACTACAGAGGGGTTGTTCTTTCCTCCCATCCAGCCCAGCCCCTCTGGAGGTAGCCCCCCGAGCAGCCTCCAGGGCCCAGGGGTGTTGGCCTCAGCGCCTCGTGCACCTCCTGGACCTTCCTGCAGTCAGAGTGGGGGTGAGCAGAGGAGCTGGGGAGCAGCTGCCCCGGGCTTGGGTGGGTGCTGTGCCTCAGATCCCTTTGCAGAAGGTGGGGCTGTAGCAGTCCCACCGGGTGTTGGGACAATGCCCGACACCCCCACACACCCCACGCCAGCCCCACTCAGGCTCTACATGAATCACCCAGCTCAGGCTCTGCCAGGTGGCCCAGGGCAAGCAGGCAGCTCAAGTGGGTGCAGTGCCAGCCCAGCCACCCCCCCCCCCCGCAGGCCCAGGGCGGAGCAGGGGGATGCCCATTCAGGGTAAGGGGGGTGGAGAGAGGCAGGGAGGGGGGTGTCATCTGCACCGGTCAGTGGTCAGGTGAGGCCATCCTTCATCTCTCGTCTTCTCCTCCAACTAGATCCTCTCTGCACCGAATCTCTCCCACAGCCATTTTCTCCAAGCCCCAAGCGGGCAGGTTCTCCAGGCGAGCTGGAGGCACAGTGGCCCGCCCCCCTTCTGGCGACAGCCGACAGCCGCCTTCTCAGCGCAGCCAGGCCCTCCTCCTCCTCCCACTTCGCCCTCTCCTCTCCCTGGGCCTCTTCCCCACGTGGCTCATTACAACTCCAGTTGTTCAGGTCTTGACCTCAAGAGCCTTCCCTATTGACCCCTGACCAGCGATACTAATCTGTGTCAACAGGCCCCAGGGGTTAAAGAAACACAACCCGCTGCTGCTGCTGCCTTAGCAGGTGCCTGGAGGGGGCGGGGTGGCTCCGGGAGCTCAGGCAGCCGGAGAAGCTTCCCCAGCTCAGCCCCCTCCCCACTGCGACAGCCCTCCCACCCCCCCTGTCCTCTCTGGGATTCTCTTCTTCCTCTGCAGACCCCTCCCTGCCCACTGTCCCCTCCTCTCTGCTACCACTCCCCTTCTGTCCGTCTTTCCTTTGCTTCCCCTTCTGCCCGTAGGATTTAGGACCAAATGCCCCTTGCGCCCAGGTGCCCAAGTGGCACTGCCCTGGTCACCCCTCCCACTCTGCACACCCTCTCTGCTTCTCTCTCCTCCTCTCGGATCCTCCCCCTGAGCCAGAGGTTCTCACGCCAGAGCCTGCATTAGAGTCCCCTGGAGGGCTTGTTACAACCAAGATCCCTGGGCCTCCCCACAGGGTCTCTGCATTTCCAAGTAGCTCCCAGGTGCTGCTGAAGGCACACGGTGGGCTACCTGGGTGGAGAGCTCCGAGGGGAGCCCTCCGGGTGGGGCATGAACCCCCTGAGCGCTGCATTCTGATAGCACAGGGGTGCGTCACCTGAGGGCAGCCCGGTGACAATGCAGGGGCTGCCAGGTGGGGACGTGCAAGGCAGGATCCTGCCTCACACTTGGCCCTGACTCTGCGGGGGGCCATGTCAGGGTGAGGGGGACGCCCTCCTGACTTAGGCAAGGTGATCTGGGTTCTCTAGAGAAACAGCCACGTGTCACTTGTGACCCTTTCTTGGGACGAACCCAGAATTCTGCCTATAACAAACAAACCCTTACCCTTATCCATTGAGCAACCAGAACTGGAGACCATCTCAGCCCAGCCAGGCTGCTCTGTGCTCCTGGGGGCAGTCCCTGGCCCATTCACACACACACACACACACACACACACACACACACACACACACACACACACACCAGAGGAGGGAGAATGCTGGGCACAGAGACATTGGTCACTGTGCCTGTCCTTGCTTGGCCCTTAGGAGTCCCACGTGGCCCTCATCCTGCTCACAGGGAAACGGAAACCGCCTCTCGTTGTGCACCCTAAAACGTGAGGGCCCATCCTCCACCCTCCGTCTGTGGGGGCCACAGCCACAAGGGTACACAGTGTCTGACATGGGGTAGCCCTCACAAGGTGCTGGGCAGAGTGCTGAGGGGGACTCTGAAGGGAGTGGCTGCCCAAGGACCTGGTGTTCTCCAGTGGGCGTGCCATCATTTAGGGGGGGTCTTTCTTACGGACTTTAGGGACTATGGAGACACTAGTAGGCCCAGGAAACCCAGTTGGGGGTTAGGCTGGCTGGCAGGGCACCTCAGGGTGCTCTCCACCTTCCCGCCTATTCTTCTTCTCTTCTGCCTTTCCGCTCGGCCCCCCACTCCCCCAGACCCCTCCTTTCCTTCTTTCTCTTGGCTGTGGCTCCCTGGCAAGGCTGGGGAGCAAGAGACAAACTCTTCAAAAAACGTGTGTTTTTTTAAGTTTCCCAAACTTTTCCAGATGCCAAGAAGGGGCCAGAGAAACCCTGAAACTGCAGAGCGGGGAGGAGAAGGGACCGAGTTCCAAGCCTTTCCCTCCTCCGCCTTGGTGGAAAGGAGGGGCAGCTCGGGGAGCAGGGTCAGAGAGCCCCTTCACCATCCCCAAGCCCCCATCATCACTCCGAAAACCCCCAGCAAGTGTGGGGAGGCAGAGCCAGAGGAGAATGTGGGGGGGGGGCGGCTAGGAACTGCAGCATCACATTATAAGGGAAGTGACTTCTGGGGTTCAGAAAGGTGGAACTGGGAGAGAGTAACCCCCTCCAAGCCCAGAGAGGTCAGGAGTGAGAAGGGGGGAACCTGGCCCCAAGGGCTCCCTCCCCCGAAGTCTGGGGCCTGATACAAGAACCCTCTGGGGGCCAGGAAAGGGGGGGAGAGAAGGGGGGCCGTGTGTGGGGACAGCACAGGCACCCCTGCCATCCTCCAGTCCCACCCCAAGGGGTACTGCCCCCACCTCTGCCGTTCTGTCCATCCCCTCCCTGGACACCTCCTAAAACAAAGGCCTCTTTGTGGTCCTGGCCCACTGGCTCGCTGCCAGCTACATTCTTTGCGTGTTTCCTGAGCGCAATGGGGGCTCGGGCTCCGTGGTCAGCTCCTCCCCCACCAGCCGACTCCAGGGGCTCAGAGCTGTCCCTGCTTTGCTGCCCGGCCCAGGGTCCTCCCACAGCTCCCATCCCTCCTGTGGGTGGATCTGGGCCAAGAGAGGAAAGCCCTAGGAGCTCAGCCCCTGGGGCTGCGGAGCCATCAAGGGCGAGTGGAGTCCATCCATCAGGGCTCTTGGCTGATCTGGCCTGTCCCACCAAGCCTTGATGTTCTCATCCGTAAAAATGGGGGAAATAACAGCCACCCTATGGGGCTGTCAGGCAGATTAAAAGTCTCCCAACACCCAGCTCCTGCCTGCCACACAGCGGAGGCACTGTGTAACTCTCGCTCCCACTTCCCCACTGCTTGCTGGGGGGCTGGGGGGCTGGGGGTAACCTGGCTGGATTGCTGAGGAGCTCAGAGGGTCTCTAGAGCTTTGGGTGGGACATTTTCCTGAAGTCCCATGGGGACCCAGAGCCTAAGGTCTACTAGCACCCGGGGAGTCCCTCCCCGCCTAAGGGATGGAGCTAGGTTCTTAGCGAGTGGCCCGCCAATCCCAGATCTGATCCTGCTCCCCATGCCCCCGCGCCTCCTGGCACCCACCTTGTCTGTAACAACAGCGATGTGCCCTCTTTGGGTTAGGCGTGGGGGCGGGGGTTAGATCTCTGAGAATAAGGGGACCTGCGGAGGGTGAGGGCTGGGAGCCCGAGAGGGAAGGCTGGGCTTTTGGAGTAGAACACTCTGGAAAGTCTGCTGATCCGTCCTGTCACCTCCAGTCACCAACCACTCAGGGTCACACACGGTCCTGATGAAGCCCTAGATTGCTGCTCTGGGGTTTACCCCACCCCCACCCCCACCCCCTCCTCTCTCGTTAAAAAAATGTTCATAATTTGGAAAGAAAAGGAGCTTTTTACAAGCTGGCGGCTCTAGGGAACTTTCTGTCGGTCTTTCTGGCCTCGTGATGGGTGGGGCCCACTTTTCCCTTCCCTCTCCTGCTCTCCTAATAATCCCCACTCCGCAGCCCTGCCAAACACACTCACACACCCTTTATGGGACCTCCAGCCGCTGTCACCCCGAAAAGCAGCAGGAAGGCCGAGGACCTGTCTGTGCCTCCGGGGCCCCAGCCAAGCCCCCTGCCCCCTGCCCCCGGCGGTCGCCATCCCTGGGCTGGAGTCCTCAGATAGCGGCGCTCCCCCAACTCCGTGCCTGGACCCAGGCTGCGCAGCCTGCCTACCCTCCCCCGAGGGCTTGCCCTACTCTCCTGCTGAGTGAGGGTCCCCCGAGTCCTCTGGAGTGGGGGCGAGGGGGGCGCCAGGGAGGGAGCGGGAGGTGCTGAGCTCACCGCCTCGGCATCTGCCCTCCCTCCGCCCCTGGTGCGAGGGCCGCCGCACTCCCGCCAGCGCCTCGCTCCCTAATAGCTTTTTAAGTCCAACCACATGTGTCTGTGGAGCGCGGAGCCGCCCCTCGCAGGGCCTCGGTTCTCCCTCCCTTGCTGGAGACCACCCTCCACTCGGAGCAGCCCGGGGCTGGGGGAGGGGGCCTGCCTCCCGAGAGCCCATCTGCTCACCCCGGCCCCGCGGAGCCAGAAGGGGATGGGCTGAGCGCGCGGGGCTTTCTCGTGGGGGTGTCGTGCTCCTGGGGTCTGGGATTCTCTCTCCCCCCGTGACAGGCAAGGGGGTGCAGGAACCTGAAATGGGCGGCTAGGAGCTGGGTGAGGAGCCCTGGCCTTGCCCCGAGTTTCCCAGGTCAGGGCTTGTGCACCACCCAGCACCTCTCCTGCACCCAGCCCCACTTCAGTGACCCCGCTGTCGCCCCTCCAACTCGTACACGTGTGGTTCCCTGTGCGTGTGAGTGGTCTGTGGGGAGGCCTGTGGGGTGCGGTTTCACAGGAGGGGAGTGAGGGCTGAGAACCAACGGGCAGGCAGGCAGGCCTGGGGTCCTAATGAGAAAATTGCTTCCAGCCAGGAAGCCGGGCTCGGAGGCTGAAATTGCATCCAGCCCCAGCCAACTCCGCGGCTGCAGGCCCCGCCCTTCGGAAGGAGGTTGGGAAGCGGAGGGAGGAGCAGGGCTTGCACACGACTCAGCTCCCCCCACCTCCACCCCAACACCTTGGAGAGACTCCTAGACTCTCAGGGAGGAGGGGACTCAAGTAAGTGCCAAGGCCAGGCTTGGCTCCGGACCCCACTGCTGGATCCTTGGGAGGCAGAGGCAGCAGAGAGGGGATGGAGCGAATTCCCTCTTCTCCCTTCCGCTCTTCAGCCGCATTTGGCTCCTTTAGAGTCTTACTGAGAAAGGGCATGAGGAGCGCTTTGTTTCCACATAGATCCCAGTCTGTGTGTGTGTGTCTGTCTGTCTGTCTGTGTGGAGTCACTTGAAATTCAGCCTCAGCCCCCCCCCCACCCCGACTCAGGGTTCAGCCCCTCCTGCCTGCCCCTCCACTCAGGAGAGCCCCACACTCACACCCCAGGCCAGGGGACTAGCTTTCTTTTCTTCCTGTTCCTCACTCGGGCCTTTGAGCAGAACCACCTATAGAATTTGTGGGGCCCAGTGCAGAATGAAAATACAGGGCCCCTCATTCAAAAATTAAAGATTTCAAGACAGGAAGAGCAGAAACAACGGCCATGAAGTCAGCCCTGCTTCCAAGGAAAACTGGTACGAACCGCCCAGTGACTCAATGAGCTCCTGCGCACAGATCCACCAGCCACGGGCCTGCTGGAGTGGACCAGAAGGTTCCACCTGCTGGGTCCCTGTGAGGGAGACCCAGCTGACTCCTGGGAAAATCTCTCCCTCGCCTGGGGCTTTGGTCTCTGCTGCTGCGTTGCTCAGATTCTCCATTGGCCTGTTTTCTGGATTTCTGAGATGGCTGTAGGGAGTAGCGGCAGAGAAAGAATGGGCCACGTCTTCAGTGCTTAGAGATTCTCAGGGCAAGGTGGCCCTTGCCGCCCTCTGGCAAACCCAGAGGTGGAACCTGCTGTACGCTGGGCCCAGCAGGCAGTGGGTCAGCCTGGACCTTCCTGCCCCCACCATCCCTGGGGCGGGGCCCCATCCTGCACTTGCAAGTTGCACCAGCAGCCAAGGCAGAGCAGAGAGCAAGCAGGAGTGCTTGGAGAGAGGGAAGCCGGCAGGAGGAAGGAAACAACCCCATTCTCATCCCCCAAATTACTGGCTGGGATGGCAGGGGAGGAGGCGGAAAGCCGACATTGTTTACTTAATTAAAAGTAAACAACAATTTGCTGCTGCCAGCCTCCCATTAGCTGTGTGCTGAGCCCTATGAGCTGGGGACTCAGCTTTAGCTCCCTCCGAGGCTGGCTCCTGTTGCCACACCCTCAACCCCGGGCTCTCCAGGGCCCCGCGGCCTTCCCGGTTCTGCCCTATCCAGGCTGCCCTGGGGAGCCGAGCTAACAGCAGGAGTGTCTCAGACCTGGATGTCCGGATAAGAATGTCAAGAAACTGTTATTCGGCAGAGAACCCTGGGGCGAGAGACCCCTGCGTGTGCATAGCTAGGCCTGGCTGTGATGCAGCGGGGCAGGCCAGGGGGTGCTCCCCGGCTTGGTTAGTGGGGTGGTGGACTCCTTGGGGAAGGCCGCCTTCCTCCCAATCGAGGCCCCAGTCCACACTACCTGGAGGCCTGGGCCTCTTTGCCCCACCTCCCACTTTTTTCCTTTTCCCTCTTAGCAGCTTATAAACATCCTTCTCCCATCTTTTGGCTCTTTTCCCAGAAAGGGGCTGTTCGGGGCTCCTGGAGGCCAGGAGAGAGGCGAGCTCCTTGGGCCTGAGGGGAGAAGGGCTGCTGGGACTGGGTTCCCCCACCCCTGCCAGGACAATCACAGGTGACCCCAGGAATGGGGAGGGAGAAGGCCTGGACTGGGGCTGAGCTGTCCCCAGCTCCTGCTTCCCTGAAGCCCCCAAGCAGGAACGGTGGGGGGGGGGGGGTCAGATGGAGAGAGAGCTGTGCAGGCGCTTCTGCTGGCCTCCAGGGGCTGAGCAGAGCAGGGTGCCTTTCCTGGGACCTGTCCCCAGGAAAGTCCCCATCTCTCCCGTGGTCTCTGCCCCAGCGATGGAGAGCTCAGGCTTCTGTCTGGACCCAGGCGTGACCTCGGGCTCATGACTTTAGGTCTCTGAGCTCTCCGTTTCCCCTGTCGAAGGCGGCTTTATGAAACCATCGCCAAACAGGAGTTGCTCTAGGTCTCCTCTGGCCAGATGAGTCAGGTGGGGAGAATATCTCAGAAAAAAAGACCCAGATGTGAGACACTTGGGAAGCCAAGCACACTGGGATATAATTTAAGCCCAACACAGGAGGTGAGGTGAGGTACCGGTGATAAATGCACAAGCGGTTTCATCTGGTGCCTCAGAGCAGAGTGGGCACCAGAACTGATTCTGCCCCCAGGGGACATTTGGCAATGGTGGGAACATTTTGGTTGTTGAGAGGAGACTGGGGGGGGGGGGAGCATAATGCTCCTTGCATCTATCTAGTGGGTGGAGGCCAGAGATGCTCAAACCCTACCATGCACAGGACAGCCCTACCGCCGAGGATGGTCGGGGGTGGGGGTTGAGAACCCTGGTCTGGAGTTTGGCTTTCCTAGAATATTTGGGTACCCACTCTCCTAAATCTTCCTGCCCCACCTTTGTCGTCCTTCCAGCATTTGCATCTTCTTATCTTCCTCCCCCACCATCAGGATTCACACATCCACATGTGTGCACGCATACACACATGCTCACAGCTCCCAGGAGCCACAGACATCAGGGTTTTCACATGCACTCGCACACAGAAAAATCTGGGAAGTCTGTCTTGCCTTAATTCAATAAAAGGCCTGGGGTTTGGCAGGACATTGTGTATCTGAGCTGCAGCTCCTTGCAGGATAGTTCAGGCTCCCTGGGATTCCAGCTGCTGCTGCTCCTCTCCCTTTTCCCCTTCCCCCACTTCCTAGGCCGGAGGCCCAGGGAGGGCCAGGTTGGCAACACCCCACTCCTCCCCTTTCCTAACCACCTTGCTTTCCATTGCTGCTGATAGGAGGCCGGGTCTCCTAAGGAGCACGTACCTACCCAGCATGAGGCCAGTGAACTGTCTGGAGCAGAGGGCCCAGGTCAATCCCGCACTCCAGGTTTTCTGCTGCCCCTGCATAGGGTGGGAGGGAGCTGGAAGGAGTTGGAAAAGGGGTGCACTTGACCCAGTGGAAAGCCACCAGGCTCCGCCTGAAAGGTTGGAGGGCTCTGGGGAGCCTGCATCCCCGCGGAAGTGCTCGAAGCCCTAGTGGACAGGGTGGAGGTGCCCGCAGAAGGCAGACAGCGCTGGGGGACTGCCATCCCTCAGCTCCCTTCCCCCACCTGAGCCAGTGGAGGGGCATGGGGGCGGGGTGTGCTGCAGAGCAAAGGGGATGCGTTTCAGTATCTCTCCCCTGCCCACCTCTGCTCACCCCCGCTTTGGTCTCGGCTTTGGTAGACTCTGGGGGTGGACTTCTCAGCCCCCCTTTTTCACCCCACTCTGGTCCCTCCTCAGGGAGCCAAGAGGTGATATCAGGCCCTACCTCTCACCTGAGAGTGACCCCAACACCAGAGCTCAGCCCTCACTTTGAGGGAGCCCTGCAAAGCCTCCCCTAGCCCAGAGCCTGAGGGCATTGGAAAGGGCCATCTGGAATGGGTACAGGAGACGCCTCAGGGCCTCCCTGTGGGCCAGAGGGGCGTGGCCGGCCAGCCTGTGCCTCCTGGGCACCACTTCCTAGCACGTGCCACCCTCTCAGGCCATGCCTTTGTGGGGGGCCTGCTGTGTGCAGAACCTGCCCCTCAAACCCTGTAGCTGAAGAGCAGTCTGGACAAACGGCGAATGGCCAGCAGCGTGGTGTCCAGGGCGCCTTTAGGAGGAGCCCAGCCTAGCCCCATATATGTGACCCTTGGTGCTTGGGCAAGGCAGGACGTAGGGAGCAGCCCTCCCCGGCCGCTCCGCAGGCTGGCAGGAGCGTTGGGAGAAGGATTTGGGGGACCAGAGAAGCGGTCAGGCTCAGTCCGGAGTCCTGAGAAGCAATCTGCACTGGCCAGGGTCAGAGGGGTGTGTGTGTGCGGGGGGGGGGGGGGGGGGGGGCAGTCAGCCTCACCTCAGCTAACCTCCCCGCTAAACAAAGGGACCTTTCTCCATGCCCGCCAGGGAGGGTGTGCCCGCCCGGCTGCTGCCGCCACTGCAGAGAGCGCTGGTGTGGTGTTCTTTTTTCCCTTCCTGACTTTTCTCATTTCTCTCCCTCTCTTTGGTTCCTGATCTCTGACTTTTAATCTCCATTTTTCACTCTTTGAGAGGGTAGGGGGTGGGGGTGGGGGGAAAGGAACTATTCCTCTTCAAGCGTCTGTCAAACGCAGAGGCAGGTCCCCCAAAGGTGGGGGCTTTGTGGGCGTGTTGGGAACACTCCTGGAGTCATGCTGCCGCAGACTCGCCCACACCCAGGGCAGCCCCCGCTCTGGGGGAGGCAGGCGGGGGACGCAGCCGCGGTGGCGGCTGCGCAGAGTGGGCCAGGGCTCAGTGGGTTACACCTCCCCCCCGCCCCCCCAGCCATGCACCTGGCAGCCCCCCACCTCCCGCTTCTCCTCGCTCGCCATTCCCCGGCCCCCTTCTCTCCGGCCCCCGCACCGCAAGCTGTTCCTAATCAATGAGAACGGGAAGCTCGGCCCTCACATCGCATCACGGGATGTGCTTGGCAGCCGCAGCAACGGGAGCCGCTCGGGCAGCACAACCCCGGGGTCCGAGCGGCCCGGGCTTGGCCGGGTCCTTCTCTTTCCCACTCTGGCCTCGCGGTGCGCAAAGGGAACCCAGGCCCCTGGAGACCCGAGCGGGCGGTGCGGTGCGCAGGTTCGTCGCCCCCAGCCCCGTCGCTGCCGACCCTGGGCAGCTAGTGTTAACTCGCTGCGCCACCTAGCTACGGCGTCCGGGAGTGCAGCGCGCGGCTCCCTTGGGGTGCGGCCCTTGAGCCCCGCTGCCCCGGCTGCCCTGGGAAGCCCCCTTCGGTCTCTCAGGGCGTTGTGAGGGCGGAATTTGGCACCCACAACGTGGATATCGCTCTTGTCCCTTCAGCAGCCTGGACTGCCCCAGTCCTGGTTCTGGGTAGCTGCCCCCTGCCAGGTGCCAGGCTCCGTATACCGGACATCCAGGCTTCCTTCTGGAAGATGTCCCTTGGCGGCTCCTCTGGATCGCAGCAACGCGGAAGTATAGGGTCTGGAAGCTGCCCCGCTCTGTCCCATCATGCCTTCCACATGTATGTTTGGCTTTACAGTGTATGAAACCGTCACTTCTCATCCTCTGTAAAAATTCCTGCTCACGTCGCACCATCTCGCCCTGCAGACGGGGGGCAAGCCCGAGTTGTGTGGCACAGGCAGCTGGGCGCCCAATCGCAGCAGGTCTGGGATTTGGACTTTGGGCTCCTGATTCCAGGTGCTGGCTCCTTCCAGCACCCAGAGCTCTTCAGTGTCTCGGGAGGCCACCTGCCCACCCCACCCCCATTCTGCCCAGCCTGGGTTCCCAGAGCTCCGGGTTGGAGTCAAAGGTCCAAATTCCTCACGTCTCATTTGGACAGTGGCTGCCTTAAGGCCTCCAGGGTGGCGTGTCTTCCCTTCCCAGGGAGACGCTGGGTCCTCGCTCGGGTCAGTCCAGCTCTCGAGAAGCAAGTCCCCACAGAGAGGAAATTCACTCTCAGGCCCGTGCAAGGGAAGGCCTGTGCACTGGCCCACTTCCTTGGGTGTGAGTGGTAAGGGTTGGGTCTGCAGGAAAGATGTCCTCTCCTCGGAGGGGAAGGTGCCAGCTACCTGTGCTTCTGTCCCCCGGGGGGCTAGTGTAGCCACGGTTGGAAGAAGGTTGTGGAAGGGGCTCTTCAGAGTGTTGTTATCTATGGCAGCTGTGCTTTGAGGTGTGAGGGATGCAGTAAGTGAAAAACACCAACAGACCTCGACCCCCAAAGGGCTGACGGTCAGGCGGGGTGCTCCTGGCCAGGACGCCCCAGCCTGGGAAGCCTGGTGGCCAGGTCCTTGGGGCTCCTGTGCGTCTCCCACTCTCCCAGCCCTGGCCCGGCCCGAGGCTCTCGGTATGGGTGGGATTTGAATGGAAGGGCTGCTGGGCTCCCACTTGGACATAGGATCATGGCGTGCATTTACGTTTGTTACTCTTCTGTGAGTCAGAGTCTCTCTCTCCCCCCCTACAAGGCAAGTCCCTAGCAGAGGATGCTCCTTTAGGGTCGCCGGCCTGGGAGTCAGATGCTGCCCTTTAGAGGGCTGAGGATGTTAGAGCACCTGGGGATGGGAGGCAGGTGGCCTTGGCCTGCGCCTGCTTCCCCAGGGGGTGAGTGGAGATAGGTGGGTTTTCTCCCCTCATCCCTGCCGTTCTCTGGCCCTCCCAGCCCCCTTTCCATGGGCGAGGACGTGCTGCGTGTGGGGCCTTCCCTTGCACGGGCCTGAGAGTGAATTTCCTCTCTGTGGGGACTTGCTTCTCGAACCACCTTCTTTTTCTTAATTATTTGTTCCTTCCCTGCACGTCCTCCTGGTGTTCTGCTTCCCCCCTCTTCCCCGAAACATTGTCAGAGGGTCTCGCCAGACCCTCGCTCTGCTGAGCACCCTTCAGACAGATGCTGGCAGCTGGGTGCAGCCCAGGCAATGCGCTCACGAAGCTATGTGCTCACTCCTGCGTATTTTTAGGAAAGTTCCCCCTCTTTGGGGTGTTGTTTTTAAAGAAGGAGTCAGATTCCCCTTTGCTTTCTCCCCCTTTGCCTGCCTCTCTTGGAACCTCCTCTTCTCTGCTTCTTTCTGTTGCAGCCTTCTCTCTCTGAACGGCTTTCCTTTGGCTCTGCTTTTCCAGCTTGGCCCTCCCCTCTCTCTCTTACAGTTTTAATTTTGTCTGTCTGTCTGTCTCTCGCTCTGGAATTTAATGCCTCCTTCTCTCCTTTCCCCAGACTCCTGCTCATCCCAGACTTGTCACTTAAGTGGTCTCCAGAACTTCTGCCTCCCCTTTCTCATCCGGGGTTGGCATTAGCGTCTGAGGACTCTGCTCCTTTACAAATCATTAGACCAAGGGCAAGTGTATTTAGGGGATGGGGAGTAATGCCTGGTCCTGGGAGGTAGGGACACTATTAATAGTCCTAAGATCAGCTGGGGTTGGGGGTGGTTGTCTAGCCTGGCCTGGCCTGGGCAGCTCAAAGGGCCAGCAAGGGCAGCACCAAAAATAGCATGAGTGGGGGTGGTGATGGGGGAGCGGCTCTGCAGGCCCCAGGCTGGATGTGGGCACCTGTTCCTCAGGGCCCCCATCTTTTCTTGGCATGTGGGATGTAGGGGGCATCCTCCAATGCCATTTTCTATCCATCAGATTTGGGGGGGAGACAAGCTTCAAGGGGCTTGGAGCCACTTTTCTGGACCCGCCATCACATGACTTCTGGCCCCAGGCCCTCCTGGGAATGCTGGCTCCAGTTGCCAGCTGAGTCGTGGCACCAGCAGGCGCTGCCAGGAGAGATGCCCGGCCATCGGTGGGGCAGGCCTATGCTCATGGTCTAGGAAGAGCAGGCCTTGGCCCCAACACCTTCAGAATCCAGAGGCACAAGCAATTTCTCCCCTTCCCTATCGGCCTGGCCCACCTTCTGGCGTTCTCGTTCCCTGCCTCTCTTCCCTCATTTTCAACGTGGTCACCATCCTGAAACCATGCACTGCAGCTGCGGCTGGTGTGGAGGGACACACCTGTAGAAGGTGTCCAGCTCCGCCTTTTATTTGCAGAGCAACCTCTCGGCCCCTCTGGGCTGATGGTAATGGGCCAGGCCCCACGGGAGCCCCTCAGCTCACTGGCCATGGTCTCTGGTGTGAGACACTAAAAACTAGACTCTAGGGTGAACCTAATGGGTCGTGAAGAGTATGAGCTCTGTGGGAGGGGAGCTGAGGGTCAGCATTTGCGCTGAGCCCCGGGGAGGAGTGGAGATTCAGCCAGTGGAGGTGTGAAGGGAAATGGTGGCCCCGGCGGAAGGACAGCGGGTGTTCATGGAACCCCTACTATGAGCCAGGCCCTGGGCTAAGCACCTTCTACCTGTTTTCTCATTTATTCATTGCTCAGGAACCCTAGGGGGTGCGTGGTAGCTCTATTTCACAGATGAGGAACAGTTCAGAAGTTGGCCAAGGTCACTGGGCCGGTAGGTCGAGCTCACAAAGTGAGCTCAAGGGGAACCCCTTGCCACCGTGGCTGGTTGCTCACCTCCATTTCCCCTTACTCTGTTGCTGCTGTGCCTCCTCATCCCCCTCTGTGCTGGGGTGAGGCCAGACCCCCCTATGGTGGGGTATCCTCAGTGGTAGAGCACCATGGTGCCCCCCTTGATTGGGCACAGGGTCCAGGCCAAGGACACCTCCCTGGGTAGGTGTGAGGGATGCAGTAAGTGAAAAACACCAACAGACCTCGACCCCCACAGTGGGGTCACAGCTCTGGGTGCACGGCGCACCTCACCCCTGCAGGACGGCAGGAAGTGGAGGTGGAGAGGGACCAAGGGCCGGCCTCCTGCTTTCCTCCATCTCCCTCTAGGCCCCTCCCTGTGCCTCCTTCGGTAGTGGCTGCTTCACCTTCAGTCCCTCTCTGGTGACTTCCCAGCCTCTGGGTGCCTCTAGAGCATCCGGGATGATCTTACTTCCAGGCCCTGGGTCTGCTCGTTCACTCCACCGACAGCCATGGAGCCCTGATGTCCGAGGTGCTGGGGGTCAGCACTGGGTCCCCTGCAGACCCACCTGCATCTCCCAGTGCTGCTGTGGGTGGGAAGGCTGTTCTCATTTGTTAATTCTGGCCTGGGCTCTATCCAGCTACTGGGTGCTTTGCTCAGCGCTGAGGTGTGTCCCTCCTCTCTTCTTTGCTGGCCACTGTTTCATCCCATGGGGAGAGCAACTGAGTACCCAGTTCCCCCGGGCTTCAGTGCCCAAGTCCCGTCTCTAGTTCTCCCTGGGCTGGGCGCAGCGCTAAGGAAGGTCTCCCGGCAGGTACAGAGAATGCTGAGCAGCTCACTCCACGGGAGCGCCCTGGAGGTCCCAGGGTTGCATGCCTGAGTCCAGCCATCTGAGCCCACTCTCCTGGTCTCCTGGGCACCAGATGGACCCACGGACTTCTCCTCCCTTCCCGTAGCTTCATTGCAGGGTGGTAAGCCCTGGAGTAGCCCAGTCCCTTGCTCCCTGGGGACCCCACACAGCACCCATGGAGGTGGACTGGGTTGAGGTGGAGAAGGAAGTGCTATTGGTGTCAGGGACCAAGAGTGGAATGTCCCATCCAGATGCTGGCCCTGTCCTGCCAGGTCCCTCTGGCCTGACCTTCTGTCCCAACCCCGTCCCACCCTTGATGACCTTCCTTGAGCCCAGGCCCCAGGGACAGCCAGAGCAGGTCTAGACCACCTGTGTGTTCCGGATGCAGCTGGGCCTCTTCCCTGTCACTTATCTCCTCTTCCCCTGCGCAGGTGACTCAGATCAAAGCCTCAAACCCCCTTTGGATCTATGAGTGGAGGGGGAATGAGAAAAGGAGGGATGAGGGTGATATGGGGGACATGTCTCCCTACCCGGCCCTTACCCCCACCCACAGCTTGAGGACTGTGCGCAGGTCAGGCTCCTGTCTCCAACCATGTCGGGGTCTAGGGATGACAGAGGAGGGAGAAACCTCGCGGTGGCTCCAGGGCCTGTGCTACGCCAGCTGGCGTGTGGAGGTGGAGCGAGGAGTGGCAGGAAGAAGGAGAAGATCCTAGAAGCCCCCTGGACCTGGCCCAGGTTGAGCCCGCCCCCCCCCCCCCCTGCCCTCTGGCTGCCCTTCATTCTCAAGGACTTCCTGGTCCCTAGTCTCCTGTTTGCTGAGATGGGGAGAACCCCTCAGTGACCCGTCCTCCTAGCCCCCCATCCGCCCTGCTCCCCTCCTCAGGGTGTCTCAGATTCTGGGACTTAGGTTTCAAGAGGCACAATAGTTATATTCTCCGGCTCTGATTGCTGCAGGCCGGGCCTCTGGCTCCCCTTGAGATTGGGTTTCCAGTGCTCTGGACGCTCCGGAATCACAGAGGAGTGGGGGAGGGGCTGTGCCACGCTGGAGAGGGCCAAGCAGCTCCTGAATTGTATGGGCCCTTCAGCGGACAGCAACCCCAGAACAGAGCACACCCCCACCTGCTTCTTGAACCTCAGGCCTGGGGAGAGCCAGGGGAAGGACAGGTGGACCCTGCGGGCTGTCCTCCCTGGCCCCCAAAAGCCAGCATTCAGGGCAGAGCTGGAGGGTTTCCTAGCTGGCCTGGTGCTTAGCACAGAGCGTGCTGCCACAGTGGGGTCACAGCTCTGGGTGCACGGCGCACCCCACCCCTGCAGGACGGCAGGAAGTGGCTGGAGGCATCTCCAAGTTGTGCTGGCCTGAGTGTTTGCATGTGCTTGGGTACGCACGTGTGGGTGTGGTTGAGCCGGGTCTGTGTGCCCCTCTCAACCCCGAAAACTCCCGGCATCGTGAAGTGCACGGGGGAGGCCGGGCAGCGAGTTACATGTGCCTTTTGTCAGAGGGTTTGTCTCGGGTGAGAGCCCAGGCAGCATGCAGGAATTCCTCCCTCACCTAGCGGGAGCCATAAATATCTCCCTGCCTGTGACTGGAAAATATATATAAAAACATTGTCAGTCGGGGCTCATGTGCAGCACGGGGCTCTTCCTGGCAGCTGGAGCTTCCCCCTCCGGAACTCTTGGAAACATGCACACGTATGCACACGCACACATGTGCAAACAGGCAGGATCAGGAGAGGAAACAGGGCTGGACATAGGGGAAGTGAAGGAGAAGGAAGGACCGCGAGGGGGTGCGGAGTCAAGACAGAACCGATTCAGAGAGAAAGGCTAAGAGCTGAACGAAGGACGTAGGGAGCTTCCAGGGCTGAGAGGGTAGAGCTGGTGGGGGGTAGGAAAGACAGTACGGCGGGGTGGGGCGGGGACATTGCCGCCATCCCAGGGGATATGGAGGGACCTGAGGGAGAGAGGGGCCCACGCTACCAACCATGTCTGGGTGCTGCACCAGGCCACCTGCCAGTCCACAAGCCAGTGACACAGGGTGACCAATGACGTGTGTGCAGGTGAATGGGGAACAGTCCCTCCAATCACAGAGCCTTGCTCTGGGGAGCCCACTTGGGCCCACGCCGAGGCAGTCCAGATTGTCACCTTCTCCTGCACAGTCCTCCCTTCTGGGCGCCTCCTGGTGCCAGATCCCCAGGCACCACTGGCGGGCAAGGTCTCCGCCTGGGAGGGGTGGAGCGCATGAGTAGCTCAGGTCCCACGAGGAGGGCGTATGGAGGACGGTCAGCAGAGCCTGCTCTTGTGTGCGACGCAAGCTAGTCTGACCCCCTGGCAACAAGCTGTGGGCTCCCAAATTCTCTCCATCCCCAAACCTGGCCCCGGGTCAGGGCCCTGGTGCCTGCGCACCCGGGCAGCCGTCCTCAGATAGTGGCTGAACTGGGTTTGGAGGAGGCCTCATGGGATGGTCATCATGGGAGGAAGCTTAGAGCACAGAAGGTGCTGTCTGGTCCTCAGCACAGGAAGGGGGACAGTGGTGGGTTGTCCGGGGCTGAGGGAGGTAACCGTGCCCACGGCCCCCCTGTCCTATCTCCAGTCTCTCCAGGAATTTACGGCAGCTGTGGTCTCTGAAGAGAGGTTCAGGCAGGGGGTCTGGGTTTCTGTGCCGGCCTCAGTCAGGGGGGGGGGGGCCCTGCCCTGGGGGTATGTGCTTGGGGTTCCCATTGCTCTGGTGACCGGGCCAGAGCGAAGGCGGAGGCTGGAAAGACTGCCAGGGAACGTGACCCTGAAGGGCTGAGGAATCAGAGTGACAGTCTCCGGGATGTGGGCCGGGTGGGAGAGAATAAAAGATGGAGCCGGGCACCTGCCCGCCCTGTGCCAGCCAACACCATCCTGCCCCTCCACTGGTCCGCAGGCCACCAGCTGGCCCATTGTCCCCCGTGAGAAAGCAGACACTGGAGGGGGCTCCCCTGTGGCAGGAGCTCGCTCACGCACGCCTGCCTGCCTGCCTGGCAGGGGCTGCCGGAGGAGAGGCACCCCGCGCTGGGCCGGGGCGAGGGGGGGGCAGCGGAGAGAGGAGCCGCCGGGCAGCAGTCAGGTCTCCTCCGGTGCTGCTGGCAGGGGGCAGTGCGTGGGGCCTGCGAACAGGAGATAAAGCGTTCAGGCAGAGGGTTTTCCCTCACTAACCGTGGATTTGTGTGTTTGTTCAGCTGGTGGTTCTGATAAGCCCCATTCTGCCAGATAAAAGCCCAGCAGCCATGAGGCGGGGCCTGGAGCCTTCCTCCCGTCTGTCCCGAGGCCTGGGGTTATCCCCTCCCCCGGGAGCCCCGATGGAAGGGGGTCAGGGTGCTGGGGTGTTGTGTGCTCCGAGGGCTGCCTTCAGGGCATGGCTCCCCCAGCACCCCTGGGGAAGACAGCTGGCCCCCCTCCCCCAGCGCCTGTGCCCCAGCGGCCCACAGCCTGTCTGCGTCCTGAGCCGCTGGCTGGGTCCCCGCCAGCCCCTCCCGGCTCGTCCGAGGCCCACTCCCCCGCCGACGGGGTGGACACGGGCCTGCCGCCATGGCGTCGCGCACTGTCCCCTTGGGGCAGGGGTCCACTCTGCTGAACTAGAGGAGCCCTGGGGCCTGGGGACTGCCAGTGGCCAGCCGCCTGGAGCGGGGCAGAGTGTCCCCAGGCCCTGGCCTCGGCCCTCCGGGTCCGCTCCCTCCCGGTCCCCTCCTCGGCCCGGTCGGGAGGAAGAAGCTTGTGCCGCTTGAGCGGGACGGCGGGGCCCTGGCCGCAGGGCTGGCTTCTGTGCGTCGGAGCCTGGGACCAGACTTCCAGGGTCTGCCTTTGTCCGGGACGGAGCCGAGCGCCAGGCCGGCGGTGGCCGCGGGCGCCAGCCCTAAGATGGCTGCCAAGGCGAACATGGCTGCCAGCAGCGGGCAGAGGCGCGTGGCGGCACCTCGCCCCCTCTCCCTGCCGGGCCGCCTCTCCACACGGAGCTAATAGGAATAACAGCGGCAACGTTTGGGGCCGCGTCCCGGTGTGGAAGGGTTTCCTGTCTGTCTCACTGCCTGCCGCCCTGTGCGTCTGCCGCGTCGCTGCTCCACCTCCATCTCTTTGTCCGGCTCCGGCCTCTGCCACGGGCTGGGTGTGCGCATGCGCGAGGCTTGCCAGCGCCTCCGCGTGGGGGGGGGGGGGGGGGGGACGCGGGCCAGTCCGTGGGGTGGGCATCAGGGTCTCCTCCACGGACCCGGGCCTGGAGGGGTTGGTGGCAGGGACCCCTGGGCCCTCGCTGGGCTCCACAAGCTGGTCTGAGGCTCTGCCCCTCGTGCGTTAGGAACTGGGGCAAGGGCGGCCCTGAGAGGCAGCTGCTGGCTAGGGCTCTTATTATTTTTTGTCATTAAAAAAAAAACAAACCTAACAAGGTGCCCTGGCCGGGTAGCTCAGTGGGTGAGAGCGGCGTCCCGCTATGCCAAGGTTGCGGGTTCCATCCCTGGTCAGGACACATACAAAAGTCAACCAATGAATGCATACATAAGTGGAACAAATAGATGTTTCTCCTTCTCTCTCCCTCTTCCTAGCGCTCTCTAAAATCAATCCGTCAAAACCATGTTTTTAAATCTAATACGGTAAAGGATGGGGGGAGTGGGCCTGAGACCGCCCCGAGGCAGCCTGTCCTCTCCCACTGGCCACAGTGAGGCAGGTGGCCAGGAACGGAGCCGCGGAGGGGCCTTCGCCCTGGGAAGGCTGCTCTTCTGCCGCCAGCCCCGGTGGGGGCCCACGTTGCCCTTAGGAATCTCCTCACTGGTCGCTCCCCAGTGTGAGCGGCTCAGCAGTGAGATTCCCGGCCAGTAGGCTGACCGTGGGGTGATGGGTGAGACCAAGAGGCAGGATTGTTCCAAAGAGTGGGGCAAAGCCCTGGCCAACACCTGTTCCCAGTTTCCCCAATGCCACCCCCATGGGGTCCCCCAGTAAGCAGCTGATTCTTTACCCAGTGCCTGCCTTCCTCCTGCCCCACAACCTGCCCTGGCCCCCCTCCGCCACCCTCTCACCAGCTGTCGTGCCCAGGCAGGCATTCTGGAGGTCCCTGTTGTGCCCCTGGCACACAAAGCTTTGAGGACCTGGAGGGCGGGGCGGGGGGCTTTCCCAAGCTCAGCAAAATATTCACACACACACTCCACCCTGCCCCCAGCCCTCTGTGAGCTCCCACTGCACAATGGGCCCTTGTTTCGGGGCTCCCTCTGAGCAGCTGTGGCACTGGGGCATGAGACAACCCAGACAGGCTGGCACAGAGCGGGCGACAGCGTCAGGGCAGACCTCCCCCCTCCGTGTTGCCAGGCACTGCCTGTAAGCAGAAAGGTGAGGTGGGGGTGGCTCAGGCAGACAGGAATGGCTCTAATTAATGAAGTGCGGGAAGCTAGGGGCTGCTTCTCTGGGCACTTGAGCCGGGTGGAGGATGGGGAACCCTTGGGTCCATTCCAGCTGTGCAGAATGGCCGCTGGCTTCCCGCCGAGGAGCCCTCCTGGCCCTGACTGTCAGCCGATGCTGCTCACCCACTGGCGACTTTGTCTCCAGGGCACATCGGGCAGTGTCTGGAGACAGTTTTGGTTGTCACAACTGGGGTGCTACTGGCATCTAGTGGGTGGAGGCCAGGGGTGCTGCCAAACACCTTGCAGTGCCCAGGAATCCCCACCGCTGTAGGGTGTCCCTGGAAACGGGGCTGGAGAGGGAGCCATTGGTGGGGCGCTTTGGTCTTGACCCATCTTCCCCTTTGTGTCTCCTGCAGAATCCGGACAATCAGATAGTTCAAACCAGCAAGGAGATGCGGACATCAAACCACTGCCCAACGGTCAGTGCCTTTGCCCCCCTGCCCTGCTGCTCACACTCCCTGATTGCCCTGCCCCCAGGCCCTCCTGTGTCTCCCACCAGTTCTTCCCCTTTACTCAGCTGTCCCTCAGCTGAATTTTGGCTGCCACCTGGAGGGGAGGGGACTCACCTGCAGTGCACCCCCTCTTCCCTGGAGACCTGAGAACCCCGGAGGGCCATCCTGGGGCTTGGGAGGGGGGAGTGGGGAGTGGGGAGAGCTTTGAGGAATGCAGGCAAGCCCCTCCTAGCCTGGCCTCCACTCACTCACGGCTCTGTTCCCTCCTCAGGGCACTTAAGCTTCCAGGACTGTTTTGTGACTTCCGGGGTCTGGAACGTGACAGAGCTGGTCAGAGTTTCACAGAGTAAGTGAGTCCTTCCTTCCTGGCCAGGGCCCAGTCAGCAGGGATTGGGGGGGTGGGGGGGGGGGAGGCGTGGCCCCTACGGATGGAGGGGCCAGGGGCAAACAGGGTTTCCTGGGGCATTGTCTGCCTCCTGGGCACCAGGCTGAGGGGAGCAGAGGTGCCCAGAGAGCCCCGTGTCTGATCTCCGCTTTGGAGGAAACAAACAGCGAAGGGCTCTTCTCCAGCGAGCCCAGCCGGGAGGAGGTTTCCTCGGCAGCTTCTCAGTGAACTTGCCCCCGGGGCTTCTGGGGGACAGGCTCCATCGGGCCTCCGTCTGCACTCTCATCCATCATTCCCTCGCTTCTTCCCAGCTCCTGTCGCCACAGCATCAGGCCCCAACTTCTCGCTGGCGGACCTGGAGAGTCCCAATTACTACAACATAAACCAGGTGACCCTGGGGCGGAGGTCCATCACCTCCCCGCCCTCCACCAGGTAAGCCCAGCACCTCTGTTCTTCCCTCTCCCTTCCCCCCACCACCCGGCCATCTCGGATGTGGTGGGCAGCTGCACCACAGTCCCCTGGGTGCTTCCGAACGTCACCCCTTGTTGAGGGCACTGGCCCTCTCCCCCGAACGTCCTGCTTTGTACCGTTGTGGGCACTCGGCCCTGGGAACACAAACCTAAACAAGGCCCGGCTCTGCCTGGGAGGCGCTCCCAGTGGGGATCCGAGAAGGTCTCTCTCTTGGGGATGTGACATCTGAGCCCAGACCTACAGGGGACTAGTCAGGGCACGGGGTGGACACTCCAGGTAGAGAGAGCAGCTTCCGTCCCAGCCGAAGTGGGACAGGCTGGTGGGACCACTCCCTGGAGGGCTTTGGAGGCCAGAGGAAGGTGTTTAGACTAAAAACCCACTGACGTGTTTTAAGCAGAAGACGCCGGGGATGTGTGCTCAAGAAAGCACCTCCAGCAGGACCGACAGCCAGGCTGGAGGAGGGCCCGAGTCCTGGCGGGGGAGCAGTGGCATGAGGGGGTAGGGTGTAGCTGAGACATGTTTGGGGGTGGACACAGTAGGCCCTGGTCAGGGCCAGTCGTGCAGGGCAGGGTGGGATCCTGTCCCTTTAAAAAAAAAACAACTGGATGTTTTGGTTCATGTGAGGTTTGGGGTGTTCATTTTGATCTGTTTAAATATTGCATCAAAACATGGTACTATTTTCAGGGGGTTTTGTGCACCCCCTGGCATATTTTCCCCTGGTGAGTGCCTCAGTCGTCTCACCTTGACTCTGGGGGCTGATGGGGCCAAGGAAGCATTTGAGGGTGTTGCCCACCTCTGACTTGAGCAACTCGATGGATGATGGTATCAAGGAGGAACTGAGAAGGTGATCGAGGAGGAGGAGCAGGCAGGCTGGGCCCAAGGGGCTCCCCTAGGGCTGATCTGGAGTTGGACATGAATGAGTGCCCAGTAACACTGCCGTCAGTGAGCACCGGCTCCCAGCACGGAGGGCCGTCCGTGCAGGCTTCCTCGGCCTGAGCACCAGTACCTGGGCCACCCTTGGCCCACCTGATCCCTCTCCTCCTTCCCCAGCACCACCAAGCGCCCCAAGTCCATTGATGACAGCGAGATGGAGAGCCCTGTCGACGACGTCTTCTATCCCGGGACAGGCCGCTCCCCAGCGGCTGGCAGCAGCCAGTCCAGCGGGTGGCCCAACGATGTGGATGCAGGTATGGGCGCCGCGAGGCCTGGCCCGGAGCAAGGGCAGCCCTGAACCTCGTCTCCTCCCTCCGTTCACCTGGCGACTCTCCCGCCGGTTCCCCCACTGTCAGTGGCACTACCCGGCCTCTCGCCTCCCCATCTTCCAGCGGAAGGCAGAGCCGGCCAGAGCCGGCCGAAGAACGGAGCAGAGGCGAGGAGCTTGGCTGCCACTGTGGGCAGCAGAGCCACGGGCCTGGCAGGCGGGAAGCGGAGGCCTCTGATGCCCTGCAGTGGGGCTGGGGCTTCCTCTTCAGAGCCTTCCCAGGTTCCTTCTCTCGGTATTTCTGTAGAAAGCCTGTCCCCGCTCTGTAGTCTTGGTGGTATAACCAGCTCACTGCCATGCGTCCAAAACAAACCGTCCCCGCGTCTCTAGACGCCTGTGGCGTACAAAGGGTTGAAGCGGTTTCTCAGACTGGGCCTGCTGACACTGGGGCTGGGTCCTTCTCTGTGCTGTGGCATCCTGTGCACTGAAGGATGGTGAGCAGCGGCCCTGCCTCCCCCCACTAGATGCCAGTAGCACCCCCCCACACACACACACACACACCGGGTGTGATGGCCAAAAATGTCTCCAAACACTGCTGAATGTCCCCTAGGGTTGGGGGAGAACAGACTCTTCCCCAGCTGACTGAGCTGAGAACTGCTGGGTGAAAGGGCCCCGCTTCGCAGAAAGGAGCAGAGTCTAGTCAAGAGTGAGCAGAACTGTCTTCAGGCCTCCCAGCCCCCTGCAGCCACCCCCTTCCCGGTGAACCCACCCACGGTCACGTCCGGTCCTGCTGGGAGGCCTGGGCAGGCCGGGAGAGCCCCTGAGTGTGTGCGCGCCTGTGGCAGGTGTAGCTGAGGAAGCTGGCTGCGGGATACTTCTTGGCACACCGGGGGTCAGCCTGTGTGTGTCCTTGAGGTGTGTGTCCGGGGCCGGGGAGTACCGCCCGAGCGTGTGTGGGATGTGCACAGGGGACCTCTGCTCTACGCGGCCTGGGGGTGGGGACTTGGTTCTCCAGTGGTGCTCTTCTGGCGTTTTCCAGATGTGGCCCTACTGGGCAGGGCCAAGTGGATGGGCAGGGGCTGGGATGAGGGAGAAGAAAGGCCAAAGGACAGGGAGGCGCTGCCCCAGACACAGAATCCGCTTCTGCTCTTGGCTCCTCTGGAGGAGGGGCGGAGGGGAGGAGGGCTCCGCCGGGCCTGGGCGAAGGGAGCAGGCTCTGGGCCACCATGGAGCCCCGCCTCTGCGGACGTCGCTCCGCTTGACTTTGGGTGCTCTTCCCAGGGTTTCCTGGAGGCAGGCGGGGGAGGTGGCCAGCACAGTCCAGATGCTTCCCTGGGAGCCTCGGGAGGTGTAGAGAGAAGCCCCAGCCGGGGCCTCAGTTGAGGGACCGCTCCCACAAGGCGTCAGGTGCCTTAGGGGCACAGCCACGGGCACAGCCACGTGGCCGGCCGGTGGCCCCGGGCCTTCCCCTCGGCCTAGACCTAGTTCCCAAGGAGCCCTCCTCCCCAGGCTCCTGCTCTCTTCTTTCTTGGCTGTCTGCTGCAGAGCCCGCCATGTCTGCTCCTTCCTGCAGTCCTGACGCACACGGCTCTCAAACCGTCCTGCTGCGGCACCCCGCTTCCTCGCTTTCCCCTCTTTCCCTCCTCACCCCGCTTCCTGTGTTGTTTCCCTGTGCTGAGACAAATCGCCAATTAAGCAGCCCAGCTGCAGGACAGGGAACAGCTGGGGAGGCACTGTGTGGCCTAGGGGACAGCTGTGCACAGCTGGTGGGGCGCTTCCCCCCCCTCACTGTGCCAGCTATCAGGTGGCACACAGCTGCTGCCAGATAACACCTCTTCTGGCGGCTGGGAGTTCGCCCTTCCCCCGCCTCTTCCCTCTGTGGTTAAAGTGGCTCTTATTTCTCTGTTCTGCAGCCCCCTGCCCCCCACCCAAGCTGACTTGATTTGTGCATCAAAGATGGCAGCTCTGGAGATCTGCTCCAACTCCACCTTACCCCTCCCTCCCAGCCTGGGCACAGCCGCTGAGGCTCAGCCCAGAGAAGAATCAAGCTCCCACAGAGGGCCTGGCCCCGGGGCTGGCCGTGCTTGGTCATAGGGTTACTTGGATGTGGTGCCCACTGGGCACAGAGGTGACCGTGGTTGGCAGCATAAGGGTCCTAGAGGGGTGTCCTCTGTGCCCCTGTCTCCTGCTGAATGCCACCCCCTCTCTGGCACTGGCAGCAAAACAAATGCCCCATCCAAAGGCAGTCCAACCTCTGGGTTCCCTGGCCGAGGCAATCCTTGCCTGGCCAGCTCTGACCCCAGTGCCCTTCCTGGTCCCCTGATCCTGTATCCCACCCTTTCCTCTGTGCCTCGTGAGCTCAGTATCTGCTTGTCAGGAGGCAAGATGGACCCCCTGCCCAGCACACCCAAGTGCCTCATTTTCCTCTCCTGTCAGGAGCACCCAGTGCCGGCTGGTCTGCACACAGGGCCTGAGAAACAGCCGGATGGGGCAAAGGTGGCAGGAGGGAGCACGGTGGGGGAAGGGGCAGCCAGGAGGGGGCTGAGGAGAGGAGTGAGCTGCTGGCTTCCTGCCTTCCCCCGCTCCCGCCCTGGCCCAGCTAAACCTGCCCTGTGTTGCTGATTCCTCCCCCCAGGCCCGGCTTCTCTAAAGAAGTCAGGAAAGCTGGACTTCTGCAGTGCCCTCTCCTCTCAGGGCAGCTCCCCGCGCATGGCTTTCACTCACCACCCGCTGCCTGTGCTTGCTGGAGTCAGACCAGGTGAGAAATGAGGGCCCAGAGGGGGACTATCGGGGAGGTGGCGGAGCACTGAGGGGCAGCTGGCCAGGTGAAGGGGCCAGGTCCGTCAGAGTGAGGGCCCCAAGCTCTCCAAGGGGCTGTGGTCTGACAGTGGGTGGGCGCGGGCACGGGCCCTCCTTCCACAGCAGCACTGACTGGAGACCCAGCCGGTCATTGGCCTCCTCACCTTATTCCCAAGCACTCTCCTATTGCTTCTCCCTCCCCACGTGCACGTGTGTACATGCTTGCGTGTGTGCCCTGTGCTTGTGTGTATGCATGCACGGAGTGCATGTGTGCACATGGGTGCGTCACGTGTGCTGGTGTGTGTGCGCGTGGATGTGTGCACAGGCCCGCCTTGCCCTCAGGCCTGCCCGGTTCTCCTCTCCTCTCGCCAGCTGTGGCTGGGAAAGCTCAGCTTCTCCCTCTGCCCTCCTCTCAGCTGTTCTCCCAGCTCCTGGGCAAAGGTCCGGTCTCCCCGCACCGACCCAGGTGGGCACGGGGCGCAGATTGGAAGGGCACTCGGGAACCCAGGGATCACTCGTGGCGCCTGGGCTGTTCTCCCAGGACTGGAACTGGCCGCTGACTTGGGGGCTCTCTGGCTTCCGTCTCGGGAGAAGGTGTTTGGCAGGGAGAACACCTCGATGTTCCCTAGGGGATGGAATCAGGCAGGAAGCTGTGGGAGCCGAGTCCTCCCCACCCCCTCATTTGCTTCTTCCCGCTCTTGTTTCTACCCCCACCCCGGCACCCATCTGGCAGAAAGAGGCTTGAACTTTTTCTGGACACGGCCCTGTGTCCGCCCACCATCTCCTGGGCCCTTCTCTAGGACACACAGAATGGCAAGGTTTACCCTCCCGGCTTCCTCCTCGGGGCCTCCTGGCTGGGAGCCCAGAGGCAGCCTGCGCTGGGGCAGGGCGTGGTGGCCTCAGGGTGGGGGCAGGGAGCCCAGCTCCACTCAGCTTTTATGAACTCCAGAGTGAAGCCAAGTTTCCTCAGCCCCTAATGAAACCAAGAGCAAGAGCGAGCTGATTGGAAACAGACGGGAGGGAGAGGACTGGCTGGGGAAGAGCTGGGGCCTGGGCCGGGATGGAAGTTGTGTGTGCGAGGACGCATGTGCAAGGGTGATGGGGCTGAGCACACAAGAATGTGGCCCAGGCAGCGGCGGCCAGGCGCACACCTGCTCACACGCAGGAGATGGATGTGCACGTTGCGTCCTGCAAGGTGTGGGGTCATGTCTGTCTCCTCTCCCTCATCCAGGCTCCCATCCTCCCTGGACCTCGCCTTGGTGCAAACTGTAAGGGGGCACCCAGCATCCAGTCGTCTGGATAAATGATGTTTTAATGCAATGTTCTTTTTTAAAATATATTTTTATTGATTTCAGAGAGGAAGGTGGAGGGAGAGACAGATAGGTATATCAATGATGAGAGAGAGTCATTGATCAGCTGCCTCCTGCATGCCCCACACTGGGGATTGAGCCTGCAACCCCAGCATGTGCCTTGATTGGAATCGAACCCGGGACGAATCGAACCCGGGACCCTTTAGTCCGAGGGCCAAATCTCTATCCACTGAGCCAAACCAGCTAGAGCTAATGCAATATTCTTAAAAAATAAAACGATCACAAAAACAGACAAAGAGCAAATACAAACATTTTAAACAAAAGATGGATCTGATGCTATATTGCATGGCCCTGTCTCATTTGCCTCACATTAACCCTGGCCCTGCTCCCAATCAAACTTTATTTGTAAAGACAAGCAGCTGATTGGTGTGCAAGCCTGCGATTGCCAATTGGATTTTTTTTTAAATATTGCATTAAAATGTTATTTACCTTGGTTACTGAGGGGTTTTTTTGTGCTGTCTCCACTTTCACACCAGAGGCCAGACCCTCACTCTCCTTACCCTGGTCCCGGCCCTGCTCCCGCCCACTCTCCCTTTTCCTCGGTGCCCTGACCAGCCGTCTTCCTCATCTTCTCCACCCTGATGCCCTTTTCTTCCCGCCCACGTGCATGCAGGGAGCCCCCGGGCCACAGCGTCAGCGTTGCACTTCCCCTCCACATCCATCATCCAGCAGTCGAGCCCGTACTTCACGCACCCGACCATCCGCTACCACCACCACCACGGGCAGGACTCGCTGAAGGAGTTTGTGCAGTTTGTGTGCTCAGATGGCTCGGGCCAGGCCACCGGACAGGTGAGTCCAGAGGCCCGGGAGCCCCACCCACAGCTCATCTCTCCGTCTGTCCGTCTGTGTCAGGATCACAGGGAGAGGGCCCGAGAGCCGAGCCCACCTGGGACGGGAGCAGCAGAGAGCCCGCAGTGCGGACACCTTAGTTTGCTGGCCGGCGGTAGGGGTTTGTGTATCGTGCCAGGGCCTCTCCGTCACCGTCCAGAGAGGCGGGGGCACCAGCAGGGCACACCTTGCTCGGGCTCCTTGCCCTCTCTTCCGTCTCTGCTCCCCCAGGAGTGCACCCATGAGCTGTTCAACCCAGACCAGGCCCCTTCCTCCTAACACCCCTCTTAAACCTCGGGGCTGCAAGGATTTTCTAGATCAATCTCTCCCCACCGTGGCACTATTGGCATGTGGGGCTGTTCATCATTCTGCGGTAGGAGGCTGTCCTGGGCATCGTGGGGTGCTGAGCAGCATCCGTGGCCACAGGGGCTGTCCTAGAGACTCCTGTTGGCAGGACTTTTCACAGGGGGTTTCCGGGTTGCTTGTGGTTTTGTAGTGCAGCCCTGCTCCTCAGCCTGGGAGAGACTGGCTCTCCGGGGAGCTCTGTGGGGGCTGGGGGGCACTGCTGTTCTCTGTCAATGAGCCCTCGGACCCAGGCCACTGACAAGCAGACATTCGGGGTCACTCGGGAAAGGAATGATTCCAGACAGTGGTGGTCCAGAGACAGCCCGTCAGTGGGACAGTGGTCCTCACCTAGTCCCTGGGAGACCACGCTGGGTTGGGACATGGTGGTCTCTCGACCTTTGGAAAGGTTCTGGAGCCCCAGCAGCAGGCTGCATTGCAAGAAGGCCCAGCTCCTGTCCCAGCCTGGAGGCCCCCTGTGAGAGGTTAGGAGGGGAGGCCATTCCAAGGGCCACGATGGGGCCCTTTGCCAGAGCCATGCCAGACCACACCCAGGGAGAGCAGGGGCGGCCCTTCAGGTGCCCCACACCGGGTGGGCGTTTGCTGAGTGCGGGTGTGTTATTGATGGGGGGGCTCCTCACTCCGTCTTCCCTCCCTCCTGCTCTCTCTCCTTCTGCTTTCCAGCTCCTTTCCCCCTGGGCCCTTTAAGGGTTTCTCTTCCTGGCTCTGCAGCTCCTTAGCACACTCAGAGCCTTGCCTCCCTCTCTGGACAAGCTCTGTTCACTTTAGGGGCATTCAGGGAAAAGTGAACGTGTCCCCCAACAGCTACTGCACTTTCTCCAGAGATGCCGGCAGAGTCTTTGGGAACTGCCAGCCCGTGTACCAGGCCCTTTGGGGCTTCCGGGGTGTGGAGTGTTCCCTCCACCTGCCTTGCCTGCCTTCTCACCTACAGAGACAGCTGGGGCTGGGAATCAGTGAGACCAACCTGGGCGACCAGGTTAGCCCAGAGAGCTCGTCCCTCCCCTGGGCATCCTGACGGCTGGGTCCTGACCCTCTCCCTTGACTTGACTGTTCAAGATTAAGGTCTCATTTGGCCTAGAAGGTTCTCTTCTCCAGGCAGGTGCTTTCTCCAAATAGACCATGGACAAAACGCTACAGACGGGTAAACAGCTTCCCTGGTTAGACAGGGAGGCTAGCTCGGCTGGGGATCGGCCTCTCTGGGTTCTTCTTGTGGCCTGTCGTGCCCAAGGGAGGAGGGGGTGTCTGCAGTGAGCCTGCTCCAGGTGGCCCAGCCTCTGAGAGGAGGCCAGAGACGGCACCATGCTGTGGGGGAGGAGAGAACCGGAGGCCCAGGCTCTGCAGCTGACTTAGCGGCAGGGGGTGGCCACACAGGCAGCTCCTCGGCCACCTCCAGAGGAGAAGTCAGCATGCAGGGCGCCCCCCGGAGGCCTTGCGGACACACAGGTGGCTGGGTCCCACCTGATTCTGATTCTGCCGGGCTGGGTGGGCCTGAGAATCTGCGTTTCTCTCCAAGTTCTCAGCTGCTGCTGCTTCTGGTCAGAGGACCACTCTGAGAACCACTGATCCAGAGCCCAGAGGAGTGCATTCCTAATTTCCGTGAGAGTTTGAAGTTACAGGTCCTCTTTACAGAAAAATGTGTGCATACAAAAAGTTTACAGATGATCTGCAGAAGGGATGCCAGGTGCCCCCTGTGGCTTAGCCTCGGTCCCCAGGGTAAGGCCCTGACCGAGAAGAACCACATCAGTCAAGGCCAAGGCCAAACGGAGACACCACTCAGAGGAGATGCACAGAACAGAAAGAAGGTGCCTTGTTAGCTGTTTTTCTGGCAGAGAGAAGAGACCGCCAATGCCATGGAGAGGTCCCAGGGCTCAGTGAGGGGCAGGAGGCCTGGTTCCAGCTCAGCTTCCACCAGCAATGCTGGAGCAGCCAGGCAAGCCCTCGTCTTCATCTGGCACTAGCATGCACTCCTAGCTCTTTTTAAAAAATATATTTTTTAATTGGTTTCAGAGAGGAAGGGAGAGGGGGGGAGAGAGAGAGAGAAAGAGAGAAACATCAGTGATGAGAGAGAATCATTGATTGGCTGCCTCCTGCACGCCCCACACTGGGGATCGAGCCTGCAACCCGGGCATGTGCCTTGACTGAGAATGGAACCGTGACCTCCTGGTGTATAGGTTCACGCTCAATCGCTGAGCCACGCCAGCTGGGTTGCGCTTATAGCTCTTAACTCATGAGGTCGTAAGATGCTGCTGCAAGTCATAAGACCTTGAGATTTTAAAACCTTCAGCTTATAACCCAACCCGAGCAGAGACCTCCTAGCCTGGTCAGAAGTTGCTTCTAGAAACCGGATGTTGTAAAATCGGCAGGTTTTGATGTTCAGCCATATCACGCTGGGATTAGCTTTATCAGGTGGACTTCGTGTTTTAGATCCTCCTGGGTATAGACTGGCTCTGGGGACTGGAAGGAGGTAGAGGCTGCCCTGGGAGCAAATGCTCCCTCGAAAGCCCCCATTTCCCAGGGGCCCGGGCTCAGGATGGCCCGGAGAACAGCAGTGAGGCTGTGACGTGTGGCGTTGGCTGCCCTGGTGGAAAAGCAAGATAGGAACCAGATAGGCCGTGGACAGGAGGGAAGACAGGCGCTGCTCGTGTCTCAGCATCAACCCCGCAGAGCTGGAAAGCCCCTGGCCCATGTCTGGAACTGAAGGGACCGTTTCTGAAAGGACACTTGACACAGAGGGTCTCCAGCCCAGGACCAGCAGCCACTGCTGGCTTTTGTCAGGGTCCTCTGAGTGGGCAAGAAGAATCAAGCCCAGGGAACCACTTGGAGGGACGATGTCAGACCTACGCCGGTCACTGGAGGTGAAGGATGGTGGGCAGAATGGCCAGAGTTCAGAGGGGCGTGGCCTGACGGAGTCCGCGTGGGCCTGTATGGTTTTAATGTGCAGCAGGGAGGGCTGTTGGTTCAGCTCAGTCCGTGGGACTTGAGTGCTGCAGGCTTGAGCCACACAGAGGTGGCCTCTGCGGCGCGCTGGGGAGCCTGGGTGGCAGGCAGTCTGCCTGAAAGGTTCCAGGGGAGGTCAAGAGCAGCCTGGACAACAGGGCAGAGAGAGATGGATGGTGGTTCAGGGAATCTGGCTGGTGCCCACGTTGGAGACAGTGTGTTGTGAGCAGGCCTTGAAGGGTGTAGGAAAAGGCACTCTAGCCAGAGGGTCCTGCCGTGAGCAGGTGTGCAGCCCAACGGTTAGGCTGCGCCTGGAAGCCCCAGGCGGTTTGCAATGGGATGTACTTGGGAGGAGGGGTTATCAGGGCACCAGTGCTGGGAGCGTCTCCACCCGGGGTCCTTGAATCCCAGCTGGGGAGATCCTATTTTATGTCAGATGCAGTCAGAGCCATGGACGCTTTCAGGAGACAGGAAAAGTCTGAGCACCTTGGGACCTGGGGAGGAGGGTTGTTGAGCCTGGCGGAGAAAATCCACAGGACCCACGGAGTCAGACAGACACGGCCGGGAACCTCAGGCCTCACCAGTCACAGCCCAGTGACGGCATCAGCCACTCAGCTGCACAGGGCCTTGTTTCCCAGCTGTGAAAGCGGGGGGGCGGAACTTCCCTTGCAGCAGGGTTTCCCTGCCTGCAGCACTGATCACGTTTGGACCGATGAGCCCTTGTCCTGGGGGGGCATCCTGGGCATTACAGGGTGCTGAGCAGCACTCCCTGCCTCCACCCACCAGTGACTAGTAGCACCCCCCAGAAGCTGTGCTCCCCGACATGTCTACAGACATGGCCAGCGGGAACTGCTGCCTTGCAGGCCCCTTGGCGGGTTGAACACGATATGAGTGAAATGCCTGGTACAGAGCTAGGCGCCCAGGGCACTGAGCTGACGAGCACAGTCGGCGTAGGGGAGACCCCTTGCAAGTCTCATTGTCATTGTCCAGGCAAAACCAGTGACGACAGAAAGACTGCCTGGAGACATCCATGGGGTGGGCTCCGCAGGGGTCGCCCACCAGCTGAAGGAGGAGCACCGAAACTTCCCACGTTCTCACACCTGGCTGGCTGGGAGGGCAGAGCTTTGCCCCATGAGAGAGAGGCCGGTTTAGGATGAAGAGCTCTGGCCCAGCTCTCCTGAGCTCCGGCTGCTGGTGGTCCTCGGGGACACTGCCCAGAGCAGGGGGAGGTACGTGCCCCGAGCTCAGGGAGGCCTCTCCAGGGAAGCAGTGCCTGTGAGAAGCAGGGACCTTTGCCTCGCCTGTGGCGCCTGGGTCCTTGGGAGCTCAAAGGCTGACGCACGCAAGGCCACGCACAGGAGTTTGAGGTCCAAGAGGGAACGAAGGACAAGGAACGGACCTAGTGACCTGGCACCCGGTTCCTGAGAGCATTGTACGAGGAAGTCCGCTAGAGGAACCTCCAGGAACGAGCGGCAGCAATGGATTTTCCTCCCGGGCTCTTCCATAGCAAAAGGATCAGCTCCCCACCGTCCTCCGGCGGCTGGAGCTGAGGGCAAGCCCCCCAGTGCCCAGCATCCCCCAGGCCATGATGTGGGGTGGAGGATGGCAGTCCTCAGTTGGGTCAACCAGACCCACCCCAGGGTAACTGTTTGCCCCCGCAGAGGGGGGCTCGTGTGTGTTTTGGGGGAACACAAGGGAGGGGGGAAGCTGGTGCATCTTTCCTGTCATAGGAGGTCTTCAGGAGTGTGAGAGTTCAGGTGCAGCTGCTCTGTGGCTAGGCGGCACGTTTTGGTACCGAAAACATATTCTCTAAGAAATAACAAACCACCCGTCGGACACCCCCCTTCCTCCTCCCACAACCTCAGAAGAGGACCACGAAAAATAAAAAAATAAAAAACAGAGAGAGAGAGAGAGACACCCGAGAGACCAAATCGAGGCCTCCCGCCCTCACCCACCCTGTGCCCCGGAGGAGAGGACCCTATTCTGCACCTTCCGCCGGGAGCGCCCGCTCTCAGGAGCGAGCTGGCGCGGCCGCGCAGGGGAGCGTGTGTCTGTGTGTGATGTGCCTTCATGCGTCACTCTATTTATGTTGTTCGCAGCCCAACGGTAGCGGCCAGGGCAAAGTCCCGGGGTCATTTTTGCTACCGCCGCCGCCTCCAGTGGCCAGACCTGTGCCCCTTCCTATGCCTGATTCCAAATCCACCAGCACTGCCCCAGACGGCGCCGCCTTGACTCCTCCATCACCTTGTAAGTGGACGATGAAACGGAAACCACAACGCCCCAGCCCATGCAAACAGACTCCACTGCAAACAGACAAGCCCCCCATGCCCTGCCCCTCATCGAGCCCTCCCCCGCCCAGAAGGCCTCGGAGCCTCCCGCTCGGACGAGGGCAAAGCTGAGCCCCCCACCGCGGCCGCCCAGGCCTCAGGCGCACCCGCCAGCACACCACTAGCCCCCCTGCCCGCTGCTCCCGGCCCTGGCCCCTGGCCCAGGCCCCTGGGGGGCGGGAGGGGGAGCGCAGTGGGGCGCAGGCCGGGGTGCTGGCCAGGGTGGGAAGGGACCGGGAGGCGCAGCCATGCCATCTTCATGCCTGATTGCTGTATTTTTCGTTTTTCGTTTTTTTTTTTTTTGTTTTTTGATTTTTTTTTGTTGTTTTGTCGTGCCCCCCACACCAAGAAAACTTAATGTGACCACAAGGCGACGCCACCACCATTCCCTTTTTGCCTTGCCCCCCTTCCCTCCATTCAGGCCTCTAAAAGGCGCAGCAGGCCCGCCCCTGACCCTTCCCTTCAGTCTCACATTTGGTTTCTCGTTGTTCCTCTTTTTGTTCCCCCTCCTTCTCCCCTCCCTCAGTTCCTCCCCAGGTTGGATATTCCAAGGACAAGGGAGGGCTCTGGACCTTGGCTTACTTCATCTCTTTCTCTTTCTCTCTCTCTTTTTTTTAAACCAATGACAACTTTTGTCCAAGGGAAGAGAAAATCTGAGTTGGGAGGCCCAAGGTAGACCCGACGTGAGGGACAGAAGAGGCGGCGGGTGGGCGGTGTGCCGTCTGCGGGCAGGGCGGGCAGGGCGTGGGCAGCGCTTCGGGCGCTCTGGGGGCTGGCAGGCCGCAGGCCAGGACTTCCGGGTGGGAGGGGTGGCCCATCTCACCACTTTTCTCCGTCTTGCGCTCTGTCTCACCTTCTCTCCCATGGTTTGAGTTCTTCCCCCCTCTCCATCCTCTTCATGCCATCTTCCCATCTGCATCCGCCATAAGACATCAAGTCACGGTCATGGTCATTGGAGGTGGGCAGGGTGGGAGAGGGGACCAGGCTACAGGGTGGCACTTCTGGACAGAAGCTGGTGAGCATGGGGTCCCTGGGATGTATGTGGCACAGGGCAGGGGGTGGGGGGCTCCCAGGTAGCCAGTGACCCTCATACTCCCCTGTGGGGGTATCCTCCTTCCTGGGGTGCCAGGGCCCCTCCCCTCCCCTGGGAGCCTGCCGAGCTTCCCCTGAGAAGAGCACGAGGGTGTTGGGCTCATTTGCCCCTCAGACCCCAGAACAGTTGCCCTGGGCACCCAAGCCCCGGGGCTCCGTCAGGGCCTCCAGCCTCCTCTTCCTCTTGTGCCTTGGCCTGTTTCAGACCCTGGGGAACCCCAGGACCATAGCACCTGGCTCATCCATCAGAGGAAGAGAATGCCTGCCAGGCCTGAGCTTTGTCACCCTGGGCCCTAGCCGGCAGCCAACTCCTACATCCCTCTCCAAGCCCATCCCACCTGGCCCAGCCCTCCCTCGGGCCCCTCCAACTTCCCTGGACCATCGGCCCAGTCCTTGGGGCTGTCCAGGGTAGTAAGTGGAGTAGCACCCAACTAGCCGCCCTGGTTGGAGAGGTGGCCCAACTGGGAACAGCCTTCCCCAAGCAGGGTGGGGCCCGTCCAGCAGAGTCCTGCCCTCCCGCCTCCCTTCTCTCCAGACCTGAGAGGGCCAGTGGGAAGGCAAGGTCACCCCCTTCGGGTGCTTGGAGAGGAGGGCTACCCCGGCCCGGCCCTGCTCAGTGCCTGGTTGGGGGAGAGGACTGGGTCTGTGGGATCTCAGCTGAAGTCTCCAGGGCCCCTCCCCACCCCCTGGCCAGGAAGGAGGACAGGACGCCTGGCTCAGGCAGAGGCTGGGGGTGGGGGACAGTGTGTGGTCCTGGTGAGAGGATGAAGGGGCCCCTCTGGCCAGTCCTCCCCACTGCCAGCCTAAAGCTGGACAGCACGGTCTAACCCAGTGTCTCCCTCTCTCAGCAGCCCCACAAGGGCAGTGCCCAGGTGGGCCCCAAGGCCTCACGGGGTTTTCTCCTCTCTCTCCTGCTCCCCACAGCATTCGCAGCGGCAGGCGCCTCCTCTGCCAACCGGTTTGTCAGCATCGGACCCCGGGACGGCAACTTTCTGAACATCCCACAGCAGTCTCAGGTAGGAGTGTGCAGGCGAGGGGAGGGGCGGGGCCGGGTGCAGGCACGGGTGGGGGCATCGTGGTGTCAGGGAAGAGGCCAGGGTCTTGGGGTTCCTCTGGGAGAAGGGCTTGGGGCAGGGCTGAAGGATCCAGGCGTTTGCACGCCCAGCTGAACCTGCCTCCCCAGGCAGCTCCCAGGCCCCCTGGCTAACCAGCTAATTGGATAATTAGTTCTGACAACCTCGGCCCTGAGGAAGGTGGCCAAGGACCCGAGGCTGGAGGCGCGCTGGGCCAGGCCGGAGAGAAGCAAAGACGGGAGCCGAGGCCCAGTCAGGGTGGGACGGCATCTGCCTTGTGGATCTCCGCCTGCTCTGCGGGAAGCCCTGGTCCCCAGCCCTCCCCGCTCCCCTGGCTTTGGGTGGGCTGAGGAGGGACCGAGCTGGCCTGGTGGGCCACGTGCCCAGAGACTCTGGCACCAAGGGCAGGGCAAGTCCCGTTGTGCCCCGGAGGCCCCTCCCCCAACTCCCCTTGAGTCCTGTTAGAAGGGTGACCAAGCTTCTGGAGCCCCCCAGCCCTGCTCCCATCTGTCTCCAGTTCTCACAAGGAAACAACCCCACCACCCCAACCCTCCTGCTGGGCACCCCAGACACAGCTTTGCACAGGCACGCGCGCGCGCACACACACACACACACACACACACACACGTGTCCCGCCTTTCCCATGTCTGTCCCAAGAGGCTGGGGATAGTCTCCAGCGCCCAGGGCCCTTGGGGCACAGAGAGCACCCTCCTCGGGGGCAGGGCAAAGGCCGCGTGCAGAGTGTGGCACTTCTTTTTATAGAAATACCACCCTGTGAGCCCAGGGCCCAGGAGGCTTCAGCCCTGGGGACGTCCACCTCCGTCCAGAGCCCTGGCCACCTCTTTCGGCTCCTGCTCGCTCTCTGCTCTGAGGCCTGAGTCCAGAGAAAGTTGGTGGATAGAAGTTTTGTATGTGTGGTTTTGAGGTTTTGTTTTTTCCCTTTTCCTTTCCCTCCCTCAGAAGAAAAAAAAAAAAAAACACAAAACACAACAGCCAAAAACTTTGTCAAACTGCAAACTTCAGAGCTCCCTAGTGGCAAGGAGGGGAGGGGAGGGGAACTTCAGCCCCCTCCAGCTTCCCACCCCCTTTCCCCAGAGTCACGTCTGACCCGTCTGGTTTCCAAGAGCAACCAGACATGATGTAACACCCAGATGAACTTGAACTTGGGGGTGTTGAGAAGAAAAACAATGGCTCCGAGCAGGGGCTGGAGCCAGCCCCCTCCACTCTGTGCCAGGGAGCCCGGGAGAGCCCTGCTGGCAGAGGGCGGGAGGGGGTGCCAGAGGAAGGGACCTCTGCGGGCCGCCCTCCCAGCTCGGGGCTGGCACCAGGCTGCAGGACTCCATCGAGCCCGCCCGCCCGCCCTCCCTCCCTCCCTCCTGCCGCCAGCCGGCTGCCTGCAGCTCTGGCTGTTCCCTGCTTGCTTTCCTGCTCTCCGGGACCACAGCCTCCAGCCCTCCCTGCTCACCCCATTTCCGCCTCCGTGTGCTTTCCCTTCTGCACTTTCTCTGCTCACTTTGCTTGGACGGTGGGGCCAAGTCAGAGTATGAGGCAAGTTTTCCTCCCCGTTGTTCCCAAAAGGGGCCTGGGCCTTGGCAGGGAGCAGGCAGGTGTGCACGGCGGTGGCCACGGCCGGCCGCGGTGGGGGGACCAGAGCTGGACAAGCCTAGCCAGGAGCCCTTGGGCCTGGGGGCAAGCGGGCTGCAGCGGGTGGGCACCAGGGGTCCAGTGGGGGTCGGTTTCCACAGTAACCAGTGACTTTAGCTGATCTCTGGAGCACCAGATGGAGAGAGAACAATAGAATGAGGGAAGAAAAGAGAATTTTAGCAATTTTGTCATTCCCTGGGCAGCGCTTTTTACTTAGTTTTAATCAATTTTGGACCTGGCTCAGGAAGCAGGGAGGGGTAAGCAGAAAAGCCACTCTGTGCTTGGCAGCAGATGCCTGTTCCTGGGACCGGTGAGGAGGCGCTGGGGCCCTGCTGGAGCAGCCTTTGTCCTGCACTCCAGGCCTGGAACTGGAGTCTTCCTCCTCTGAGGGAGTCCCCAAGTGTGAGCACTGGTGGTTGTCCCCCTGCTGTGCAACTGGGGAGACCCTAAAGGGCCTGCTTAGGGCTTTGGCCTGGTCTGGAAGGGACCTGGTTGTCCCCAAAACCTCTTGTCCTTCACAGGGAGGGGGAGGGGCAGGCTCACAGCTAGGGCAGTGGTGTAGGGTTCCAGTGTAGCCTCTCTTTGGAAAGAGGGTCCCAGAGCGCATCAAGGTGGGGGTGGGGGTGGGGGTGGGTACCCAGGCAGTTTCTCCAAAGGCCAGGACAGGAAGCTCAGGAGCTGGCCGCTGACCCCCCCCCCCACCCCGGCTGCCCATGCTGGGGATGCTTCGGGTTTCCCCCACAACTTGCCAGCCCCCACCACACACACCGTGAGCCTCCATGTGGCCTTCCGTCAGTAGAAGGGTCGGACTCCGGGCAGGTCTCCCCTGTGCGTGTTGTCCAGCATGGGGCAGGAGGTGTAGCATCTCTGCCCACCCAGTAAACACCAGTAGCATCCCAGTCACTGTGACAGCCCCAACCCCCACTTTTCCAAATGCCCTCCAGCCGCCCTACCCGATGAGATAGCCGTGGGCACGCGTGGTTGCTTAAATTTAAATACCTGGAGAAACATTTAATCCTTCCATTGCACGAGCCACTTTTCAAGTGCTTAGAAGTCACAGGTGGCTACTGTAATGGGTAGCACAAGTAGAGAACATTTCCTCTGTCGAAGGGAGTCCTAGGTGATCTCTGAGGCCTTTTCTCACTGTGAAGCTCGATGTCTCCATCTCACAGTGGACGACAGCCTGCAATCCCAAACCAGAGCCTGGGCGGCCGGGGGGCGGAGGCAGGTCTGGCCTGCAGGCAGAAGTGTGTGACCAAAACAAGTGCTTTAAATATTGGCATTTTCACATGAAATTCTGTCTGGATTTTTGGCTTCTGTTGAAAAGTTGGCTGAGTAGCTCCCCCAGGCCCTCACTGGGACGTGGGCAGCCTTGCCCTAGGCGGGATGGGCACGCCACGTGTAGCCCTTAGGAGCATCAGCTCTGAACTGCCCCCTGCTTTTGAGTCCTTGGGCAGGTCAGCCACCCTCTCTCCACCTGGCTTCTGTGTGGGGTTGGAGCAAGGGCAGGATGAGTGAGGTCCCCGTGTGTGCTCTGTGGTTAGTTCTCCTTGGCTCCTGTGGATCCGAGTCTGTGACCCAGAGCCTGGGAGAGGCCCTGAGATGCGTTTTTAGGGACCTCCATTTTGCACCAAGGGTACCACCAGGCATACCTAGGCACTGTAGACCATAGAGGAGAATGCCCCCGACCCTACCTCTTGGCCATGAGGTGGAACCAGAGCCTTTGGTGAAGGAAAATGCAGGCAGCCCATAATGGGGAAGGGGGAAGGGGTGTCCACCCTGGGGATGTTTTGCGCTAAGTGGCCACCAGGGCCCGTTTGTGGGAAGGCAGCGCCCCCTGCTGGCATCCTAAGAGAAGGGACATCTGCCCTAGGGAGCTTGAGGTCCTTCCTCAGTGCTGTTGCCCTGGGCAGCAATTTTCTTTTTGTTTATTTGTTTTTTGTTGTTTTAATCCTCACCCAAGGGTATGCTTTTATTGATTTTAGAGAGAGAGGGGAAGGGGGGGGAGAGAAACATCAATTGGTTGCCTCCCGTACACACCACGCAATCTGGGCATGTGCCCTGACCAGGAGTTAAACCCTCTATGACTTTTGGTGTATGGGACGACGCTCAGCTAACTGAGCCACACCGGCCAGGGCAAGGCAGCAATTTTCAACCTTTTTCATCTCATGGCATACATAAACATTACTAAAATTCTGCGGCACACCAAAAAAATACATACTTTTGCCAATCTGACCAAAAAATATAGGTATAATTTTGGTTCATTCCCATCTGACTACTATTGTGTTGGCTGTTATTATTTTTTAAGTTGACAGTCTAAAGAAAAAAAGCACTGTTATTAGTTATAGTTGAAAGCTATTACAAATGTATATTTTGTAGATTAAAAATATTTTATAATAAAAAAAAAGAAAGGAGAAAAAAGAAAAAGGCCAGTGTCCCTGACTAAAAATTCTTGTGGCACACTGGTTGAAAATTGCTGCCTTAAGGCTAGAGAATTGAGGGGGGGGGCGTGTGTCTACCAGGCCCCTCCCCCAGGGCTACCACTGTTAGGGACTGAAGCCATGTGGTATCCCCCTCACCAGCCTTTCAGTCTGTGGGACCTTGGCTCGGGTGTACAGATGGGAATTTTTGCTTTTAAGTCTAAAGAGACAGAAAGAAAACTCAGCAAGAAGCTAGGCCACCAACCACCCCCCCCCTCCCCAAACCCCTCTGGGGACAAAAGCTCTAGCCTGGCATCCTCTCCACCCTCCAGGACCCACACAAAAACTTAAACAATTGGAAACATGGCCAGATCCCAGGTCTGTGCTGTGCCAGCGCCAGCCACGGGGGTCCTACCCGCTGGGCACGATGCCCACGGGAAGGCCAGCTGGACTCTAGCACCAGGGGGCAGGGTCTCTTGGGGGGGCAGGATTCCCACAGGAGGGACGGACAGAATGGGATGTAGCTCTGTGCGGTGGTGGTGTCCTTGGCTCCGCTGGAGCTGGACCCTCCGGGGGCCTCGGCCACCACCTGCAGCCACAGGGCCAGGTGGGAGTACGCAGGGCCCGGCCCCAGCTGTTCTCAATATCGCCTCTTTTTTGTCCCACTTCAGTCCTGGTTCCTCTGATAAGATCGACAAAAGAAATGACAAAATGAAAAGAAGAGGTTCCTCAAACAGGGGGAGAAGAAATTTTGAGACGTGGAAAAAAAAAATCCCCCAGCCCAGCCCCACCGAAAAGCAAAAATTAAACGTCGTCAGCCACTCAGCCCTTCTCTCCTCCAGCCCAGGGACCCCTGCAGGCCCCCCGAAGCAGCCCAGTTTTCTGAGAGCCCTCGGAAGAGGTCTCGGCGGGAGCTGTGCACCAGCAGCCAAGCAGAAAGCAACATGCAAAACGGACTCTGCCCAGCAGAGGACAGAAAGAAAGAAAGGATGCAGCAGAACTTCCTTCCTCCCCCATCCCATCCTGGCCTTCTGGGGAAGGAACTTAATCCCCAAACAAGTCAACCAGCACCGTTCTGAAGGGGCCTGTCCCCCACCCTTGTCCTTCCTGGGGGAACCCCGCCCTCAGCTGGGGTCAGAGCTCCACTAGGGAGCTCAGAGGACTAGCTTGTAAAGATGAGGGGTGCAGATCCAGAGGGCACTCCCCTCCAGATCCCACCCAGCCCTCCCTCACTGCCTGCTCTGGACGGGGTGAGGCAGGGTGGCCTCTGAGTCCCCCTGCCCCACCCTTAGGCTAGAAGCCCCCACCCCTGGACTGGGGGCATCTCCTGGAGCTAGTTTCATGCTCCCGGAATGGAGGGTGTTCCACCACCCTACCCTGGGCCACAGGGGTATTCCCAGGACCCCAGACCCCTCTGTACAGTAAAAAGTCAAAAATGCTCTCCAAGGTCCAGTCCCAGAGCGGGACAGGCCCCCTCTCCCCTCTCTTCACAGGCAGGCCGGGGAGGTCGCCCTTCTGCCGTGGCCCAAGTGAGGGGAGATGGGCCCCAAGTCGCCCCCACACCCCAGCCCGCATGCAGGTGCCCTTGTGCCACCCCATCGGTCCCTGCCCCTGCCCCTCACGCAGACAGCCCTGCTGTGGCCGGGCGGAGAGTGGAGCAGAAAGGGGACCGGGAGCGAAGCGAGAAGGAAGGGCAGCCGCTGCTGCCCTCGCCTAAGCCGCCACCTGCGCTAGGTAGGCGTCCTGCCGGCCCACTTTCCGTTCCTTTGGAGGGTGTTGGGTGTCGTCCTTTTTCAAAAGCGTTTTGGAGCTTTCTCTCCCCCCCCCTCCCCCACTTTCCCCACCACCCCATCCCTTGTGGCCACTTCTCTCTGGATTTCAGCCGTAATGTCTTTACTCTTTATTTCGGGGTGGGGCATTCATTGTTTGGGTCTTCTGCTGTTGCAATTGGGAACTCCTCCTCCAGTTAAGCAACTTGGGAACAATTTGGTAACACACCACAGGAAGTAGCTCCCCCCCCCCCTGAAGTCCCCTCCTCCCCCAAGGGAAGGTTGGGGACTGTGCAGAGGGTCTTCAGAAGCCGGCCCTGGGAGGGAGGGGAGCAGGGGCACGCCCAGCCCCATCCGGGGGTGTGACTTGGCCCCTCTGGCTTGTCTTTCTGTGCCTTACTCCCTCCTCCCCACATCTCCCCTCCTTGGACCCCTTCTAAGTCCTTGTGCCTCTCTCTCTCTCTCTTTCTTAATTGTATGAAAACACAAAGCACAGGTCAGGATCCTCTGAAAGTCAATCAGCCCAACATTGCACGCAGGGGTGGGTTATGGGTTTTATTTATTGTGAATCTAGTGTGTGAGGCTGCGGCAGAGCAGGCGAGGGAAGGAAGGAGGCGAGGGCGCTGGCTGGGAGGGGAAGAGGGCCCTCACCTGGGGCTGAGGGGGCCAGCGGGTGGCGCCTCCTCCCCAGCTGGAAGCCACAAGGTAGCTAGCCCGTGGGGTAGCTTTTGTTGGCAGTTGAGCAAAGGCCCTCCCCCCCACCCCCATCCGCTTGCAGCCCAGGGGAGGACGGGGACTGAGAAGCTGGGGACCGGGGACCCCACGGGAGCCTGGGGGCGGGGGTCGTGGGGAGTAGGGCGGGGGTGGGGGGCCGGGTGGGCCGGGCGTGACGCGCGGTCAAAGTGCAATGATTTTTCAGTTTGGTTGGCTAAACAGGGTCAGAGCTGAGAGGGGAGCGGAAGGGACCCCCTGCCCGGCCGCACGTGCCCTCGGAGACAATCGGGGCCGCGGGCGCTACGGGAGCAGGGGTCTGCGGGGCGCCCGCCCTGGCGAGGTCGGAAGCTGCAGGCCAGCTGGGCCGGGACGGAGCGCGCCCGGCGGGGCTGCGGGGCAGGCAGGGGTGGGGGTCGCTCCGTTCCCGAGTGTCGCTGTGAGGCTCAGGCGAGAGGCGACGAGGGCCACAGGAGATGTGGGGACGTGTTAGAAGAGAAAAACAAACGAAAAAAAAAAAACCCACAAAAAATATATATGGGGGAAATGAACTTTTTT
The DNA here is from genome assembly GCF_027574615.1 of Eptesicus fuscus. NCBI lineage: Eukaryota > Metazoa > Chordata > Mammalia > Chiroptera > Vespertilionidae > Eptesicus > Eptesicus fuscus. The sequence goes on from NC_072478.1 coordinate 19,932,360, forward strand.
TTTTTCATTGAACCAAGTGCAATGCATCAGAGAGTTTTCCTATCTTTGTATGTTAAGAGATTGTTAAGAAAAATTCTATTTTTGTTGTAATGTCCTCGCGGCTCTGGGGACGCTAAAAGAACCGGGCCTGCCCCGCCCTTTGCGGGGATAACGAAAGCTGAGTGTTTTTCCTTTTTTTTTTTTTTTGTTCGTTTCAGGTTTTATTATTTCTTTTTTCGTTTTCTTTTTTTAAGTCGTTTTCCTGCGTTGACAAGGATGATCTGGGGTTTTTGTTTCGTCGTTCGTTCTCAGTTTCGGTGGGAGGGCTGAAGGAAACGTTCACATTTTAGAATTAAAAAAAAAAATAAAAACACCTGATTTTTAAAAATCACAAGATCTCAAAGGAAAAGGACGAGAGAAAAATATTTTTAAGATAATTCAACATAAAACCCTGGTGCTTCTTACATTATAAAGTACGTTTTTAAAGACCCACAAACTATTATACATAAGTTTATGATCAATTAAATACCCTGCACTTGTTAGGAACACGCATATCCCTTCTTTGTTGAGTTTAACGGAACGGGACAGCGGCGTGCGCCCAGCTGCGGGGCTGCTCTGGACGCGGGTCTCTCCGGGCGCCTCCTCCTCGGGGCCCAGCGCCCCCACCTCGCCCCCTCCCCCCTCCCGGTACTGGGGCGCGGCGGGGGTCCCCAGTCCCTACCCCGCAGAGGTCAATGCCAACGAACAAATGTCCCCTCCCTCCCTCCCTCTCCGCCCTGAGCGCCCTTCTTTGAGCCAGACGCCAACTTGACCCTCACCAGCATTATCAGGAGCGCGCTCAGCAAGTTGGTAGTTCCCTCCCCGGCGCCCCCAACTCAACATCACTCCTCCCACCCCCACCCCCGCCCCGTCACCCTCCGGGGAGCACGGGAAAGGCTCGACGCTCCAGGACAGGACCCGCCAAGCTGACAGGTCGATTCGCCCAGGCCTGCGCACGCACGCACGCACGCACACGGCCCCGCACACAGCCCACCCCACCCCTCAACCAGCCCTGTCAACTGCCTTACACACCCGCCCCCGCGCTGGCCGGCCGACCTAGTGCCTTGTTCTCACCCCCGTGCTGGCGGAGCGGACGCCGCGCTCTGGGTCCCAGAGGGGCCGGGTGGCTCAGACGACGCACCACTCCCCCACCCCGACCGTGCTGAACGGACCCCCCCCCCCCCGACACACACACACACACACACACACACACACACGAGGAAAAATAAAAGGAGCAATAAAAAATCACGAGAACTTTCGCCCCCCAATCGAGAGCCCGAGGGGCACCCGAGCCCCGCCTCTGCTCCCCCCACCCACCTTTGGGGCGCCCCCCTCCCCCCGCAAGCCAGCCTGGGCCAGCCCCGCTTCGGCCCCTCCCGGGAGATCCGTGCGCCCGACCAGCACCAGCATTGCGGACCGCAAAGGCCGCCCGTCCCGTCAAACAAGTTTCTTCTTAGGCTAAGAAACGCAGTATATACGAGTATCTCTATATATAGTACTAATGGATTTGGTGTGCTTCCCCTTAGCGTCCCCTGTCCCCCCTCTCCTCCTCCTTCAGCCTGGTCTCCCCCTCTCTGCCCTCCACCCCCGTCTCTGCACTGAGATACATAAGAAACAAGGGTAGTTTACTGTCTGTTTTGTTTTCTGGGTTTTCAGTGTCCTAGCGGAATGCAAGTAGGCAGCCAGCCCGTCTGTCCCCTCTCCGCCCCGCCCCGCCCCGCCCCCCGTCACTGCGCTTCTGTTATACCATCTTTGCCTGACTCTCTCCGGCTTCTCCATTGAATGGCTAATGTGTATGTGAAATAAAGAAATAAAGAAAAACAAAAGCACGAGCGCCTGAGCCTTCACTAACGCGATCGGGCGGGTCCTGGTCGGGTTAGTGGGGAGGGGCCCCGAGTGGACTCTGCGCCTCTGTCCCCGCACCAGGCGCGCCGCCGACGCCGCCGTCGAGGCGTCCAGGCGCTTGTATCCCTGAGTTTCCAGGAGGGGGCGCCGGCGAGAAGAGGAAGCCTCCCCACCCCTCCCTACCTCTCCGTGAGCCCCTAACCAGGAAAAAAAAAAAAAGAGGCACCACTTAGGTCCGACGGCCGCTCTGCCATGTTGATGTTCCCGGACCTCGCCTCCGGGAGAAGGATGTGGGCAAGGCAACTTCCAGCGGGCGGTGGGTGGTAAGAGGGTCTGCAGGGTTCCTGGGGGCGATGGCCGCCCGCCCTTCCAGATCCCCTGCCATTCCCCCTGAAGGGTATGTCCTCACAGGTCCCTCTAGGGGGGGACTTCGCTCCAAAGTAAGCGCAGTGCGTGGTCCGCCCCTTCCTCGACGGCCCAGGGCTGAGTTCCCATGCCCTTCATGGGCTCAGAGGCGATGGCGGTCACCGCACCTCTGGGCTCACAGCCGCTTGTTCCGTCTTGATGGGGCGCGCCGCCCCAACGGGGCTGCCGTTGGGGCAGGCCGGGGTTGCGGGCTGCAGGCGGACCACCGCCTCGACCGGGTGACCAGGCCCACGGCGGGCGCCGTCGTCCGGGCCTCGGTGCGCCAGCCGTTTGCGGGGCCCAGGCGGGGCAGGGCCCGCTGCCAGAGCGGCTGCCTGGTCTCGCAGCAGCCGCACCAGGAAGCCGATGTACTTCATCGCGAGGCGGAGCACCTCATTCTTGCTCAGCTTCCGGTCGGGAGGGTGCGTGGGCAGCAGCTTCCTGAGCTCCGCGAAGGCGCCGTTCACGTTCTGTTGCCGCCAGCGCTCGCGACTGTTGGTGAACACTCGCCGGGCCACCTTCTGGGGCTGTTGCCCTGCATGCAGGAGGGGAGGGGTTGGCACCGAGGTGGCGCCCCCTCCTGCCCTCACTTCAGGCACCCAGCACTCTCTGGGGACTTCCACACAGGAGGTGAGCTGGGGCTTTCTCCACGCAAGGGATGCACGTGCAGGATCCACCACGTGTGGCCCCCCTGCTGGTTAGCAACCCTGCCCACCCCCCACCTCCACCATCGAGACAAGGATAGACCGGGCTGCACACAGCTGTGGCCTCTAAGCCTCTGACTGCACATTCAGGTCAGTGGCTGAGATGCCCTAGCGAATGTTTCCTTGTGGCTGCCAGTGGGGGGGGCTGTTCCCGTAGTCTTCATTCTCAGTGTGTCCCTGTGTGTGACCCCCGGGTGCTCGTGGGTCTGAGAAGTACGCTTATTGTGATTGTGGCCCTGTCCGTGTCTTAGGCGGTTGTGTGACTGCTTGTGGTCTGTCTGAATGGCTGTGGTGGGGTGTGATCGTTGCCATGTGGCTGTGTCATGCATGGCTGTGGTGGTGTGGCTGATGCTTGTGTGGCCATGGTCCTAAGTGGCTGCGGTGGGCTGTGTCCTGTGTGTGTGGCTGTGGTCCCACGGCTGTCTCTTGCATGATGATTGTCCTGTGGCTGCTTCCTGGGTGGCTGTGCGTCCGAGTGGAGCTGCCATTTTGTGGCCCCTGTGCCATGCTGTGTTTGCCAGGACTTGGTAGTTTGTTTGGGTGACTGGTTGTGTGGGACCGGCTATAGGACTGTGGCTTTGCACATGAGTAGAACATGAGTACTGAACCCGTGCGGGCTGTTCTGTGTGTCTGTGCACTGCACCGGCAGCTTCCCCCTGTGGAAAGGTATGGGACAGATGTGGACGCAGGCAGACACAAACTCACACTCACCCTCAGCCAGCTCCAGCTCACAGTGGCTCGGTCTCCGCTTCAGCCGGCTGCTAGGGAAGATGCTAAAAGGTCCTGCCGGCCCAATGTAGAGGCTGTAAGGGGTCATGGGTCACTAATGCCTTGTGGGCAAGGGCCCTGGCCCTGGATCCCCCAGGCCCAGCCCCCCACTAACCTGTTGAGGAAGGGGTGAGGATGGTAATGCAGGGCCAGAGGGGTTGGGGCACTTCCCAGGGCGGAGAATGGCAGCAGTGGGGGCCGAAGGGCACTCTGCTCTGTGGTGGCCATGGCTGCCCCTGGGGGCCTAGTGTGGCCCAAGCTGATCACCGGGACACCAGGGGGCAGCCTGGGGGATGAGACACCTTGGTGGCCCACCTCCTCTGCCTTTGGGGGCCCAGGTGAGGCAGGCTTGGGGAGTGGTGCAGGCGCTGGGCTGGGGGCACACACCATCTCAGCCTTCTCAGTCATGGTGGGGGCCACCTCCGCCTGGGCTTGGGGCGGGCACATGGACCCGAGGGGGTGCTCACCTGTGGGAGGGAAGGAAGCCAGTGGGAGGAGGAATCAGAGTCCACACACACCCTTAGCCCAACAGAGCCCTCAAATGGAAGGGAGAGTGGGAGGGAGGAGGCCCAGAAACTACCAGAACATGGGAGGAGGATCTGATACAAGGAAAAGTGATGCCCACTGAGATGCTGTGCAGTGATGAGCCCAGCAGTGCTGTCTCCGAGCTGTTTGTGACCCATGAGGACATGAGCAAATTCCCTCCCTCCAGAATCCCCTCACCTGGCATCCGGAGGGAGGGGCAAGGCAGGGTATCCATGATGGACCCTGAGACCCTTAGATCTGACCCTAACACCCTTCATTGACACAGCGTGTCCTTGGAATCCCTACATGATTGACTGTGACCTTTCACTGACCCCCCGCCTCCTGCCCGGGCCCACCCTGTGGTCCTCATCTAGGACCCCGAGGCTCTTCCCATCGCCTCCCTGTCGGACCCTGAAAGTCTTCCATAATCTCTCGTGACCCCACACACTGAAAATGTCCCCCTCACTAACCCTGCAACCCCCATTGCTGACACTATGACACCAAATGCTGGCACTGCCCAGTACATACAGTCATGCCTCAATCTTCCTTCTGGCCCTGGTGACCCCCCACCTGCCCCACCCATCAGCATCCACCTCTTTACGCCCTATTTAAATATCCCTGTTCACTCTTGACCCATGGCCTGGAGGGTCCCAGTAACACTGGGGACACCTGGTCCCTCTTCCCTGTCTTCCCCAACTGGGGTCCTGGGGAAGCTGGCCTGGCCTCTTAGTTGGTTCCTACAGATGAATGAATGAATGAAGGAAGGCGGGAACGAATGAATGAATGCAGGTGGGTTGGGAATTCCCCCACCGTCAGGTTGCTCGCTCTTACCCCAGCGCTGGTCCTGCTGCCTGCTGAGTCCCCTGGCTCTGTCGGTCAGGGCAAGAATATGGCTCCAGCTTCAGGCCAGGCTCCCCAGCCCTGCTCCCTCCAGCCTCTCCACTCTACCCCAGGCAGCCAGCCACTCTGTCTGGACTTCACTTCTTTCTGGGCTCTCAAGGGCCTTGGGGCCTTGGTGGTGGCAGCAGCATGGGTCCCTCGAGGAAAAGTGAGCGGCTCAGGGGCCGGCCCGCCCTCTCCCCGCCCCCCCTCACCCCCCCTCTGCCGGTTTCCTCCCTCTTACCCCTGGCGCAGTGGCTGGAGGATGCTGGGCCAGCGCAGATAAGGGCCTGGCCGCCTGGCCGAGACTGATAAGGAGCCAGGCTGACCCCGGAGGAAACCAGCGGGCGGGGATCTCCAAGTTCGGCCTCTCGCCCCGCCCCAGGCCAGTGGGCAGGACTGGCAGTGACCCCTCCTCAGGGCTTCACCTTCCGTCCTCCCAGTCACTGGAAGGACCCTGGCCCTCTGAGGACCAGCCCCAGTGCACAGCTACACACAGAGGGGAAACTGAGGCAGGAAAGCAGTGGCCTCCAGTGTTGCTTGGATCTGGCCTGTGGCTTTGAACACCCCAGCTGTGTCCGTGCTGTTGGGGGTGGAGAGCCCTTTCCGGCCCTGCTGGGGCTCGTGACTGCGGGGCCCCTTCTTCTTCTCTCCTCCCCCTGCCTGGTTCCTCTTTTTACAGAGCCCCTCCCAGCCTTTCTGCCACCCCCACCCTGGAGCGCGGCGTGGCAGAAGGCAGTTCTGACACTCTGATCTTGGGTGTCCAGCCTGGGCTGTTGTCCTGGTCCCCCTGTGCTATCCACTCCACATTTCCAGGCCCAGGAAGGTGACAGGAAGGACTGCAGCTGGGGGAGACGTCCTATATTGCTAGGACCTTCCAATAGGTGCCCCAGCAAGTCCCCATAATCCTAGTCCTCTAGGTCATAGGATAGCATAGCCCCAGGTCGGTGGTCCCTGGCCCTCATCCCAGAGCCAGCCCACTTCAGGGTGAATGGTGATAAAGAGGTGTTGGGTGAGTGTCCTGGGGGTGGTGAAACTCAAGACCCAGATGGAGCCTCCCGAAGGGTAGCAGTGACAAGGCTGTTCCCGATCCCCAGCACCCTCTCACCTGGGCCAGTTGTGCTTTGCCCCGTGTCTGTCTAGGTGGCTGCATGAGCCCCCAGGCAGGCCCTCAGCTGTCACCTTCCAGGAACCAGGTGATGCCAGGACCCCACCACCAACCATCCCACTTGCCCAGGGAAGCAGGGGTCCACTTCTAAGCTGCCAGTGAACTTGGATGTGCCCACAAGGCCAGTTCTGGGATCAGGTTCATTTAACTCCTGAGATGGAGCAAGGTGAAGGGTGCCTGCGGGTCCCACAGCTACTGTGTGGCAGGGTGGGGGCTCTGTCCCAGGCCTCGCTGTTAACGTTGCTAAGGCCTGCCCTAGTGGAGAGGATGCAGCAGCCTGCCCAGTACCTCTATGTGCACCCCCTCCCTCGAGGGGCCACAGGGCAGGAAACACCTGGTCGGGAGCGGATGCACAAGGAGCCTGGTTCCGGTCTGGCTTCCGCCACTACGGCCCTGCGGGGAGCTGGGCCAGAGAAACCAGGCAGCCAGGGCTGGCGGCGAGAGGCCACGTGGGAGCTCGGTGGCACCAGCTTGCGTGCACGCGCCTGTGTTCCGGAGTACGCCAATGGAGGGGGGTGTGGGAGAAGGCCCGTAGGTACGAGCGCACGGCTGCCACCCCGTGGTCGCTTGGGGAACCGCAGGCGCCAGCAACCGGGTGCCTAAGTGCTTCTCACTGCAGAGGAATAGACCGCTCCCCACACAGGCAGAAAGCCTCAGACAGAAACATTGACAACACCTCCCTCAGTCAGGCAGGGACACACCAACCTCTAGATGCAGAGCTCCCCCAGGGAGTTAATTCACATGGACAGAGGAATAGGCCCCAGACATGCTAGACAGATAGACAGACCACCAGCAGCTTCTGCGCTCAGACAAATGACAGTCACGGAAAGGTGAAATCTCTTTATTGGCTCAATCTACACCTGGACCAGTGGTGGCCCCAGACTCAGGGGGCTTCTGGTTGGGGGTCTGTGGACAGTCAGTGGGGGCAGCTTCAGCAGTGGCCTCGGGTGTCAGAGGTCTGTGGGAGTAACAGCACTGGTCCCCCCGTTGACAGATGCCCTGGTGGAAAGATGATGGGTATGAAGCCCAGCAGCCTCTGCTGGGTTCCTTTCTGGATGGGGAGCTCACTGGCATACACTTGCCCATCCCGTTTTCCCATCCCTGCCCGCCCCTTAGCCTTGCCCTATTGCCATAAGGGGGACCCACTTGGAGGTGGGGGCGTGCCTCACCTTCTTAAACCTCTTGCAAGGAAATGTCTTAAGCCGGGCAGCCCGCTGGGCCAGGTCCTCAGCTGGTTCCTTTCTCTTATTCTGGAGCAATCTGCGTCTGTCCTCCATAGCTTCGCCCACTGCCTTACCCCTGTGCAGGGAGATGAGCAGCTGGGCCATCAGGCCTCTGCATCTCAGGCCCTGGCCAAATCCCACTGCCATCACTCTCACTCACCCTGGCCGGGCACGGGGCCGGGGGCCCCAGTTGGCCTCGGGGTTGGCCTGGAAGCGCTTGAGTCCTCGCTGGCGGGAGCTGGGGTTGGCATCATCCCGGATGGTGAAGTTGGCCTGCAGCCTGGAGAAGGGGGTGGTGCAGCTGAGGGGCAGCCGCCACTCAGACATGCACAACAAAACTGCCCACGGGGCCTGCCCACCTCGGTGACTTGGGAAGGCATCTACCTGGGTCAGGATTCTCTCATTCATTTAATAAACATTTACTGTTGCCTACAGTGTGCCTGAAATCTGCCGCTGGTAAAGCTGACATTCTAGTGTACAAGACAAGCAAGCAACGGGACAAATCAGAAATCAGCAAGTTATGTTTTGTTAGGGCATGAGATAAGAGTTTTGAAAAAAACAGAGCAGGGCAGAGGTTCTGGGGAGACTGGGGAAGGGGTTCAATGCAGGACAGGACAGAGTCAGGGACACCTGAAGGAGGTGAGGGAACAGTCCTGGGGGGCACCCAGGGACAGGCACTCCAGGTAGCGGGAACAGCCTGTGCAAAGGCTCATGAGCTTGAGTGTGGAGTGAGCCAGGGGGGAAGGGGGGATAAATGAGGGCTGGAAAGTGACACGGAAATGGGACAGGGCTTGCAGGTGGAACTTTGTTTCTGCTGAGTGGAAGCCACGGAGGGTTCTGAGCAGAGGGGGAACATGATCTGACTCAGGTGCTCACAGGCGCCCTCTGGTAGCTGTGGGGGGAATAGTCTGTGAGGGGCTGTGGGGGAAATAGTCTGTGGGGGGCGAGGGTGGGAGCTGGGGAACCAGGGAGGTGACCACACTGATCTATGTGAGCAGTGATGGGCCAGACTAGGGAGGGGGCAGAGGAGAAGCAGTTGAAGTGGTGGGAGTAGGTAGATTCTGGATCTCACTTGAAGAATGAACATGGATCTGTTAGGGAAGTGTCTGTGTCATCTGCAAGCATATGAGCATCCATGCCTGTGGCAGAGCTGTCCCTACCTGGGCTCCACGCTGAGAATGCGGAAGGCCGGGCTGGTCTCAGACAGCCGCTCTCGTTTCACCGGGCACTCCTTCTCCTGGGAGGCAAAGGTCAGAGCCAGGGGATGCCAAGCCTGCCCATGCCTTGCCCTCTTATCCCTATCTAGTCAGGCCAGCTCTTACCCAGCAGCGCATGATGTCCCAGAGGGCTGCGGCGGGGGCGTCCGTCTTCACAGCATTCTTACAGGCGTGGGAGAGCGAGACCCGGAAGCCAGCATGGAGGAGGGCTGACCTGGGACCAAGAGGGGTTATGAGGGGCAAGCTAGATCCCAAAGCCAGTGGTGACATGTGTGGGTGAGTCATGGGGTGGTTGTGAGGCTGGCTGCATGTCTCAGGGTGACCACGTAGCTGGTACCATGCCAATGATCGGAACAGTCAGACTCTCCCCCTGGCCGGGGCTCTTGGCCTCTGAGTACTCGTACATGAGACTCCCTGGACGTGAGTGAAGTCTGATCTCCATTTTATGGGGGATTCTGGCCCCAAAGGAGCCCAAGTTGCCCAGGGCACCCAGCACTCAGGCTCTGCTCCTCCCCCACCCAGCCCTCACCGCAGCTGCAGGAGGCTGGGTGTGCTACAGTGGATGGTGCTGCTCAGCTGGTCCAGCGTATAGTACAGAGGCACGTCCGGCAGCTCCTGCCATGGGGGACAACAGGATATGCATGGGGCAGATGGAGGAAGCTGGGCACAGGTGAGCCCCATCCTGTTTCGGCCCAGCCCCTACCTCGGTGACGACACTCAGGACTCCTCGGATCCGCTCCGAAGTATGGAATCGGCCGGGGTTGGTGCTCACAGCCTCTAGGACTCGGCCCACAAAATCCAGGTCATGGATTGGCTCCACCCATAGGGGGCCACCGAGCTGCAGACACACAGGGGCCAGATGGACAAGGAGTGAGACACAAGGACCCCTGAGACCCCATGCCTAAACCCGGCATGGTCCCACCTGGTGCCGCTGCCCACAGTGCTCACACTCAGGGGCCACAGGGGGACCGCAGGCTGCAGAGAACTTGACCCTGCACAGAGAGAGGTGTTTAGGGGGCAACAACACCCCTTGGGAACCCCTCACCTCCCCCCTGGCTCACTGTTGCTCACCGGCCACCAGAGGCCCCCGATGCTTTGCCAAGGCGCTGAAGGTGGAAGGCTCCGCAGCCCACACACTGGAACACCAGCGCCTGCTTGCTGTGGGGAAACAGGGCTGGCTACCACACCCCAACTCTTCCCTCAGCGTGACTTGGTCCCCTATAGGACCTCATTTCCTCAGGGGAAGGCTCTGTTGCCTGCTCCAGTGCCTACCCCACCCCTGCTAACCTGGCTGAAGCCTTGACCTTGGCCTGGCCGGTGAAGACACGGACAAAAACACGTATATAGAAATCAGCGCTGATGCTGAGCAGGGGCACCACGAAGCGCTGATAGCAGTTAGCACGGAGGTCCAGGCTGTGTAGGACGATCCTCAGGGCCTGTGGGGGAGGATGGGGGGTGGGCGTTTGCCATCAGCCCTGCCTCTGAACAAGGTGTTCACAGCACAGGGTCCAGGCAGGTTCCGTGGGTCCCAAGACCAGCCCTGAGTATCCTGACTTGTGGCCCTTGGCGCCTGCTCAGTTCCCTCACCTGTGAGATTGCACCAGTCTGTATCTCTATGGCCCTGCTGGGAGCACTAAGTGACTTAGGAGCATTCAGGCCCAGTAAGTGGAATCTGTTCTGATTAGCATCATCAGCATGCCCTGTGCTGTGTGATGTGGCCACAGAGACCTTAGTCCGGCCACCACGGGCTTTGTCGGCAGGAAGTGGGGACACGGGGTGCTGCAGCACGGCTGGGGACCTCCCCATGCTAGGGAGCTGCCCTGACACTCTACCCAGACAAAGAGGCAGCGTTTCCCAGACTGCTCTATGACAGGGCCCATAAGGAACAAGGACGGAGCCTCTCCTTTCCCAGCCCATTGACGTAGCCTGCCCGCCTCCTTGAATTCCCACAGCAACCCAGTGGTGTCCAGGCCATCAGCAGCATGCCCATTTCACGAATGCCAAAACTGAGGCCCAGAAAGGGGAAGTTGCTTGCTCAAAGCTACCAGCAAAGTTAGGACTTGAACCCAGACCTGGAAAAATTGCCTTAAAAAGAGACAATTTTGGGAAGTTGTTAAAACAGACTACTAGAAGAAGGGTGCAATCATTGCTCCTACCCTGGACAAAGCCATTGCCCCCCAAATGACCATGACTGGCAGCCCACGCTGCTGGGAACTATGCTGGTTAAAGGTGTGCTTGTCGTTAATATGCTGCCTGGAGGAAGCGGAACAGGTCTGAGGGGTGGGAAGAGGTGCTGGGGGGAGGGTCCTCACCATCTCGTGGCAGGCCCGGCTCTTGAGGGCCATGGCCCCGTACTTGCTGTAGCATGTCTCCCCGCTGTTCCCTGCCAGCACTGCCATGTCCGTGCAGGTAACGCACAGCAACCCTGCAAGTAAGGAAGGGGTGAGGATCCTTCAAACACTACGAGCCCTGCTCTATCCTCCTGGGTCAGCATGGCCTCACCTCCTTCACTCACAGCCTGCACAGCTGCATCCAGAAAAGCGGCAGGGCTGCCATAGGGGTCCAGGTCGATGACATCAAACCGATCCGACACCCGCTGGTGCTGGTACATCAGCATCCTGGGAGTGAGAGGGCCAATTCCTCAGTGCCCTGTACCAGGGACCTCTCTGTTCCTTACACATGTTCAATCATGCAGCGTGATAGTTTGGACCTGGACTCGGGCCAGCTGCCTGGGCTTAGATCCTGGCATCCATTTGCTAATAACTTCATGGCTTTTCCCCTCAGGCCTCTGTCTACCCATCTCTGACAATGGCATGACAATAGCCAATACAGTAAGTCCTCACTTCTTGAAAACTGTGACTTTAAGCGGAAAAACATGTAATGAAACCAATTTTTTCACAGACTAAGTGATCCAAACAAGAGTTAAATTCCGCCGAAACCAGTTTGGCTCAGTGGATAGAGCGTCGGCCTGCGGACTGGAAGGTCCCAGGTTCGATTCCGGTCAAGGGCATATACCTTGGTTGCGGGCACATCCCCAGTAGGGGGTGTGCAGGAGGCAGCTGATCGATGTTTCTCTCTCATTGATGTTTCTAGCTCTCTATCCCTCTCCCTTCCTCCCTGTAAAAATCAATAAAATATATTAAAAAAAAAAAAAAAGTTAAATTCCTACAGCATTTCTGGTCACAAAAACATTGCTCAAATTCTAAATAAAGACTCAAAACACTTCTAATATTAAACAATGAAGTAAATGTGAGCTGTACATACATTTAAGAAAAATTAATAAAAACAAGTCAGATCATTATTTTCCACCCAGTTATTCCAGTTCAGGGTCATAGATGGCTGGAGTCTATCCAGGCAGCTCAGGGGATCCACCCTGGACAGGACACTCTTCCACTGCAGGGCCACGCACACCCACGCACACTTGCTCAGACTGGGACAACGCAGGCATGCCAATTTACCTCATTTGAACATATATAAATATAATTTATTATTTTTTAAATTGACTTGAGAGAGGAAGGGAGAGAGAGAGAAACACCAATGATGAAATCACTGTTCGGCTGCCTCCTGCAGGGCCCCTATTGGGGATCAAGCCTGAAACCCAGGCATGTGCTCTGACCAGGAATTGAGCCCTGACCTCCTGATTGGTTCCTGGGTCGACACTCAACCACTGAGCCACACCAACCGGGCCTCACGTGAGTATTTTAGGTTGTAGGAGGAAACCTAAGTCCCCATAGAAAAGCCACACAGACATGGATAGAATGTGCCAAATCCACACAGACAGTAGCCCTGGCCAGGATTTTTCTTTTTCTCATCAACATTTTTTTTTTTCTCATCAACATTTTAACAACATTATCCCGGGACCTACTCTACTAATGTAGCACATACATGCCTGACACTGTTTCAAGCAATTTAGATACATTAACTCATTTAATCACATAATCTTCCAATGGGGGTGAAAGGTGCCTTCCAGAACAACTCCGTGGATCTGGACCTGTATTGTTCCCTTTGCAGATGAGGAAAAGCAAATGCTATCTTCTCAACACAGCCCACCCTGACCACATTTTTCAAAATGGCAATCCCCCCCCACCATCTTCCTCAATCCCCTACCCCCTCAATTATTTTCCAGAGCACTTCTCACCTCTACTATGTAATTTACTTATTTGTTACAATTATTTGTTATCTTCTCTGTTTCCTATTAGATTTTACTATGGCCAGGAAAGCAAATAGTTTACTTATTAACTTTCTATAAAGGTTAGATAGTAAATATTTTAGGTTTTATAGGCCACATACAGTCACTATTGCATACTTTTTTTTTAACCTCTAAAAATATAAAAACATATCCTTAGCTCAGTGGTTAGAGCATCAGCCAGAGGACTGAAGGGTCTGGGGTCCGATTCTGATCAAGGGCACGTACTTTGGTTGCAGGCTCGATCCCCACAGGAGGCAACCAATTGATGTGTCTCTCTCACATCGATGTTTCTCTCTCTGTCTCTCCCCCTCTCTTCCACTCTCTCGCAAAATCATTGCGGGGAGACAATATCCTCAGGTGAGGATTAAAAAAACAAACATTCTTACATCACCGGCCACAAAAACCCAGACTGTGGGGCTTCACAGGCTATAGTTTGCTGACCCCTGCATTTGAATGTGAATTCCACAAGGTCAGGGATTTTGTCTGTAATGTTTACTGATGCATTCCCTGCACTGCGAACAGTGTCTGGCACATACTGGACAGTGGATATAAGCTGGTTCGTTTGAACAAATAAAAGTATGAGAAGTTTAAAATGGAAACCATCATGGTACTAATTTCTGGCACCGATCATGAGCTACACAAGTATTGCCTCTCATTTAATCAGTACAGCAACCCCTGTAAAACTATCATTTTATACGCAAGGAAACTGAGGCTCAGAGAGACTAAGGCACTCTCCCAAGATCAGAGAGCAAGATTATGACACAGCTAGGATTTGACCCCAGGCAGCCTGGCTATAGAAGGCACCTTCCAGTTGCCTGGCTCTGCGGCCCAGGACCTACCGGGCATCTGCCTGGCTGGGCTGTACCAGGTGGGCCACTTCGTTGAGCTGCACATTATGGCGGATGAGATCCACAGCTCGGGCAGAGGCATCGTTGGCAACCACGGATCGGAGCCCAGGCACCTCTCGGGCAAAGCGAATGGAACGAAGACCCGAGGCTGCCAGGCCCTCCAGCACTCGCAGGCCTTCCTGTTGGAGTAAGCAGGGAGCCCACTCACATCAATATCTCCATTCTCTGCTGAGCTCCCCCCCACACACATACACACACATCCTCCTACAGCTCTCCCCTTGCAGGAGCCTTCCTTCCTCCACAACCCACTGGACTCCGGGGCTGCCACCTATTTTATGCCCAGGCCTCACCTCACAGATCTCCCCCACAGTGGCTGTTCGAGGCTGGTTTCCAGGGGCCGGGTCTGCCCCCTCTTTCAATACAGCCTTGTCCTCCTCTTGCTCCGACAAGTCCACCACCACCTTTTGCACCTCCTTTTCACCTGGCACCTTGACTGCAGCCACCCAGAAACACAAGTCAGGGACTATCAAGGCTCTCTTTGAGAAACCTCTACTCTTCAAAATACAGAAGATTCGCCCTGACTGGTTTGGCTCAGTGGATAGAGCCTCGGCCTGCGGACTGAAGGGTCCCAGGTTTGATTCCGGTCAAGGGCATGTACCTTGGTTGCTGGCACATCCCCAGTAGGGGGCGTGCAGGAGGCAGCTGATCGATGTTTCTCTCTCATCAATGTTTCTAACTCTATCCCTCTCCCTTCCTCTCTGTAAAAAATCAATAAAATACATTAAAAAAAAATACAGAAGATTCATGAAAGAAAATCTTCCCCAAAGTCCCTAGGAAAAGGCTGAAGGAGCAGAGCCCAGGGCCTGCTACGTGGTTGGAGCCTTTCCAGACTTTAGGGAGGAGGGGGAGTCCTCGGTGTGACCACCACCCACCAGGAGATTGGACCTCCACTTACTCTGGATTCCTTTGGCCCCAAGATGAATGCGAGCAAACTCAGTGATCACAGCACACCTGCGAGAGACGAAGGCTTGGTTCACACCCCCTCACTTCACAGACCCATTGCCCTCTGCCAAGCCGACCCCGGACGCCTGCTCACGTCAGATCCCGGTTGAACTCCTGCACTGGGTTGTAGAAGACTTCGTTGGCGCTGGGGAAGGCGATCGTGGCGGACCCCTCGGTGACCGTCGTCTCCTGGGTTTCAGGTGGGCGCTTTTCGCCGCAGGGCACCGTGCCGTTCTCCATTGCGGGTGGATTTGCCGGCCCTTGGGGCTGCCCCTCCATAAACCCAGCCCTACAGAGACCGCCGGCGGAGCGGAGATTCAGGATTTGCCGCAGAACGATCCTCGTATGGGACATCCGCAGTAGCCTGTGCCCGCCAAGCCTGCATCAGGAGGGCATAGAGAGGAGGAAAGAGCTCCTTTCCTGGGCCGGGTGGCCTGCACATCTGTAAAATAGCGGCTCAGGAGACCCTGTGGCCTCCGTAAGCTAACGCCATCCCCGATCTTCTGAAGACCCGCCCCAGCGAAGCCTGAAGCCCTTACGTGGGCCCGCCCCTGCACCCGATCCCTCGCCTCGCTGCCCAGGCCCTCCTCACCGGCTCTCGCGAAACGGAGAACCGAATCAGTCTTGGTCACATTTTCCGGATTAAGACCTGGGCGCCGCCATGTTGGCACAGTTGGGGGCGGGTCATGTGGCAGAATTTAGCCAATCAGTGATGCTACCTACGGTGCACGGCCGGGATCAAAATGCACCATGGAAAACGCAGAACGTGTGGTATCCGCGAACTTGTTCACAGTGGTCCTCCTGTAATTAAGGCCACACCTCACCAGCCCACTTCACGGATGAGGAAGTTGAGGCTCAGAAAAAGGGTGGTAGGCCGAAACCGGTTTGGCTCAGTGGATAGAGCGTCGGCCTGCGGACTGAAGGGTCCCAGGTTCGATTCCGGTCAAGGGCATGTACATTGGTTGCGGGCACATCCCCGGTAGGGGGTGTGCAGGAGGCAGCTGGTCGATGTTTCTCTCTCTTCGATGTTTCTAGCTCTCTATACCTCTCCCTTCCTCTCTGTAAGAAATCAATAAAATATATTAAAAAAAAAAAAAAAAAAGAAAAAGGGTGGTAGGCGAAGAAATCCAACACCTATTGATCGTCTCCTGGATGCTGGGCGCCATAGACACATTACTTCAGGGCATCCTGCAGGAATAGCTCAGGCTTTGAAATCAGATTTACTGAGTTTGAATCCTAGCCCTACCACATGCTCTTGGCAAGTTACTTAAACTCTCTGGACCTCACTTTCCTTACATGTTAAATAAGAGTCCTAGCTTCCAAGACAGAGCAAAGATTAAAAGACAACACAAATATGCAAAGAAGTCTCTCTCACATAACCCGCAATGGGAAAGGAGGACAGGGTAGTGGTCTGGGCTGTCTGGGTTCCCAGGCCCCAGCTCACTTTGCTACCTGTTCTTAACCCCTCTCTGTGCTTAAGTTTCCCCATTTGCAAAATGGGCAGAATTTTTTAAGGTTCATTATTGGTTTGTGATGAGAATTAAACAAGTTAGTGCAGGTAAAATGCTTATAACGTAATCTGACATGGCGTGTTTTTATTGTGGCTTCTTGACCCTGGGTTTGAAACCTGACACCCGCCATCCCTTCCTTTAGCAATTTTCTTTATCTCTCTGTGCCTCCCTTTTCTATAAAGTGTGTGTGTGTGTGTGTGTGTGTGTGTGTGTGTGTGTGTAAACTAATTCCTACGTAAAAATGTTACTGTGACGTTTAAACGAGATCATTCACTTGTGCTCTCTTCAGCAGCATACTAATATATACTAAAATTGGAATAAGATCATTCACATAAAGACCCTAAAGCAGTGCCTGACACAAACAGCAGACATTATTATTATTTGCGTTTTACAGGAAACTAAAGTTCTGAAAGGCAGAGCGACTTGCCTCAGGTCGCGGGACTAGAAGGTGGCAGGGTCGGGACTCGAACTCTCAAGCAAAGTCGAGGTACTGGAGGCCACGCTGAGGGGCTGAGGCAGGAGGCGGAGTCGGGAAGGGGCGCCTTCGGTGCTCGGCTGACCTCGCCTAGGGGGCGGGGCCGCGGCGGGGGCGGGGCCGCGGAGGCTCCTCCCTAGCCCGGCGGCGGCGGCGGCGGCGCGGCTTGCGCTGGTTCGGCGCTCGGCTGGGGCGGCCTGGCCCACAATGAATGGCCGCCGCGGCTGCCGCTGCTGCTGAGGCGGAGGCCGCGGAGGCCGCGGAGGCGGAGGCCGAGGCCCCGGCGCAGGGGGGTGCGCCCCGGGCCCAGGTCCGGCCCCAGCTGCCGCTGCGGAGCCTGCCAGGAGCCCCCGGAGCGCGGCCACGGCGCAGGTGAGGCGACCCGCTCCAGGCCCGGTTCCGGCCTCCTCTCGCCGGGGCGGCCTGAGGGCATCCGAGGTCCGGCTGAGGGCTGAAGGGGGAGGGCTTGGGGCGGCCTCCTCTGAAGAGGAGGAACCAGGCCCGCAGCCCGCAGCCCGCACTTACGGCTGGGCCGGCGAGTGCGGGGTGACCTGGCCCCCGCCAGCGGCCTTGAGTGTCCAGCCCCAGGCCGGGCCGCGGGGCTTGGGGGACGGCGGGATTGGGCCCGGACCTCCGCCCCTCATTCCCGGCGGGGGGTGGGGAGCGAAGCCGGGCCGGGCAGGTGCGGGGGGGAGGGGGCAGGGAAGTTGGAGGGGCCAAGGGGTAGAGTGAGGAGGCTCCCGGGAGCCCGGAGGGGGAGGGGAGGAAGGAGTCGGGCTTGGGGGCCGGCCGAGTGCGGGGAGGAGGGGAGGGCGGCGCTGCCGGAGGGAAATGGCCCGGAGGGGGTCGGGGCGTGGCCGGGCTTTGCAGGTACCGTCGCCGGAGGGGGTGGGTGGGTCAGGTTACAGGCTTGGGGGCGGCTGGGGAGAAGCCCAGGAAGTGGGGCATGGTGGGCGTGGGCGGAGTTAGTTCGGAATGGGGGTTGGGGGCGGCGGGTGGATCGGAGATCCCGGAGGTGCTGGCGGGAGTCACCTGAGGTGAGGGCTGGGAAGATGTTGAAGGGGAAAGGCCAGATCCCAGGGAGGTCAGGTAAGTTGTGGAACTATTGCAGGAGTTTGGGGAGTGGGGGGAGGAGGCGGAGCTTTTGGCTAATGGGGATGTGGAGGCAGGTCCGAGACACTAGTGTTGGTCGAAAGGCACGTGCCAAGATGTACCCCCTTTCCCGGCCATAAGTTAGCTCGGGGCCAAAGCGGGGCGGTGCTCTTTTTTCCCCACACCTCATTCCCATCAGGCTCTGGGTCCCCGACCTACCCTTTGGGCAAGCCTCTGCCGGCTCTTCCAAGGTGCTAGCCCGCCAGGTGGGTGTTTGTGTGGGCAGCTTGGGAACACCTAGCTCGGGCATCTTGTTTACCATGGGGGAGGCCCTTGCACACCCCCACCCCATGTACCTGCAGAGAGACAGCCTAGCTGCCCTCACCTGAGTATCTAAGGTTCCTAGAATCTTTCCCCACCTAATTGTGACTGGAGCCTTGAGGCTCAAACCTAGAGGGTGGGCCCTCAACCACCATCTTATACGGTGGCTCCCCAGGCACTAGCTCCCTGAAGGTGAACTGGGAGGTGAGTGTATCAAGTTTTGTTCATTGTGTCTTGGAGGTTTACGATGGGGTAATTCACCAAGAAGGGAATCAAATCAGGCACCCTAGCCCAGGCCCTTGGGGTTACTGACCCAGGGGCTCTGCTGGGGTGATGTCCTGACCAGGTCCGTGCTGGTCGGGTGAGCTCATTAATTGCTCACCACCACGACCAGGTCAGCTCAGGCCTTGGGCTGGCTTATCCCAGGTCACATGAATAGAGCCCAAATCCATAATCCCCTAAGCTGGCCTTTGAGGGTCATGACTGGAGGAGCTCCCCAATCTTCCAGATTCCTCCTCAGAAATTCTCTTTCCTCTTGCCATCGCAAGGGATGGGTCAATACCCTTTCGTACAGTTTTCATGGTGTCCCAGGGGGTTGGGAAAGGGAAAGCTTTCTCAGACACCCAGTCTTTCTCATCCCCCATGCCCCATGTGGGAGCCAGGAGGTTAGAGGTGATGGAGTTGTGGACTGCCAGGGGGAGGCGGTTATGAGGATGGGGCTGGGCTGTAGAGCTGAATTTTGCTTTGCTTTCCTGGTTTGTCTTTCCCACCTTGGTCCCGGGTCAGACCACCCCAGCTTTTGTTCCTTTTCTTGGCGCTAATTGCAAAGCTGTTACCGGTGTGTCCTGAGAACATTGACTTGGGAGCTAGCACCTGAAGCAGAAGCTACAGACTGCTGGGTCGATTGGTATCAGCCAGATCTGGGTTTAATGATGGGTTGTTACCCTCATTCCTTCCCTTCCCTCAGTATCCCCATAATTCCTAGAGCTGCCTTCTATTTGGGCCCTGGCCTCCTCCCATCTTGTGGCTAGCCTCCTGGTTCTAGGAGGGGTGGGAACTGGGCCAGCAGCCCCACGTAGAGGCCTTTCCCCTGCCTGGTTGGACGGGTGGTTACCTTGACTCACACAGCTGGAACAGGGGCAGAGATTGGTCTCAGTTGGCCTTGGTGTGTGGGTGGCAGAGAAGAGGGTGGTGGGTTTGAGCCTGCACCTGGAGCTGTAGAAGGCACGTTTAGTAACTAACTGCTTTCCTGTGAGGACTTAGGATGCACAGACCTAGGGCACCAGAGGAGGCCATAATCAGGGGTGGGGGTGGTGAAAGGCGGCCATGGGGCAGTTTTATTTCACTAGGATGCCAACCCCCTGCTAGGGACTAGGGGAGCAGCCCTGAGTAACAGATCCTAGAGCCTCTCTCAGCAACTTTTATTCTAGCGAAGGTGACCCAACAAACAAATAAGAGCATTCCTGCTATTCCTACATTCATGAACTTAGTGAGACAAGGGGAAATGAGTGAGTGCTGGGGGCGGGGGGGAATGAAGAGCTTTCGATAGGAGGATGGTCAGGGAGATCTGAGCCTTGAATAATAAATCATCAGCGCGGGGCGGGGGCAAGGAGGGACATGTTCTAGGCAGACGGACAGCCCATTGAGAGTCTTTATTAAGCATGTGCCAGGCTCCTGCCAAGTGCTCTGAATATCTTCATGAGGGAAGGAGCAAGGGGTGACCCTAATGTACAGATAGACCTTAGTCCCATTTACAGAAAGGAAGCACCCAGCCTCAGAGTCTTCTGGGTCTCCCCGTCACACCAGATGCAAGTCCAGACCCCCTTGGCTTGCATCCAGGGCCTTGGCCAGGCATTGGGCAGCCCCAGTGGGTTCTGGAGCAAGGCTGTGAGAAGATGAGAGCTTTGATTGGCTTTGCTGGACTCATTGTTGGGGTCAACATGAAGCATTGGGGTTTGGTGTGGTGAGGTCTGACTGGGAATGCATCGGTGTCATTGCCAAAGCTCCTGATGGAGAAGGTGGCCTGCCCGCTGAAGTGGGGATTACTACATTTGAGACAATGGTAAGCTGCCCGGTCTTGAAGGCATGGAGGTGAGATGGGTAAAGTATGTGGGGCTTTCCAGGAGCCTCTGTTGGGTCCTCTCTCATCCTCATTACTCCTGACCACTTTCCTGGGTGCCGAGCTGCTCTGAGCACTTTTGCACATTTTGAATTTGCTCATGCCTACCATGAGCAAGCAGACCCACCTTCCTGCCTCTGATCCTGGGTCCCGTCGCCTGAGAATGGCATCCCCTTTCCCTGCTCTCCCCCCCATCCCCCAGCCCTTTGAACCACAGGGGCCATGAGGTGGAACTGGGCAGGTGGCTGTCTTGTGTCCAGTGCTTGGTTGTGGTCATTGTCCCTTCTCCCCTGCTGCCTCCTCGGTGAAGGTCTCAGCGTCCTCAGAGACCCACAGGTCTTCTATGAGGACCATGACTCTGTCCTGACTTAAGCACAGGGTGGATTAGGATGAACTAACATACTGTAGTGGAGAGAGTTAGTTAGCACTACCCTGCACCACCTGGCTTGGCCTTGCAACCCTTGGGCAAAAGTCTTGACCTCGACGCTCTTTGTTTCCTCATCTGATAAAGTGGGGACAAGCAGGCATACCTATATCTCAGTGGTTCTCCACCAGGGGCAATTCTGCCCCCTCAGGGGATACTTGGGAAATATCTGATGACATTTTTTGTTGTCACAGCTGGTCTGGCAGTGCTACTAGCCTCTAGTGGTTGCAGAGGGTGCTGCTCAACCTCATATAATGCACAGGGCGGCCCCACCATGGAACTATTCTCCTCAAGAGCAGCAGTGCTGTGGCCACCTGGTGAGGGTTACGTGAGAAGTTACTGTCTGGGTGTGGTCAGGTGATGCTGTGAAGGCACCAGGGGAGCCCCCTGTAAGTGCCGCCTGTTATGAAATCACATAAGGTTTGGGAGATGGCGAAAGGCATAAGATGACTCCGTTGCTGTCAGGGAGTTTATAGTCTGGCAAGGGCTAGGTGGATGGACAGAAGGGGACACAGCTAACAAGAACAGCTGGCATTACTGGACACTGACTGCATGGTGGGTTATTTTGTTGGTTTAATCCTTGAAACAGCCTTGTAAGGTTGCTGCTGCTGCTATTGGCCCCTTTTAAAGTTGGGAAAACTGATGTTGGGGCAAGCACTAAGATAGATAAATGTTCCTGGAAGTGAAGAGAAAGGGAAGTGTAATGCTAAGCAGGAAGCTTTGTAAGGGATATTTGAGCCTAGTAAAATAATAATAAGACTCCATTCCTAGGCCCTGCCAAGCCCTGTGTGGTGTCCAAGTGCATTTCAATAAGCCCCATCCCAGTAACCGCCCGCCCTCAGCCCCACCAGCCTCCTTTGTGTTGGAGCAATAACACCTCAGGGCTTTTGCCTGGCCTCTGCTCTTCAGTCCTTTGGGTGTGACTGTGCACTGGGAGTAGGCTGTAGCTCAGAAAGGAGGGCTTGTGGTCAGAGTGCAAGGGGGGCTGGGCTGCTGCTGGGTTCTGGAGCTGCTGCAGGCAGAGGCTAGATTGCCCAGGGCTGCCAGAAGAAAGTGGGAAGTTGGAGAGGCTGCAGGCTAGACTGCTGATCCCTGGAGTTGGCAGTGAAGGAAGGAAGAGTGGAGAAGAGCTGGGGAAACAGAAAGAACAGCACCCCACCTGGCCCTCAGAGGGCACCTGAGACCCTAGATGGGGGGTCCCCAGATGGACAGCAGATCCCATTTCTGCAGAGGACATGCCCAGCAAGGATAAAGAGCCTGGCTCTGGCCTTGGCTTGCCCTTGCTTCCCTTCCCCCACTCTGGCTTCTCTGAGCCCCAGTTTTCCTATCCCTGAAATCAGTCTAGTCATAGCTGCCTGCTGCGGGGAACAACAGAACCATGCAGAGGATGAGCCTAGCCAGCCGGAGTCAAGAAGCCTCCTGATTCTCGGACAGCAGTCAGACTGCCTCGGTGTGATTCTGGCTCCTGATCTAATCTTTAAATGACAGAAAGATTTATTTCCTCCCCCCAGAACTAGCGAGAGGAATAATTGAAGCACCCGCTCTGAACCCTCTCTGGGTACTGGTGCACAGTAGGGACAAATGTGAATGCCAGCTACTCTTGCAAATCCTATCCCCCACCATGGATTTAGTGGCTGCTTTTCAGGAAAAAAGAAGTAAGTTAAATGTGCACTGTATGCACATTAAAAAATACAGATGCCAAACAGTAGGATCTGTACAGTTAGACAGCATGTTGTGCTTCCCTAACAAACGTTTGCCTGAGCTAATTTGGTCCCAGTGGCTCTGGGTTCACCCCTGGCTATGGCTGGATCTGGCCACCTCCTACTGAGCTGGGTAAAGGATTATGGGGCTTTCCAGGAGCCTTAGTTCCTTCTTACACTTGGAGTTGGTTTCCCTTAATTGAGTCGCCCACATGTCAGTGGGCGACTAGAGCTTCCCTGGTAAAGCACCGATCAGTCCCCCCAGCCTCTGCTGGCTGGAGAACTCGGAGCTCCCTTCCCAAAGAGATGGCAATTCACACTCCCGAGAATCACCAGCCACACAAGTGGTTCCATTTGAAGCCTAGTGCACCCCAGGCTGACCCAAATCATGGTTTTCATCCGGCAGCAGTGTGAGCAGTTGTTCACATTCAGTTACATTGAGCCCAGCCTCAGAGACCCCTTTCTTTTAGTCTCATTCTTGTGAACCAGGAAAGGGGAACCAGGTTGGAGTTAATGGGAATAATTTATCCCATTTGTTCCTCAAACAACTATTGAACACCCACTGTGTGCCCAGCAGGTTCTAGGGGCAGAGGACAAAGCAGCCGGAAACGGGCCAACGCCCTGCCCCTGTGGAGCTGACACAAAACCAAGAACACATTTGCTAGATGGTGGGAAGGGTCAAGGAAGAAACACCAAACAGGAAAAGCGACCGAAGGAATTGGGTTTGGAACAGTGTCTGTCTTTGGAAATTTGAGATTGGTGACTGGGGGGGTATGAAGAGCTGTGGTCATTTGGGACAGCCTTCTAGAAGGCTCAAAAGCAGGTAGGGCCCCAATATGCATTGTAGGGGCCCTAGTGGTGTTACTCTGGACCCAGATGGTGAAAACTGGGTTTGCAGGAGTCCAAGGTGAATCTAAGGGTCTTGGCCTGAGTGGGGAACTTTCCGGTGAGAGCTGCGGCCAGAGCAGGTCTGGGGGATGGGAGCTCAGTTGTAGGCACATTGAGTTGCATCTGAGGTATGCAAATCCAGCACCCACGGGAGGTCCAGGCCAGGGGCTCCATGGCAGAGTTGTGGGTGAGTAGAGCTGTGTTTGAAGCCTGTTTCAGGCAGCCATAACAAAATAACCACAGATGGGGAGGCTTACACAGACACTTATTTTCTCACAGTTCTGGGGACTGTAAGTCCAAGATGGCCACAAGGTCGGGTTTGGTTGGGTTCTGGTGTGCTCACATGGCCTTTCCTCTGTGTGTATGCTTGGAGAGAAAAATATCTCTTTTCTTATATGGACACCAGTCCTATTGCGTTAGGACCCCACTTCTGTGACCTTGTTTAATTTTCTCCTACAGATCCTGACTCCAAGTATAAGCACACTGGGGGTTAGGGTTGGGGGGACACCAGTTCTGCCCATAGCAGAGGGCTGAACCTAGTGCCAACCTTCACCTTCCTTCACTTTTTGGGAGAACCACATCTGCTTCTTCTCCCTCAAGGCTCTGCATGCCTTCCCTGTGCCTTGAGGGTAAGACCCCAGCCCACCACTGCCTCATTAGATTGCCACTCCCTGCCCCCAGTTCTCAGCTCTTCTGGGCAAGATAAGAGTCCCCTGCATGCAAGCACATTGACTGTGTGATTCTGCATGAATGACCATGTCCCCCGCCATGCCAGGCTCCTGGACACTTCCTGGCCCGGGCAAGTGCTAGGCAAATATTTGTTGAGTAACTCGTGGGAGGTCATGGCCTCACATCCCAGTGAGACCTGCTATGGCCTCATATCTCTCTGGGATACCTGCTCAAGTCGGGACCAGGACTAGCAATGCTGGGAGGATTCTTGGCTCTTTGTGTGGGACTGAGAGCTGCCCCTCCCCTCCCTGGGGTCTAGGGTGTTGACCTGAGTGGGGAACTTTCTGGTGAGCTACGATCAGAGCAGGCTCGAGGGGACAGGAGCTCAGTTATAGGCATACTGAATTGGCATCTGAGCCGTGTGCAAATCCAGCACCCATGGGAGGTCCAAGCCAGGGTCGCATTGGCCGCATTGTGGGTGAGTAGATGGTGTTTCGAGTCTGTCTCAACTCAGGCAGCCATAACAAAATACCATAGATTGAGGCGATTTAAACAACACACACTTACTTTCTCACAGTTCTGGGGGCTGGGAGTCCAAGATGGCTGCACGGTCAGGTTCTGGTCTGCTCACATGGCCTTTCCTCTGTGTGCTCGCTTGGGGAGAATAATATCCTTGGTGCTGTGTGCCCACCTCCCTCTCCACTATTTAACACATGCCAAGTTGTGAGGAGAGAGGATTCAAATATAGTTTGCTGCCCTTGGGGAGTTTATAGTTGAGTGGGATTTTGTGTTCTCAGAGGTGAGCATAGGAGCTTGGGGTGGGAAGTATAAAGAGGAGGGTTTTCCTCTCTAGGACCCTCCCCCCCACAGAGCGGGGCGGGGGGGCGGGCAGGTATAGCTGAGATGGAGGATGAAATGTGGGCAGTAGCAGGAGAAGGGCACTCCGGGCAGGATGCACAGCTTGACCAGTGGAGGGAACAATGCAGTGGGCCTAAGGCCTGAGATAGGTTGGGGTGAGGGGCTCAGCTTGGTGGGGACAAAATCATTGGGTGGTTTGGAGACCACGACCCCTGGCTCCATCCCACCACTTTCCAGCCAGCAGGTGACCTGGGCCAGGCACCAGCTGCTTTAGACCTGTTTCCTCTGGGAGCTCATCATGGCTCTATGGCCGTTCCCTCACAGGGCCAGTGTGAGTGAGGACTTCGTGCAGGAACACATGTAGGTGGTGGTTTCTTTTGAGCCCAGCAGACTGAATTGGGAAGGGAGCCCCGGGGTAGGTCTCTGGGGTCCCCTCTGGCCCCTCATTGATCTCAAAGCCCTTTAACCCTTTGCACTCGCTTGCTTTTTTCTCGATTCCTTTATTCTACTCGGGATTTAATTTTTTTTAATACCCCAGATTTTACAAAGCGTGGCAGTAGAATAAAAAGCTGGAGTTTCTTTTCACACAAACTTATATATTTGGATTGTTTTATATTTCAAATTATTGATACATTCAAAGAGTAATTTTAATCTCTATAATTTCACCCCCGCGGTGAAACTACGTGTCGAGTGTGGCTCGACATACGAGTTGCTACCGATGCTAACCGTGTCGAGTCACACTCGACATCCGAGTGCAAAAGGTTAAGGCCTTCCCCCCACCTGTTCCTTGCAAGGGCAGCAAGGTCACATCAGGTCTCTGCAGCCCACAGACCTGCCAAGACCTAGGCACTGATTCGTTGAGCCATTTGCACTAATTGCCATGGATGCTGCACTCTGAGGTTGGGGTTCAGCCAGAATATTGGGAGATTCCTCCCTGCATTTCTGTTCTGTCTGCACTCCTGTTGCTGAGCTGCACCAATTCCCAGGGAGGAGTCTGGGCCTAAAGTCTGGCTGCTTGGGCTGGTGCCAGGCTGAGATATAGTCCCCACCCATAAAGGGGGCAGTCCTAGCATTCACCTCAGGGGAGCCCTTTGAGACTGCTTGCAGTGGTGCCTGGCCCACTAGGTACAGTTAGGGGGATCCCTCAGAATGGCCCCTGAAGCCCCAGAAGCATCCACAGCCGCATCCCTTCAGCCCTCCCTTCCCCTGCCTATAATCCCCATCAGCAGCCCTGTCGCAAACTGGACTCATCTATTCCTGCCTCGGTGCTCTGTGTGTACCTCCCTCTCCATATTTAACACATTTACAAATATTTATTGAGCCTCTTCCTCTGTTCTGATTTGCTGATCATGAACTAATCTGGCCAGAATGCCTGCCCTCATGGGGCAGTCTCCTTGGATAAGGAACTATACATACAGCTCTTAAAACGCTGTCCCCTGATTCCAGGGCATTGGATGACATCGTGGGTGGCTCTCTGTCCAGAGCCAATGACTGCTGCAGTGTGGAATGAGAGGACTCCTGTGACCCCCATTCCCCACCCCAAGGTTGGCATGGGGACTGGGGGTTCACAAAGAGAAGGCAGGCCCCATCTTTACCTCCCCTCCTTCCCTCTCTTCCCTCCCCACAGCTGTTCACTCCTTCGCTGCCACCACCACCTCTGTATTTTGTCCTGTGTTCTGGTCTCCATATTGCTGCTGGGAATTCTCCAGAGTTGGTCTGGGCCTTAGTCTCCCTTGCTCCGAGCTTCCCACTACTCACTCTCAAAAGACATTCGTCCTCACTAGGCCAAGGCTCCTCCTGTCCCCCTTTGCCGCCCTCCAGCCACACTGGCCTCCTTCCTGCCCAGGACTGTTGTGGCTCTATATGCGTCATTCCCCTACCCCTTTGCCTTGCCACTAAGGGTGACTACTAGGTAACATTCACCCCAACTATAATTAAATCTCTCCCTATATCTTCCCACTAGGAAGTGAACTCTGAGAGCCCTCCTTGCAGCCTACCAGGGGTGGGTTAGATGCATGCATCCCCATTTTACAGGTGAACAAACTGAGGCACAGAGAGGTGAGGAGCTGGCCTGAGGCCACACAGCTAGAGAGTAGTGTGGTTGGCATCAGAACTCAAGTCTGGGGCCTCTGACTTCATGGCTTGTCTGTCCTGCCTTGGTCCTCCCTCTTGGGGTGTGAGCCTTCCAAGCTGGGGGTCTGAAGCATCTTTCCAGGGGCCGGGAGCCACTCTCTCCCTTGGACACGTTGGCCTTGGTCACTTGAGCCCCAGTACTCAGAGCAGTTTCTGTTTGGCAGCCTGGGAAGGTGGGTCAGGGCTCATCTGAATGGGGCTCTCCTTCACCTTCATTGGTGCCTCAGTTTTCCCTACCTCCTCACACAGGGCCAGCTACTGGCCCATCCAGCACTGTTTGAGCTCAGGAAAGGTGCATTTCTTTCTAATGGGATTTCCTGTCTCTGCCTCCCTCCTCTGATTGTCCTAAGTGATTTTTTATGACAATGAGGAGGAGGGCACAGCCTAGGGAAATCACAGGTTGCAGTGCCCAGGCAGACCTGGTTTGAATCTTGTCCCTACCACTTACTCACCAATGACTTCGGAACAGTCCTGAACTGCCACATGACCTCAGTTTTCCAAGCTGAGTATTGGGAGTATGAAATCCTCCCCAGAGGTTTATTAACAGGATTCGGGGAGCTCATGCCCATCACCTGCATCTCCCTCCGGTTCTGCCAGATGAAGCAACTCGGTGAGTTCAGATTGAGTTTATAGAACCACGTTGACCTTATCAGCATCTATTTACAAATGGAGAAGTAGAGGTTGGGAGCTCCTGATCCCAGGAGTGAGTCAGTTCTGGAACCAGTACTCAACTTGCCCCAAAGTGCACCTCTGAGCCCATGGGTTTGTGGCTGCTTTTATTCTCTAGGCAGCCTTTTCAGAGTGAACTCAGTGTTAAAAGATAGAGCCCAAGTCTCCACAGTGTCCCAGTGCTCAGCCCATGGAGGCAGGTCAGAATGGACTTGCTAATGAAAGTTAGCTGTGAAAGCTAACAGGGGAATGAGGGAACACTAGCTGGGGGCTCTCGTTAATTCCTGCCCCGGGGCCTTTGCACACACTCCTTTCTTGTCATTTCTCTTCATCCTTCTCACCAGCCTCTCTGCTCAGGGCCTCTCTTCTTTTTTCTACCCGCTTATTCAAGACCACTATAGAAGGGATACTCTTACTCCTGGAGGAACTTTTAAAGCCACTTCATCCTTCAGTGGCCTTTTATGATTGGCCCTAGAGCAGGGGTAGGGAACATCCAACCAGGCCAGGTAAGACCCACAGAATCATTTGGTCTGGCCCTGCCAAGACATTAGGGTTGAGTTAATTAAATGTTTGACCAGATATAGCAGGCTAATTTTTAAGGTGATAATTTTGTATGGCCCGCGAATGGTGTTCCATAAATCTCCAAGTGGCCATTGGCAGGAAAAAAGTTCTCCACACCTGTCCTAGAGTATGGGACATGCCCTTCCCATGCGACCAGTTCTCCTGGGTTAGAATATGCACTGACGGAATAGGCTCTGGCTCAGAAGTGCATACTTTTTAGAGGTCCCTGGCCCCCAACCCCAGTGGTCTCCCCACCAATCAGAATAGGGGTTGAACTCCATGAGCAAGATCACAGGCAGATTCTTAAATTTGCATTTCTTTCCTACCCCAACACTTTAGGGTTAATTTACATAAATTAAATGTGTGGTATGATTTTACACATTTTTTAAAAATATTTTTTTATTGATTTCAGAGAAGAGGGAGAGAGAGATAGAAATATCAATGATGAGAGAATCATTGATTGGCTGCCTCCTGCACGCCCCCTATTTGGGATGGAGCCCACAACCTGGGCATGTGCCCTTGACCAAAATCAAACCTGGGACCCTTTAGTCCGAAGGCAGACACTCTATCCACTGAGCCAAACCAACTAGGGCTGATTTTACACATTTTATTTAAACATATTGTTTAATTTTGCAAATAGGCAATACATTCACCAGGTTAAAAATTCAAAAGACCCGTAGAATGTACCTGGCAAGTCTCATCCCCAGTTCTGCCCAGAATATGGTTTCCGTTTTATAGAGGTGCACATGCCATGTAGTTTGCCCATTTAAAGTGGACAATTGCATGCTTTTTATTTAGCATAGTCACAGAGTTATGCATCCATCATAATTTTAGAACATTTTCCATTAGTTCAAGAAGAAACCCTGTAAATTGGGTTCTTGGACTCAAATAATTCCACTTGGGGTATAGAGGTTGGGCTTTCCACACCAACAAACAGTTCTCAGACACCAAAAAAGTGTCCGAGAATTCAATTCTGTTCTGACATTACCTGGAGATTGCTTCCGAGTCCACAGGCTCAGTTCCACAAGACTGCCCCGCCAACACTCTGACAGCAGTCCCAGGCCAGGGTTACCAAGCTTCTGCTGACCGGCCACAGGAACTTTTTGCTCAGTTAATTTCTTAGAGCTGCTCACAGAACTCAGAGAAACATGTCACTTAACTAGATCTCTGGTTTATTGTAAAAGGGTATAACTCAGGAACAGCCAGATGGAAGAGCTGCATAGGGCTAGGTAAGGGGAAGGGATCCCATGCTTCCATGCCCACTCTTGACAAGCGACTCTCCAGATCTCCATAAATAGCCTGACCAGTTGTATCACTGGCTGCTGGTGATTGGTTTCATCTCTCTCTCCTCCCCAGGGGTTGGGGGACTGGAAGTTCCACCCCTCTAATCACACGTGTGGGTCCTTTAGCAACCAACTTCCATCCGAAGGTGCTTCCAAAAGTCACCTCCTTAACATAACAGAAGGCCACTCAGCACTTAGGAAATTCCAAGTGTTGCTAGAGCTGTGAGTGAGGAATTATGAAGATCCAGTACACGAGATAACATATTTTGGTCATCTGAATGACCAAATATATATTTCTTATACATCACAATATGGCACCCTGTATTCTTTGCTCATTCCCCAAACCTCCCATCATCCTAGCCCCTGACAATCACTGATCTGTTTTCTGTCTTTTTTGTTGTTGTTGTTAATCCTCACTTGAGGATCTTTTTCCATTGATTTTTTTCAGAGTGGAAGAGAGGGAAAGACAGAAATATTGATGTGAGAGAAACACATCAATTGGTTGCCTCTGTGCCCCGACCAGGGCCCAGGCTAGGGAGGAACCTGCAACCAAGATATGTGCCTTTGATTGGAATCAAACCTGGGACCTTTTGGTCCACAGGCCAAGACTCTATCCGCTGAGCCAAACTGGCTAGACCTGCTTTCTGTCTTTATGAATTTACTTGTTGTGGACATTTCCTATAAATGGGATATAATATGTGGTCCTTTTGTCTGGCTTCTTGCATTTAGCATAGTATTTTCAGTTTCGTCTAAGTCAGTGGTTGCCAACCTTTCAGACCTCACGGACCACCGGTTGGCGACTACTGGTCTAAGTTATGACATGTACTGGTTCATTCCTTTTTACGGCTGAATAATATTCCACTGTATGGATGTACCACATTTTGTTTACCCATTCATCACTTAATGGGCATTTGGATTGTTTGCACCTTTGGGCAATTGTGGGTTGTGCTGCTGTGAATATTCATGTGCAGTTTTTTCTGTGGATATATGTTTTCACTTCTCTTGCGTATAATTGTGAGGAATGGAATTCCTGGGCAGTATGGCACCTACATGCTTAACCCATTTGAGGACCTGCCAGACGGTTTTCCACGGCAGCTGCACATCTTTGCATCTCCACCAGCAGTATAGCAGGGTTCCAATTTCTCATCCTTGACAGCACATGTCTTTTTTCTTCTACCTGACCTAGTGGGTATGAAACAGTGACTTGTTGTGATTTGGATTTGCATTTCCCTGATGACTGGTGGTATTCTTACGCAATTTCAGGGGTTCTTGTCATTTAGTCATTCAACAAATAGTGGTTGAGTGTCATGTGCTCAGCACTGTAAATACTCTGGGGAAAATGGGGTGACTTGACCCTCTGGGAGTTTCCATGCCAGTGCCCTTCAGAGTTACCCTATGCATGGAGTACTAGTGATGCGTTATTGATCTCTATATTAACTCATTTCATATTTAAGCACCTGTGTGTAAGTTTGCCTTTCCCCCTTGTCTGCAAGAAACAGCATGTGGCCACCCTGTTCTGTAGCTGACATGGCTGATTTGACAGTCTGTCCTAAAGGGATGGAAGGAGTGGCTCCTGCGATTCTCTCTCTCTCTCTCTTTTTTTTTAATATATTGTTTATTGATTTCAGCGAGGGAGTGAGAGAGATAGAAACATCAATGATGAGAGGAAAATCATTGATTGGCTGTCTCCTGCATGCCCCCTACTGGGGATTGAGCTTGGAACCTGGCATGTGACCTGGTTCATAGGTTGACGCACAACCCCTGAGCCACACCAGCCAGGCAACTGCGATTCTTAAGGCCCCAGCAAACCTACCATGTGGATGCTGCTGAGAACAGGCCTGAGCATGTCACCTGACCCATCTCTCTGTCTTCCCCTGTCCCCTGCACAGCTGCCACCATGGCCCAGACCCTGCAGATGGAGATCCCGAACTTCGGCAACAGCATTCTGGAGTGCCTGAATGAGCAGCGGCTTCAGGGCCTGTACTGTGATGTGTCGGTGGTGGTTAAAGGCCATGCCTTCAAGGCCCACCGGGCCGTACTGGCTGCTAGCAGCTCCTACTTCCGGGACCTGTTCAACAGCAGCCGGAGCGCTGTGGTAGAGCTGCCGGCGGCTGTGCAGCCTCAGTCCTTCCAGCAAATCCTCAGCTTCTGCTACACGGGCCGGCTGAGCATGAATATGGGGGACCAGTTCTTGCTCATGTACACGGCTGGCTTCCTGCAGATCCAGGAGATCATGGAGAAGGGCACTGAATTCTTCCTCAAGGTGAGCTCTCCCAGCTGCGACTCCCAGGGCCTACATGCCGAGGAGGCTCCGTCTTCCGAGCCCCAGAGCCCTGTGGCTCAGACATCGAGCTGGACGGCCTGCAGCACCCCGTTGCCCCTGGTGTCCCGTGTCAAGACAGAGCAGCAGGAGTCGGACTCTGTGCAGTGCACGCCTGTGGCTAAGCGGCTGTGGGACAGCAGCCAGAAGGAGGCCGGGGTTGGCGGCAGCAGTGGTGGCAATGGTAGCCGAAAAATGGCCAGGTTCTCCACATTGGACCTGGCCGCCAACCGGCCACCTCAGCAGGCCTTGGCTGCTGCGGCAGCAGCTGCAGCAGGGGGCGTGGTGAGTGGGCCCCCCATGTCTGAGCGGACCAGCCCTGGTACCTCGAGCGCCTATACTAGTGACAGCCCAGGCTCCTATCACAATGAGGAGGACGAGGAGGAGGATGCGGGCGAGGAGGGCACAGACGAGCAATACCGGCAGATCTGCAACATGTACACCATGTATAGCATGATGAATGTCGGCCAAAGTGGTAAGGCGCCCACTCCCCCCCCCCCCCCCCCCCCCCCCCCCGTCCATCGCCACCCCTACCCATGACCCCCATCCCCAACACATACCACTCTCTCCCCCCACAGCCGAGAAGGTGGAGGCCCTCCCTGAGCAGGTGACCCCTGAATCCCGGAATCGCATCCGGGTGCGGCAAGACTTGGCGTCTCTCCCAGCCGAGCTCATCAACCAGATCGGTAACCGCTGCCACCCCAAGCTCTATGATGAGGGTGACCCCTCTGAGAAGCTAGAGCTGGTGACAGGTAAGCTGGCCTCACTTGCTCCCAAGTCCCCCTCTCCCCCCACCCTTGGCCTCGGTGCCCTCTGGGCTACTGGCCTATAGCATAGCCCCTGGCTTTGTCCTAGGGCAGCTGACACCCCTCTGTGTTGATACACATCAAAGATTGGCCTCTAGTCTTTTGCCCTGGAGGCAGATGTAAGCATTAGGGGACATCATGGCCATAAGGCAGTGGATGAGTGGCTTCTTAGGGTGGTGTGAGGGTTAACTACTGAATGGTTAAGAATTTGGCACGGAATCAGTGTGCCTGGGTGCAAGCCTCTGCTGCCTGTTCTAACTCCTAGCTGGTTGTGCTGACAAAAGCTACACATGTACTAGGTGGGCCTGGCACATTGTAGGTACCACATCTGTCCTTTTCTGAGCGCTGATGAGGCTGCCCTGGGGTGAGTTGTTGGAGAGGGTCTCTGGAGCTCCGAGAAGTGGGCCTGGCCACATGGGGAATGTGGCAGTTTAGGGCCTGACTACCCTCCCTCTCCTCCCTCTAGGCACCAATGTGTACATCACAAGGGCACAGCTCATGAACTGCCATGTCAGTGCAGGCACACGGCACAAGGTCCTGCTGCGGCGCCTCCTGGCCTCCTTCTTTGACCGGTGAGGCCCTTGCCAAAGCCCGGGGAGTAGGGAGCTGTCCCATGACCCCCACCACCACAGGGGATCTGACTCCTTCCCCGTGACCTCCCCCCAGGAACACACTGGCTAACAGCTGTGGCACTGGCATCCGCTCTTCCACCAACGACCCCAGGCGCAAACCGTTGGACAGTCGCGTCCTCCATGCTGTCAAGTGTGAGTGTCTGGCTTTCTGGAGGCGGGTTGGTGTAGGCCCTGGGGTGAGCAGATGGTCCTTTTCTCTGGTGTTGGCCTTGATAGGTGGGTATGGTTTGTTAAGGATCTGAGGTTTAATCTAGGCTTGTTGGGAGGAGGGCTATGCTGCTTAGAGATTTCTTGGGGGGGGGGGGGCGGGGACAGAGCACTGAAGGGAAGCCTGTGTCCGATGGGAGGGTGGGGGGATCTTCAAACTCAAGGTAGTTATGAAGCAACCAAGCCCCAGCCAATTGTCAGGAGAGAACTCTGGTGGAAGGAGTCTCCTAATTCCTAAATTCTGCAAATAATCCACATTTTTCAAGAGCACCGGGCCACCCTGTCAAACCATGTATGTCCTACATGTTACAGAGCTTAGTCAAGCACGGAGCCAGCTAATGTGATCTAGCATGCTCTCTGCAAGACCTCTGTTCTCTCACCTCCAAGAGGGGTTCCACGGTGTCCTGTGGGTGGAGGTGGGGGAGTCAGGACAGGCATGGCCAAGGGCCTTTTGGCGGTGTGGGAGGCAGGGCCACCTAGGCCTGAGCTGTCGCTCTCCCCGCACAGACTACTGCCAGAACTTTGCTCCGAACTTCAAGGAGAGCGAAATGAATGCCATTGCGGCTGACATGTGCACCAACGCCCGCCGCGTCGTGCGGAAGAGCTGGATTCCCAAGGGGAAGCCACCTGAGGGTGATACCTACACCACCTTCATCAGTGACACGGGCAAGCTGGAGCCGGACATGATGGGCGTGGAGCACAGCTTTGAAACAGCCAGCCATGATGGCGAGGCCGGCCCCTCAGCCGAGGCCCTCCAGTAACCCCACCAAGCCCTCCATGAGGCCGTCACACTCCCCCTCCCGTCACCCACCCACCTACCATCTTGGTCACGAGCTACTGTCTGTCCCTACCCAGGACCCGCAGGGTGCGCTGCATGCTTCGGCCTCCCGTCCCACCCCTGACCCCAATCCGAGTGGGCTGGGAGAGGGTGGCAGTGGTGCGAGCTCTGCGTGGCCTTCTCTCTCTCTCCCACACACTCGTGCACAGTCAGGGAGTACTCGCTACCCCCTCTTCTAACCCCTAGAAATTGTTTTCCCATTCCACTCAACCAGGCCAGGCAGGGGAGGGGCAGTCTAGGGGCAGTCCTCTGCTCCACCCTTCGCTGCAGCCCCATGGGATTTGCAGGGGCCCCGGGGTGCTCAGGACCCCTCCTGCCGCCACCTCCCAGTGCTTCCACGTTTCCAAAAGCGCCTTCCTGTCTCCTCCGTCTGTCCTTGCACCTGGGGCTGGGGTAGGCGAGGCTGTGGGGACTGCTCTTGTGACAGCTGAGGAAACCTGAGGCTCCGAGAAATTACACGACTGACCTAAACCGACCTAAGGTGGCAGGCGGTGGTGCGCCCAGCACCCGTCTCTCTCCCCCACCCTGTACTCGGCCTCTCTTGCCCCATCAGGCCCGTCAGACCTGAGTGGGGCAGGTCCTGAGTGAGGGATACAGACCCAGAGTTTCTGAGGAGAGGTTTTGGAGGCTCACAGGTGCGTGTGCGTGTGAATGTGGAGAAGTTTTGCTTTAAAATAAATGAAGATAAGAGGCAGTGGAACCAGGGGAGCATGCTGGCAGGCTGCTGCCCTTCCCTCCCTCCCCACCCCATCCCACGGCAGGGCTCCCAGCTCCCATCCCCTGTACATACTTTTTAAAACATTTTTTTAGCTAATGAAATATTGAAGTATAAGATTCCTTTTATTTTTCAAACCAATGGGACTATGTCTGATGTGCCCTTTGGTCCCTGGGGGCCGTGGAAGATAGAATGAGGTGAGGGGTGCGGGAGTAGGCTGAATGTGTGCGTGCATGTGGAGTATGGGTGCACGTTTCCAAGGTGGGACCCCAGGCCAGCTATCGCCTGGACTACATTTGAAGGATATCCTGGTCTTGGCCTGTTGGCAGAGCCAGCTCCTGGGGACAGGGCAGGACCCACTGCATTAATTAGCAGTTATTTGCTGAATTTTCTCTAACCATTCCTCTCTTTTCACCCTCATCCAGTGTGAGTGATTTTTTTTTTTTTTTGAGTTTTACATGTGAACCAGAGGGTTCTTTTTTTTTTTTTGCTCCCCATCCCCCTGTGCTGCTGGGTGTCATTTGACATTTTGTGTCTAGCCTTTTCCTCGCCTTTTGCCTCGCCTCTCTTCTCACTTCTGGTCTCTCCGGAGTCTGACAGCCCATGGCTTCCAGAGGCAGGAGCTTGCTAGAGATGGGTGTGGCTATCCCAATGAACCCTTGGAATCTGACTTGGAGGCCCCATCCCCCACCCTGAAGCCCCCACCAGCCTGTGGGAAGGGGGTCCCTCCAGCATCTGTTTGTGGAGTTGGAGGTGTCCGGTCTGGCTGTGATCCTGGCACTCCTCTTTCTGGTCCGAGTATGTGTGTGGGGGGTGGAGGCAAGTGTATGAGGGGGGAGTTGACACCCCCAGCTAAAGCACAAGCACCTTAGTCGCACCTCCCCTGCCCCTCATCCTGGCCTTGACACTCTACCCCAGCGTCATCCCAAAGCACAATATCCCAGTCACTTGGTGGGCTCCAGGGGCCACAGAGGGGTGGGCTGGGGTTCCAGCCAGCCCCCAAAGGAAGCAGGAGTCTCCAGGTACTCCCCACTTCCAGGCCTTAGCTGGGGGCCAGCTCCTGGGACTGGTGTCCTCTCCCTCCCCACCCTTTTTCTGGGCAGATCCCTGCCTAGCCCCCTCCCTGCCGTGTATTCAGGCAGGGCTCACCCCTGACCTTCCTCCATACCCCTGCAGCACTGGGTTGGGTGGCAGAACCCCTTGTTTCAGGAACCCCAGGAGGTGCCCCTGGCTCCAGGGGACTGTGTGTTGGTGGTGGGGGAGGGGGGTTGAGGGGCAGGGGGGGGGGATTCCTCACCAGGAGAGCCAAAGACAGGGTTGTGCCTTACCCCAGGAGCCACCCCTGTGCCCATCCACCCTGCCCTTTCAGGTGGCCTGCTGCTTTTCCTCCCCTCCCCCCCAGCCCTGCTCTGAGCTGCATGGTTCCCACCCCCACTTGGGCAGCCAGGAAGGAGCATGAATGGAGACTCACCAACGCAAAAGACTGGAGGCCTCTGGCCGCCCCTGTTCCCATAGGACAGGCCAGCTGCTGTGTCCACGTGGAGTGCCAACACCTGCCCTTCTCTGGGCTGAGCCCCCCACCCCCACCCCAGCCTGTAAGTGAGATTGCACATTAACTACTGTAAGGAGAGGAGCGCACTGGGAAATGTGAACATGAGAACATCAGTAACACTGATGAGAATAAACTAAACGCCTTTGTAACAGCCCTGCAGCATGCTACTCACTGGGGGCAGAGGGGTTGTGGCTGGGAAGGGGTGCTGCACCCGGGTCTCCTGTTCTGCAGAGCAACACCCCCACTGCCCAGGACTCGCATTGACAAATGCAACAGGGTCATGCCAAATGATCCATCATGTCGGGGGGAGGAGCAGCATGTTATTTTCAGATGGTAACACGGTACAGACCCAGGCCATCAACGGGTTCTACTTACAACACCCTTCAGACTATCCCATGTGTAGACTCACCACACTGCCCAGGGCTGTTTCTGCACACATGGCCCCTGCATGGGCATCCCATGGGAGTCCCTCCAAAGCTAGAAGGGTAGAGGCTCCCTTGAATGGGCTACTGACCCACTAGCTGCCCTGTGGTCTGACCTCCCAGACACACCCCTCCCTCCATTCTGAGTCAACACAAAGGTTGAGATGGCAAACCTAGCTGTAGAGTCCTGAGAATATGAAGTGACAAAAGTTCTATGGAGCCAAATAAAGATATGTAAGTGCCTTAGGATCCCATTCAGTCATTTCAAGCAGCCTGGGAAGGTTAGTTACCTATCTGAGGGATCCCATTGGTCAACAAAAAATCTGCTGGGAGGTGGACAAGGAGGCTACATCCCCGCCCAGGCCAGCTCCTTCCATGATGCAAGGGAATGATGTCCATGGGGATGACTAATATGGTTCAGGTTGACCCTTGCAGTCAAAAATCCATGTATAACGTTTGACACCCCCAAAATGTTACTAAGCCTACTGCTGACCAGAAGCCTTACTGATAATATAGTCGATGAGCACATATTTTGTATATGTACCATATAATGTATTCTTATAATAGGCAACAAAAAAGGTTAAGAAAATTATAAAGAATATACATT
Organism: Eptesicus fuscus; assembly: GCF_027574615.1. NCBI lineage: Eukaryota > Metazoa > Chordata > Mammalia > Chiroptera > Vespertilionidae > Eptesicus > Eptesicus fuscus. The sequence continues at coordinate 19,969,953 of NC_072478.1, forward strand.
TATAGTATTTATTTTTAAAATCAGCATATAAATGGGCCTGCACAGTTTAAACCTGTGTTGTTCAGACGTCAACTATACTACAATTCACCGGATGGCTTGGGTGTGTCTCAGTAAGACCAGCCCATTTGGAGTCCTGAAGTCCAGCATCAGCTGTCAAGGGGTTTGGGGGACCAACAGCATTGCCAACAAAAACTCAGAGGTGATGCTGCCCCACCTGACTCCCAGAAGCACATCTTTTAACACCAGAAAGACTTAGAAGCGAGTATAGAATGGGCTAAGGGAACCCAAACCATCACATAAAAAAGGAGGCTGTACATGCTTGGTTCTTTTTTGACAAATTGGCCTGATAGAATAACGTCCTCGTAACATAGAGCACTCTAGAACGTGTATATGAGTGAGTGAGATTCGTGGTTCCCACGCCTGAATGATGTGGGGGCTGGAAACATCTGGTGATAATCTAAGGTTCACAGCACTTACAAGTTTACCCAGCTTATATAGGAATCATTTCATACTCAGGAAGGAAGGCTCCATGCAAAGCCCCTAAATTTACAAACGCTGCCTTGTTAAGAGTGGCTTCACAGAGGGAACTAGAAGCCAGGTGTGCAGTGGAGCCCAGCGTTACTCGGAGGCACCTCAGAAGTGACCACTGAGCTCCATGGCTAAGGCATTTACCTACTTTGGGTACAGAACAGGCAAAAGATGTTTAGGCTGAACTTCAAACGCTCAAGAAAGATTCATGGTTTAAAATTTTCAGTGGCAATAAAATTATCCATCATGAAAACCAAGAAATTAACCAGAATAGTCTTTTTCTGCACCTAATACTGGCCACTGAAATCCCTAACATGCACACACATGCACACACCTGTGCGTGCAAACGAGGTTTAGAGTTCCCATTCAGGAAGCAGCCACAAGTTTAGAGTCAACATACCATATGATCTAAATATGTATGAAAAAGGCTGGGATTTTATTTCCAAGTTGGCACATGTAGAAGGCACAGGGGTGAATAAATGGCTTGGGGGCACTGGAAATAGAAATGGGACAGGGTGTGTCTGAGGTCCCCCTACCTCCGCCACCCCCTAAGTGCACTTGAGAAAGAACCAGTGGTGGGGGCTCCAACCAAGGGCCCTGAGGGTCCCACTGGCTCTCGATGAGAGCCTTGGGACAGCTCCCCAGACGTGACATCCTCCTCCCAGGAGGCAGGGCCCTACCAGCTCCCCCAGCTTGAGGGACCAGCCCCCTGGGAGAGCCAGGATCAGAGAGAGAAGAGCAGGATGAGAACCAGGAGAAGCACCCCCAACAGCACCACAATTGCACACCACTGTCGGCGGTCTAGGGGTAAGAGGGTCAGAAGTCATGAGGGAGGCAGCACCACCCCATGCCTCCACCCCCCCCCCCAAATTGCCTCCCCCAGAGAACTCACCACTTGTCATATGGGACACTTTGGCCATCTTCCTGAGGACCCCATCCATCCGGGACTGGGTGTGGTCCATCTCATGAGCAAAGGTGTCCAGCATGCTGCCAAGACCAAGATGGTGTAAGCCTTCGAAGGGGAGCCGGCCTCAGGCTCCCGGCCCACCCTGGGGGTCCTGGCCTCACATGCCCTGCTCATCCAGCTCCTCCCCAACGCGGCCGGACATGTGTTTCAGAACCCGGATGCTCCCAGACACCAATTCCAGCTGTTGATCCTGTTGGTCCATGATCAGCTGCAGATTGGAGAGGTGGGAACTGCTGTCATCAGGGAGACCCAAGTTCCTCCAGCCCATGACTGACCAGCCACACAAACCTGCTGTGTGGCCTGCTGCTCCTCAATGTAGCGAGAGGTGACAGAGACCACGCTGGCATCCAGCAGGTCACTGGATGGCTTCTGGGCAGTTGGCTTGCCCGTTAGCATCTGGTGGGGCACAGAACACAGCTCAGGGAAGAACACCCACTGACCAGAGAGCCAGACACAAATTTAGATGGTAGTTAGTAAGGCAGTGTTTGAAGTGCAATGGCCTGGATTCCTCAGACCCACTTAACAGCAAGGTGACAGACCCCAAGGCCATACCACTTGACCTCCCTGTGTACCAGTTTCCTCATCTGTAAAATGGGGAGAACTACAATCCCTGTTTGCTGAGGTTGGAATGAGAAAATTAATCCATGGAAAACACTTATCTATCTATATATAGAAAAGGCTAATATGCTAAGTACCCATCTGACCGGTAGCTATGATGCACAATGACCACCAGGGGGCAGACGCTCAACGCAGGAGCCGCAGTGCCGCGCACTGGCCATTTACAGAGAAACAGCACCTCGGACCTGGTGCCCACAAAGCAACCTCAGAGTGACACCCCACCAAATTGCAGCCGACACTGCCAAGACCCCATGGTGCAAAATGTGGCCCACAGCCCAGCCTGGAAATGGTGGCTGTGGGCGCCGGGTAATGATGTCACATAGCAACACCCAGCTCCCTCTCCCTAGCAATTAGCCTCCTTGGAGTTTCTTCAGCCCAGGAACACAATTTGCTTTATAGCCAGGTGGAAACATTTTACACTGTAACCAAATATCTGTGAAGCAGGTTTCCTGAGCCTCATCTCATTTGATCCTCACAAAAGTCCTGGAGTAGGTAGATAGGAGACTCAGTGGAATCCTATTTTCTTTTCATTAGCCGGAAAACGGATATTTAGAAAGCTTAGAAACTTGACCGACTGAAAAGAAGAAATGATGAACCTTGAAAGTGACTTCAGGTTTTCTCACTGCGCAGAATATAGTCAAACACTGCTGCAGTTAAATATTTCACCCTTTGTTCTCCCTGCATGATCTACAACAATAATCTGTTCATGTTGATATTTACTGCTGTGTTCCTGACAATTACCTGAAAGAGAAATTGGGGTGCTTCACTGGGCTGGAAAAAATTTAGCTAAATCAGAAAGCAGGTCTAATTAAGCAAGTTTATTCTATATATATAAAAGGCTAAGCTGACTCGCCCATGCGCGATACATATAAAACTCTCGCTAGCACCAATCACACGTATCTGTTTCGATCTGTCATTGTCAATCGTGAATTTGGTTGACACTTCTATTATAGAGAAAGGGCAAATAGCGATATTAAAATATTTCTAATTAATTTCCTTTCAATGTGCACGAATTCATGCACTGGGCCACTAGTTACCATATAAACAAGTGTGAGAATTTGGACTTTAATCCCCAAGGTAGCACACCAGGAAAGCACATAGGCACTGCTACAGGACTCCAAGCTGGTGTGGGCCTCAGCTCCCCCACCCTCCCAGATCCCATGTGGGCTTATGATGGGATGGGGAGAGGCTGGTGGTGTCACAACATACAAAGAATGGGCATACAACATAGAGGGGAAAGGTGTACAGACAGGCAGCAGGGAGCATTTGAACAAAAGGCATGAGCAGGCACACACACAAAGCAAGCACACCCACGGGGGGAAGGGTGGCGGGGGGGGGAGGAAGGTGTGCATGCACAAGGCAGATAAGATACACTCAGAGGCCAAGTTCACACACTCAGATAGGTCAAGTGCATACACAGAGGAAAAATGTAGGCATATATGCTGGAAACAGTAAACACTGAACAAAGAAAGAGGATAGGTATACAGACACCACTCATCCCTCACCACCACCCCCCCCCCCCCCCCCCTGGGAAACCAGTATAGACCTCCAGGACAAGGCAGAAGGGAGTATTATACAATCAGTGAAGGCTCAGGTATACACATACAGAAAGCAGGCAGGTAGACAGCCAAGAGGACTGCACACAAAAAGGATGGGCACTGACATATAAGGGACAGACACACTTTCCCAGGGAACAAGCAAACACACACGGAGGAGAGGCTCACCCTGAAAAATGTTTGGGGTCAGATCAAGATGCCTTACCTCTCTATTATTTCTCTCCATGAAGGCTATGGCTGCTGGGCTGACCATATGGTCCTTCATTTCCTGGGGGTGAGGACAGCATCAGAGAGTAAAGACGCCCCAACCTCCACCTTTACCCCATCACAACCTCCTGTCTCTCACCTGGACAGCTTCTCGCATCTGCTCCACGAATACCTTTCTCTCCTGCAGGTCCCCAGCTGGGAGCTTGAATTTGCCTGGGTTGGCTTCCACTATGCGTAGGCCCCGAGTCAAGAGTCAAGGCCACAGCTAGACACAACCCCCTCATCTGCCTCAAAGCCTTCAACTCCTCCCTGGTGTCCAGCCTCCCAGATCCCCCTGCCACCGCAATGGGCTCTCCCAGGTCGCCCTCCAACCCTCCAGCCCTCCAGGATATCGATGGTCTCCTCCAGGTCTTCGAGGTCCCACTCGATGCTGCGCAGGCCATTCCGCAGTTCATTGGTCGTCCAGTCCAGCTCCTCGCGTCCGACCGCGGCGCCCTCCTGCAGGAGCTCACACCAGCGCTGGTACAGCCCGCGGGCTGTGTTCACCGCCTTCTGCACCTCGCTGCAGGCAGGGGCACAGCGGGCGCGTCTGGGGGCAGGCGGGCCTTTCGCCCGCCGCTGCGCCCCCAAATGAGTGGGGGAGCTCAGAGGACCCCTACATCATCTTGCGAACCTCTCCCACTCGGCCACCGGGTGATCCCGACCCGCGCACCCCAAGACCGCTTGGCACGCTGCGGCCCGCATCCGGGCACTGGCTGGCAGGGGCCCGAGCACCCTCTGCCCTCCCCCATCACTGTCACTCACCCTCGGACTACAAAAAACGGGTCTTCGAGAGACATGTCACCGCCCCCCGTCGGAGACCGAGCCCCCTCCCTTCCGGGCCTGGTTAGCTGGTTTCCTCGCTGCGGGGGAGAGCACGCCACCACCCCCGCCCCCCGTCACGTGACCCAGGCCACCATCGAGAGCCGGACCGCGAGGAGAGAAAGAGAGGCCTCAAAAGCCGGAAGTGCAGAACTCCCGCCGCCTCCGCGGCCATCTTGGCTGTGGGCAGAGGCGGCTTTCTGTGCGCCTGCCTCCGCCCTTCGCGTCCGCTTCTCTCGCGGTTCCCCGCCTTCCCCTAGTTCTGCCTGACCAGGCTGGAGTCTGAACTCGGGGTCTCTGGGTTCGAGACCCAGCCCCTTGAATGGTTGCTGCGCAACCTCAGTTTCCCTTCCCGGCAATGTAAATAATAATAACCTCCCAGAAATCAGACGAGATTGTGGCTGGGGAAGGGGCTCGTTCGATTCGTAGATCCTTTTAACGGACTCGTTGAGCCTGCACCCGGATCCTATCCCGGGAGATCTGTCCCAGCCCCGGGTCGGGAGTGGCAGGTTTGGGAAGGGCTGGGGGAAAGGTGGTCGTCCCCACCTTCCTGCGGGCGGGGTGATGTGCGGGCATTCTGTGGGTGGTTCTCCTGAACTCTCCTCTTTTTCTCCTGCTGAGGAGGGGCACATCGAGGTCCCCATGGGGCGGAGTGGCCGCTAGTGGACGCCCCGGAGATGCTCCTGGGGGCATGGGTCTTACTGGGTGTGAGCCTGGGAGCTGCGGGAAGGTGTGGTGGTGGCGCTGAGGACTGTTTCCAGAGCAGAGGAGCCCTCTGCGTGTGGGGTCTCCCGTCTGGGGAGAGACCAGGAATGTTTGGGGAGGAATTCAACGTCTCTGTCACACAGGGGCGTTCCTTGTGGGGCTAGGGAAAGCACTTTTTTGGGGGGTGCGGGGAAGCTGAGGTCCTGATCTCCCTCTGGAGGGTGGGCGGGATCTCTGAAGTCCTCGGAGGGTCGCCCCTGGGTGTGTCAGAGTCGCTGTGTGGGGTTTTAGAGTTAGGACCTGGGTTGGGGATGTCAGAGTGGAGTCTCTGAGGGGCCGGGGTGGCGGTGGGGGTTGGGGGTGTGGGGACATTCTCAGCCGATCCCCGCAGTGTGTGGCAGGAAAGGTCGCTGAATGGGGACAGTTGTACGGGGTCTTTTAGGGATTGTTGAGTCCCCAGGGGCAGGGAGCGGGACCTCAGCGTCCTCCAAGGGTGCATGAGATAATGAATTGGGGGGGAAGGGGAGCAGTAATACCTGGGAGGGGGCCTTGTAGGGAGAAATAACTGGGAAGACGGGGATAAAGGGGCCATCACCGGGCCGCCCCTAGTGCAGGCAAGGTCTTTGTGTCGAGTGTCTGGGAGATGGCGTCAGTGGGAGCCCAGAGATCACCCCAACCCGCCCGCGGGGGGCATTCCCGGAGGGGCGTCACGCCTTCCTGGCCTCCCGGGAAGGAAGCGAAACCTTCCCCTTCGGCCCCACTGGACACGGGTCCGGAAGCCGGGGGCTCCAGACAGCCTTAGCCCGGAGCGGGGAAAGGAAGAGGGCGTGTTTGGGGGCCAGGCCCCACCCACGCCCGCCCGGCCGGAAAAAGCCGGCCATTGCCCAGGATGGAGAGCCCGGCCCCTGTCCTTATATGGGCAGCCGGAAGTGGCTCGGCCACCTGCCCTACGTCATTACTTCCAAATTTAGTCTGGATGTCGCGCGGACCCTGTGGCGGGAAGGCTCTGCGCTCCAGTCGGGTGGGCGGAGCCTCCCCTTAAAGTGCCCGTACCGCGAATGAATGGAGCCATTCAAATAATTTTGCAGCTTTTTTGGGGGGAGGAACTGGGACTAGGTTTTCTAGGAGAGGTAGCGCGTGGCGGAGGGTAGGATCGATGTTCTCTATCTGCTCTCTGCGTTGCTCGGTTTTCGCTCCTACCCCAACCGCGCCTCTTCAGGTGCTGAGGCAGAGCGCGGCCCGGTCATTTAGGGGCCGCAGCCATGGGTTCAACCGGATGTCGTGTGGCCAGGTCCTCCACATGCGTGGACGCTGGTGCGGAAGAAAACTGGGAGGATGTTCTGTGCGGAGAGCAGAGATGGCAGCCTGGGATGCGCTCATATCTGCAGACTTCCGCCGCCAGTGCAGCTGGCAACTGAGCCCCGAACCAGCCAGCTCGGCCTGTTCCGCTTACAGACAAGGGGAGTGAGGAGGGCTGGCGTGGGTTAGATACTACAGAGGTGAAGGCCTCCTTTCACTGCAATTGGCCCATTTATTCGTTTAGCAAACATTGGACTAGTCAGTCAGCCTCGGTTTCCCCACGTGAAGAAATCAGGTATAACAGCAGTACCGTCCGTGAGGGATCAATGAAATATTTATGAAAGGAAAGCCTTTAACATCGTCTGGCACGTAGTAACCAATTAATAAGTGTTAGCATTGTTATTGGTTCAAGAAACACTAATGAGACGCTCGGAACTGTGCCCACGGGGGATGTACGGGCTCAAACCCGGGTATTCCCCTGTGCGAAGGAAAACTAGCCGCCTACGACCTGCTGGGGCCAGCGAACCCGAGCACGTGGGCGGGCCCTGAGCCTCTCCCTAGGCTCCGCTCCCCTGGGCCTGCGCGCGGGCGCATTGAGGTGGTGAGGGCTGAGAGAGGAGACCACCCCAAGTGCTCAGAGGGTACTGGGGAATGCTCCCCCTCGTCCGGGCTAGTGTCCCTTTTGTCTGTCCGGTAAATTCCACCCTGTCGCTTTAAGGCTTAAGTCTCTGGCCCCAACGCGGTGGAAAGCCCGAAGCAGCGCTCTGATTGGGCGGGGCATCATGGTGACGTTACTCCGGGTACAAATGGGCCCCGGTGGCGGGCGCCCGGGCAGAGCGTCCTAGGGGTGTTACGGCGTCTGTCTGCGTGAGGAGAGAAAGCGTGAGCAAGCGCGCAGTCCGAAGTGCATCTGCTCAGCAGGGAAGTCCCCACCGTCGAGTCGCCATGGAGGTGCAAAAGGAGGCGCAACGCATTATGACCCTGTCGGTGTGGAAAATGTACCATTCGCGCATGCAGCGCGGAGGGCTGCGGCTGCACCGGAGTCTGCAGCTGTCTCTGGTCATGCGTAGCGCCCGGGAGCTTTACCTCTCGGCCAAGGTGGAAGCCCACGAGCAGCCCGAGGTGCCCTCGCCGGTCGCCCGCTCCCCTGACCCTCGCCTGCACCCACCGCGGGAAGCACCAACCGCCCCGGAAGCAGCGTCCACCGACGGTGAGCAGCCCTGCCCAGAGCCCATGGACACTCAGGAGGCGCCGAAAGCCGAGGAGACCCCTGCCCGCTGTGCCCCGAGACCCGCCAAAGTCAGCCGCAAGCGGCGGAGCAGCAGCCTCAGCGACGGCGGGGATGCCGGACTGGTCCCGAGCAAGAAAGCCCGTCTAGAAAAGGAGGACGCGGAGGAAGGGGAGTCTGCGGAGGTCCCCGATCGCCTGCAGGCCCCTCCCGCGCAAGCGGAAGGTGCCTTCCCCAATCTGGCGCGGGTCCTCCAGAGGCGCTTCTCTGGCCTCCTGAACTGCAGCCCCTCCGCGCCCCCGACAGCGCCTCCGCCGCCGGCTTGCGAGGCGAAGCCGGCCTGCCGCTCGGCGGATAGCATGCTGAACGTGCTCGTCCGGGCCGTGGTGGCTTTCTGAGGGCCCCCGAGCGCCGCTGCCGGAGTCCAGAGCGCGGGCCGAGCCGACGGCCCGAGTACACACACCCGAAGCCAGGCCACCCCCGCGGGAAGGCCCGCGGAAACGGTGGAGAGGAGCCGCGGCCCGGGAAGCTGTCGCCACCGTGTGCAGTGGCGGCGCCAAGGAACCTGAGCCGGGGCTGGGGCGCCCTCCTCCGAGACCGGCCGCGCCCACAGGTGCTGTCTTAACCGACGGGGACGTGGCCTTTCCGTCTCCTTCTGGGACTGGGTGAGGGGGGTCAGGTTCCTGACACCCCTCAGGGTCGGACTTTATTTTTCACGGGGGGCTGTGCTGCCCTTTCGAGGTTTTTCGATAGTTGGTGTCCTCGTTCCCAGCGCGGCATTCCAGGCACCCTTTCCCCTCGGGTGACATGCTTATGCAAGCGGTCATCGTTGCGTCATGGGCAGGCGCGGGGCGCTTCCTGCTGCCTTGCGTGGGTGTGGGGCCTGGGAGGGGGGCTGCCTGAGGCACAGCCCCCGCGCTTCTCCCCGCACCCCTGTGCCTTCGGGTCACGGGGAACGGATCTCATTTCAGGTTAAATTTTTTTCTCGTTTGGTGCGTCCGAGGTGGGGATGTGCGCACAGTCTCCAGCGTGACCCTCCCTCAGGCACAGACAATCAACCCAGAAGATCTTGGTCTGAATCACAGAAGTGGGGGAGGGGGTGCTCCCAGCTCTGTAAGGCTGAGCTGGGCCCGTTTGGGGAGGGGAGATTCTAGCCAGTGCGTTTGAGGGCCTCTTTACTCTGGTGGGTTCTGTTTAACTCTGTCTGGCCTTTTGCTAGAGAGACCAGATACGAAAATAAAGACCATTTAACTAAAAAGTCGACTGTCTGGTTTTCTTCCCTGGTGGGGGAGGGGCGGGATTAAGGGCCAGGAGCTGGGGGCGGCTTACTGGGGCCGCAGAAACCGGCCCGACCGGCTCCCACGTGGGCGGGAGGGGCTGGGCCCCCCTTTTCTCAGCCAGTACACTTCCGTCCTGGGCACCCTGGCGCTCTTACTCCTTAGAAGTTCCCCTACAGCCCCGGCTCAGTTGGGGTAGAGCGTCATCACTATACGCCTAAGTTTTGGGGTCCATCCCAGGTCAGGACTCGGCCAAGAGGCAACCAGTGGAGGGGTGTCCCAGCAGGGCCGTCTCTCCCTCTGTAAAATCGGTGAGTGAAATTAAAAAATAAGTTTCCCCTGCAAGTCTGGGAGAGCGAGGGCTTTCACGGTTCCTCCGTTCGGGAGGGTACTGCTGGGGACCGTGCCCCACGCGCAGTTGGGGAGCCACGCAGGTTCCCCGCACCCGGCTGCACCTGACCCACAGATTCCGTTCTGGCGGGGGACCCTTGGGGGTGGGGGGGCAGGAAGCTGAGCAGGTAAACGTGGGATCCCTCTTGATACCATGTGCCAGTCCCCGGCTGTGGGGTTTGTTTGGCTCGGACAGGAGGTATGCACCCAGCCTCAGTTTCCTCCTCTGTGGAGTCGGCCTTGAAACGGCTCCCGGGAGGAGGCTGCAGGTTTAGAAGCGCTCCTGGGAGCCTTTGTTATTTGGCTTGGCTCCACCCCAGGGGAGAAAGTCCTCATAATTCACCCGGCACTGGCCCCGAGAGGGGCCGCTGGGAGGACAAAGGAGCCGCAGGTGTGGGGAGAGGCGCGGGAAAGCACCCGCCCCACCTCCGAAAGGCTAGGTCCCCGGATCTGACCCCGAGGTGGGAGGGTGGGAGGGTGGGAGGAGGAGGATGCACGGAGGAGCCCTCACCACACCAGCCTCTTCCCCACGCCCCTCCCTGCCTCCCACCCCCGCCCAGCTATCCTCCACGGCCCTCTGATTCCTCCATGGGGAAGGTGGGAGACCGCGCCACCCAGAACTCCCCAGTGGGACGTGGGGGGGGGGGGGCTGGAGCCCCGCTCCTCCAATGGCAGCTCAATGTGTCCGCGTAGGCGCAACTCCCCTGAGACCTGGCCGGGCCCCAGGAAGTCCCCGGCTGCGGGAGGGGGCCCCACTGCGCATCCTGTCGCAGGAACCGCCGGCCCTTCCTTCCGCGGGAAGCGGTGGGGCGACTCCCGCCCCGGCCGCGGGCATTTCCGAGCCGGCCCCGGGGAGGGGCTGGAGGGGACACGGTGGGAGACAGGCCGGCACCTCACACACACACACACACACACACACACACACACACACACACACGTCACCCGTCAGAATAAGCAACATGGAGAACTTGTCACAATAACCGACATCTATGGGGCCTGGAGCTGTTAGTCCGTGACCTGGCACTAGGTTATGGGGACAGGCCCTCTGGGGATAGTTGATTGGACAATGGCTGCGAAACCGACAAATGCCGGTACCCTGAGACCCTCTGATTCCCCAAGGAAAGTTCCCAGAAGGGTGTTCACCACAGTGCTGGCTGAAATGGGCACAGATTTGAAACAACCTACGTCCCCACCCCAAAGGTAAAAGGCCTGAGCCTGACAGATCCACCCGCTCAGGCAACCGTGCTGCTGGTGGCAACGGCCAGCTGCAGAAGTTGTGGGGTGAGGAGCACAGATTTCTGCGCCCAGCCAGCCAGTTCTACTTGCTTCCTGTGCAACCTTGAGTAAGTTACTTCACCTCTCTGGGCCTCAGTTTCCCTGGCTGTAAATTTTGGAATAGTCCCTACCTCTTAGATTCATTGTAAAGACTAATCAAGATAGTACACAGGAAGTGCTTAGTAAAATGCCTGGCACAGTGTTATTTTTTTTATTGTTAAGAGGCCAGGATGACAACAGTACAGATATATATGTATGGAAAAGTGTGTGTAGATGCTGTGTTAAACCCAGAGAATTTGAAAAATAGTTCCCTCCTCCTCCAGTAGCTCAATATGAACAAGAATCTGCGTCCCCTTCCAGCTCCAGGGTTTAGCCATACCTAGTGATTTGGCAGGGTTGATTTTTTAAAAAATATATATTTTATTGATTTTTTACAGAGAGGAAGGGAGAGGGATAGAGAGCTAGAAACATCAATGAGAGAGAAACATCAATCAGCTGCCTCCTGCACACTCCCTACTGGGTACGTGCCTGCAACCAAGGTACATGCCCTTGACCAGGAATCAAACCTGGGACCCTGGAGTCCACAGGCCGACGCTCTATCCACTGAGCCAAACCGGTTAGGGCAAGGTTGATTTTTTTTTTTTTAATATATTTTATTGATTTTTTACAGAGAGGAAGAGAGAGGGATAGAGAGTTAGAAACATCGATGAGAGAGAAACATCAATCAGCTGCCTCTTGCACACCCCCTACTGGGGATGTGCCCGCAACCAAGGTACATGCCCTTGACCAGGAATCAAACCCGGGACCCTGGAGTCCGCAGGCCGACGCTCTATCCACTGAGCCAAACCGGTTAGGGCAAGGTTGATTTTTTTTTTCTCCTGCAGGCTCCATGCTCATGGTTTCTTAGTATGTTACCAGTGATTCCTGCATCAGGCCTTGGACCTCTCTGTCTACACTCACTCCTGGCAGCCTCATTCAGTTTTAGAGCTCTAAATGCCACCTCTATCTGTACTACTAAATTTAGCTATCCATCCCAGTCTCGTTGTGGGGGTCTAAGGTATTCCCAATAGAACAGGAGCCAAAGAGAATTCTTGCTGTTTCCTACCAGTCTTCCAATTCAGGACTCCTCCAAGCCTTTCCCCATCTTCCTGGCTTCCTCCTTGCCCTTGACCCCCACAATCTATTTTACACAGCAGCTGCACCGATTCTATAAAACACAAACTGGATCTTTTCACTCTCCCAGCTTTCCCCTGCTTCTAGCACACTAGCCTCCTTTCTGCTTGCAGAACAGGCCAAGCATGTTCTAGCCCCAGGGCCTTTGCACTTGCTGTTCCTTCTGCCTGCAATGCCTTTCTCCCAGATACCCACACGTCCATCTTCATTTTCTTCAGGTTTTTGCTGAAATGTCACCTCCTCCTTAGCGAGGCCTTCTTTGGCTACCTGACTAAAATAGCACCCCACTCTACTCAGACTTCCTTAGAGCACTGCTCACCATTTGAGAAGATATATTTATGTTTTACTTAGCATCTGCACCTCCATTCAAATGTTTCATGAATAAATGCCCAGCCCAGGCCAAAATGAGTGCATGAGGTTGTCTGGGGTAAGCAGATGCTAAGTGCTTAATATTTATTATCTCATTTAATCTATGGCTTCCGATGGCTCTTAGAATTTCCCAAACTTCAGACAGTTGACAGGATTTTTATCAGATCTGTGTAACAACTGTACAAGTATTATTTATCTAATTTTTAAACTTAATGGTGAATTAATCACTCACCATACTTAGAAGGTAACAGACAGTTGATAAAAGTTACAATGAAAACGAAATACTGTCATAAGATCCTGCTGAAACAGTAGCTAGTGTGAGGTTCCAGACAGCTTTCTTAGTTACAAAGGAAGATTAGCAAAGTTAAAGACACCTTGTTGCCAAAGGAGGAAGACTATCCTGCAGTCAGAGAACTAGCTGGGACTGAAAACTGAAAAGGAGGAGCTGAGAGATGTATTGTTATTTAAATGACAATGAATCAGTTTGTCCACTGACCAGAGTGAGGAAAATCCTGCTCTGGAAGAGGGACGACAGCCCGATCACTGTCCTGCTGGACCTGGGCCCAGCGCATCTCTGGCCTAATCTGGCATCGGCCTCCAGCTGTACTGACCTGCTTTTTGTTCCTCACACTTCCTGTCTTCCCAGCCACTGGGCCTTTGTATATGCTCTCTCCGGGAGTGCTTTTTCCTTCCCTGTTCACCTAAGGAAGTGTTTGCTGTGTGCCCCCATTTTGATCCAAGATCCCTATATTTGACACTTCGATCGAGAGTTACTTTTTTGTTGTAGTATTTATCACAACTAGTTTTACATTTGTTTCCGGGTTTGTCTCCTCTTCTAGCTTGTGGACTCCAAGAGGGTAGAGACAAATCTAGCAGATGCTTACTACTTAGTTTTTGTGAATGAATGAGGCCTTTGAAACTTTCCTTTGAGGTTGGTCCTGGTCCTTCTAACGTCCATTTTTTTAAAAATATATTTTTTAATTGATTTCAGAGAGGCAGGGAGTGGGAAAGAGAGATAAAAACATCAATGATGAGAGAGAATCATGGATTGGCTGCCTCCTGCACATCCCCTACTGGGGACCGAGCCCGAAACCTGGGCATATGCCCTTGACCGGAATCGAACCCGGAACCCTTCAGTCTGGAGGCCAACGCTCTATCCACTGAGCAAAACCGGCTAGGGCCGTCCATTTTTTTATAGATCTGAAAACTGAGGACCAGAGACGGAGGCCCTGAAGGAGAGCAAATAGGAGACAGCTCTAGTTGTGTCCCCCATCCTGAGATCCAACTCCCCGCTTCGCTGGGCCGGAGTGGGGGAGGGGAGAGACAGCGTCCCAGTTCAGCCTTGGGAAAGGGCCGGGCCACCGGTCGGACCACCCCAGAAACAGCACCCAGACCGGTTTGCCCGGTTCCGGGAGCCTGGGCGAGGTGCCCGCGGGAGGGGGGAAGACCGGCCTGGGGCTAGCTGTCAGCCCAGCGGGGCGGGAACCTGATCTCCACCAGGAAATTTAAGTCTCAGGCTGGGAGCTCGAGGTGGGTGAGTCACTGGCCCGGATGGGGGATGGAGCGACCTCGGTGTCCATTACAGGAGGGCGGGGCATGCAAATTCACCCCGCCCCGCGCTCTACGCCCCCTCCGGCCCCGCCCCCGGCCCCGCCCCCACCCCACTCTGCACTTCGCGGAGCAATTTGCAAGAATTCCCAGTGCAGTGGGTGGGCCCGGCCACGCTCCTCACCCCCAAACCGGTCCCTTCCGGATTCTGCCCAGACCTTCAGACGCTGGCAGCGCCCCTACCGTTACAAATACGAGGGCGGAACTCAGGGGCCACGCGGGGAGCCGGAGACCATGCGGGGAGCCCCGGGGCTGGGGTGGGGGGGCGCTGAGAATCAGGATAAAGGCGAAAAAAGCGGAAGGAAAATGGGGGTTCCTGGAGTTTGAGACTCATGCTACTTGCCCTAGCCATGGAGGATGCTGAAACCCCCCACATGTGTCCAGGGGAGCCCAGGACCCCACATCGGAGTCCAGGGGAACCCAGACCGCCCCCTCCTGTGTCCAGGGTTGCTCTTAGGAGGGCACTTTATATCTGTTTGCTGAGGTTCAGCCTCAGGGGTTATTCCACCCACTCTGTGTTCAAATGAGTTCAGGTCTCCCCAAATGTGTGTTCAGGAAAGCTGAGGCCAGGGGCTAGGGCCTGAGGCCTCCCCAGCCTCAGCTCCCCGCCTGATCTGCTGACCGTTTTGGATGGAGCCCCTCTCCGCAGAAATCTCGCTGCCTTCCAGCCTCCCGGCCCTTCCTCCCCAGATTAAACCGCCCCACACCAGCACATGGTTAACGGTCAGTTAAGAAATCATCTCAGCGTTCACCGTTTCCCCCTCCCTCCCTCCCGCCCCTAGACAGCTCTTGGGCCCCCTAGGTTCCTGCCTTCCCGGCCTGCCACCCGACTGGCCCCAATTAATTTCCTCCTCGGCCTCTCCACCCACATCTGGTTGCCAGCTGCTCGGCTTCGCCCTGCCCGCCCCGCGGGGTCTCCCAGGGAATTGCTAACAGCTCTCCTCCTTCCTGTGCCCCCCAAATATAGGCCGCCCCGCCAGAACACACAGCCCCTGCCCGCAGCGTGGGCCAGTCAGGAGCTGACGGGACATGGCGGGGAGATCTTAAGTCGGATGGAGAAGGGGTGGAGGGTGAAACTTTCTGGCCCGGAGATGCTGCTGGGGGATAAAAAGAGGGGAGTCGGGTGGAAGGAGACAGGAGCTTTCGTCTACGCTAAAGGCTCACGATCAAAGCCCTCTGGCTTCCAGATGGGCACTGTGGGGGAGGGCCTCTCCTCGGGGGCGGCCGGGCTCAGCCCCCCTCACTCGGAAAGCCCCTGAGACGTGGTGGTGACAGCTGTGCCCTAGCCCTCTGGCGAGGCGTTTCCTTTTCCAGAGCTCGCCCTCCCGGCCCTCCCGAAACGCTGGCCTGCAGCCCGCAGACACCGCAAGACACCCGCCTGGACCTCTGGAAGGGGCTCCCCACAGGGTCTTCCTGGATGAGGGAGGGGGAGGCGACTGCAGGAGAACAATGGGCTTCTGTGGCCGCCGGGCGCCAGGCGCTTCCTGTTAACCCTTTCCTGGAGGGGCAGCTGTGGGGAGCACCTCTGAGGCCGGGCCTGTTTGGGGGGGTGGGAGAGGGGGAGTGAGGGGATGGACAAAGCAAGCCAGTACACAGCGCCTTGTCTGTCCCAGGCACTGTTTGCAGAAGTGATTGGGAAACGGTGATGTGGATGCAGACCTTGCCCTCCTCGTTGGCCTCCCAGGGCAGGTCCTTTCCCCTCCAAGGCTGAGGAGTGTGCAGCCGGGGGACCGGGCGTGGCTCCCCCGGAAGCCTCCCACTCTGAGCTCGGAGAAATCCCAGGGTCTCTGGGGCCGGGCTGCGGGACCCAAGTGTCCCAGGTAAATGCAAGGCACCGCTATGTCTGCCAACACTGTCCTAGCTGCCTGCCTGCCCTGTTGCCCAGGGGTCATGCCCCCCGCCCACCCCCACCCCCAGTTACCTCACTGGTCTGGGCCTCCGTTTCCTATAGTTTGGGAAGTTCTCCCAAGGGCCTGGCTGGAGCGCAGGGCCGTCCTGAGGGGCCGGAGGGAGCTGAGCTAGAGTCTTGGAAACCCCAGCTCCACCTTGGAGCCCTGGGAAGACAAGTTGGGGAGTTCGCTGTGTTAACTGAGGCTTCATGCAAAGTCCCTCCCGTTGGCCGAGCCAGCCCGAGAAGCACCCCCAGAAGATTCTGGGAGCGTTCAAGGGCCGCTGGAGAGGCAGCATCCGGCCCCGGGGGGCTTCCGGTTCGCTGTAGAGCAGATGACACACCCTGTTCTACGAAGAGACTTGTACTGGTGCTGACTGCCAGCTGGGAGCTGTGTGCGGCTGGTATTCACTTAGTCCACCCTCCTGCGAGCCTGGGCCAGGTTAAAGCGGGCACTTTCACAGACGAAGGACTTGCACAGACGAAGGACTGAGGCACAGCGCAAATGTACATCCAATAAAACCAAGTCCACTGGTGTTTCTTTCTCTCCTGGATTTGGGTGGGAGACAGGGGTGGGTAGGGACCTTTGCTTCTATAAACCCAGCAACCAATCTCCAGTTCACAAATAAGGAGAGCGCGCCCGGGTGTCTGTCTGTCTGTCTGTCTCTCTCTCTCTCTCTCTCTCTCTCTTTCTCCTTGAGTCCACAACTGAGCACCCACCAGGTTTGCCCACTTGCTATGTGACTCTGACACTCTGACATCTTTTTCTCTCCTTTCAGAGATGAAAACATCCCTAGGGGCCAATTTGTGCACACTCACCCAGGGGATTGAAAAGGACAAAGGTGGTTTGTGTGTGTGTGCATGTGAGAGAGAGAGAGAGAGAGAGAGAGAGAGAGAGAGAGCACACGCGCATTATTTACTGAGCAAAATCAAATTGCTAGACTGGGAAGGCTGCTGCCTGGCCCCCTGGCTGGTGTCTGGAGCAGGAAGTAGCTCAGTGCTCTGCCCTTTAGACCCCAGGGCACTCAGGGAGGCCGACCGGACACCACCCTCCCAATCAGGGTCCTTTTTGAGGCCGGGAGGGGCCTGGACCTGGACTGCAGGCCAGCCGGCTGCCAACCGGCCTCCACCTGAGGCCCCTCCCTCCCTCCTCTCCTCTGTTTTGACGCACCCTTCCGGAATTAACCTTATTTTGGCTTCTTGCCCGGAGGAAGGCCAAAACAAGCCTGCAATTACTCACTGCTGCGTCCCTGGCGGCTATAGCATTCACTCAGCGTGGGGTGGGGTGGGATGGGGCTCCTGGGACCCTCTCCCCCTTGGGCTCACGCCTGCCGCACTGAGCTCCTTGGATTCCCCAGCTACCCGCCGACTCCCCACGGATGCCGTCTTATAAACAGATGCTGGAATTTTCAAAGTGCCATCACGTTGTTTGGGATAAGGCCTTGCCTTCCAAGAGGGGTGGGTGAGAAGCTGGTCAGAAACGGAGGCTTGGAGAAGGGGCACGCCCTTGGACCACCAAAGCTTTCCTTTCAGTCGGGGTGGGCGCTTCCCTCTCCCTCCTGGGGATGAGGCTACGGACGGAGGAGGGAGTGTGCGAGGGGGGGGCCTTGGGGACTCTGCAGTCAGCAGCACCTCTCTGTCCCCAGTTCCCTGGCCTCCTTCCTTCCGCCTCAGGCTTGTCCCTCTTTCTCATGACTCTCTGCCCTCGCAGTGGTCCCACCGAGAGGACAGCCACCCTGTTCCTGAAAGCTGGAGCCAGGGTCCAGCCCCAGGGCCACGTTTCCCACCCATGGACATGGCTTCTGGTGAGACCCGACAGGTGGCCAGTGGGCTTGACCCCAACACCCTACACTGAGTCTAGGCCCAGAGGCTCACACACAGCCACGCACACACGCTCGGATCGTCCCGGATTAGTACCCTAGGGCAGTGGTCGGCAAACTCATTAGTCAACAGAGCCAAATATCAACAGGACAACGACTGAAATTTCTTTTGAGAGCCCAATTTTTTAAACTTAAACTTCTTCTAATGCCACTTCTTCAAAATAGACTCGCCCAGGCCATGGTATTTTGTGGAAGAGCCACACTCAAAGGGCCAAAGAGCCGCATGTGGCTCGCGAGCCGCAGTTTGCCGACCACGGCCCTAGTGTACCTGGCCCCTGCTCTTGGTGCCTGGTGACTTCCCCTCCTGGCAGTTAGCCCGTATACTCTCGAAAATGGGGAGAAGACCCTCTACTCGCTACTCCTGCCGTCTCCCTGCTGGCTGGCCCCCACCGCTTCCCACTCAAGGTCAGCCTGAATCTTCCCGACCCTCCTCCTCTCACTCCTATTGCAACTTGAGCCCATCCAGTCCCATTGCCATGGCATCCATGGGACCCAGAAGGTCTTATGCCCCCTAATGCTTCTTCCAGGCTCAGGCACCTCAGAGGCAGCCAGCATTTACTCAGCACCCCTATGTCCCCAGCACACGCCGAGGCTGTGCCTCACCTCCAAGACAGGCAGCCACAGACAGACCTTGTCCGAGTTTACCTGGTAAGTGAGACTTGGAGTCTCAGAGCGTCAGGATGACAACCATCATGACCGCTATTGCTTACTGGTTTAAGCGTTTCATTTGTATGAACTCACGGAGTCCCTGCAACAGAGATTTATTGTGGCTCTTGCATCTCGGCCTCCACGTGAGCCACGGCCATGGCCGCATGGGCAAGCACAGGAAGCAGGGGGGAGGGGGGATGGGGCGGTAATGCTGGTGGCTTGCATCGTCACAGGATCAGCTTTGGCAAATATCACCCAGGAGACCTGGGGAAGCTGGTGTGAGGCATCACCACGTAAGGAGGAGCCAGAGCTTCTGCCCAACTGTCCACCTGGATAAACTACGGCCCTCGGTCAGGGAGCAGACACGGGCCCTCGGTCAGGGAGCAGACACGGGCCCTCGGTCAGGGAGCAGACACGGGTAAATGCTGCCAAAGGCAAGACTGGAGCTGCTCCGTCATTGACGTGGTGCGATCGATCGGCTACTACAACGTTCTGGGGAAGGGAAAGCTCCAAGGCACCTGTCACTGTGAAGGCCAAGGTCTCCAGCAGAAGAGCCGAGGAGAAGAGGAAGGGCATTGGTGGGGCCTGTGTCCTGGCAGCTTGAAGCTACATGGAGGGAAGTTCATTAAAACGGCCACAAGTTAAAAAAAAAACAAAAGTGGTATTATTCACTTTGAGGAAACTGAGGCACGGTGAGATTACATAACCGGCCTGCTACATAGAGGCTTTATGGCTAAACAGTGCCAGAGTCCGGATTTGAACCCAGGCCGATGCCAGCTGTTAACATTGGGGGCTGGGTCCCTTTCTGTGGTGGGGCCGCCCCAGGCATCAGAGGCTGTTGAGCAGCATCTCTGCTCCCCCCTCCCCCCTGCCCCCGCCCCTGCCCCGTCACTGGGTACTGTATGGAACAGTAAGAAGATAGGAGAACTCCAGGACAAGCCGAATTGGGGAACTGAGACGGATAGTAAAACGGCAGTTTATAGCCACCTAGTAAATCCTATCTTCTCTAACCAAGAACACTTAACGAAGAGTAAATGGTTTGGCCCTAGCTGGTTTGGCTCAGTGGGTACAGTGTTGAAAGGGTCCCGGGTTCGATTCCAATCAAGGGCACATGCCCATGTTGCAGGCTCGATCCCCAGTGTGGGATGTACAGGAAGGAGCAGATCAAGGATTCTCTCTCCTCATTGATTTTTTTTTTTACAAGTATTTGGGTGTGAGCAGTTTATTTTTTTATTATATTTTTTATTGATTTCAGAGAGAGAGAGAGAGAGAAAGAAACACCAATGATAAAAGAGAATCATCAATTAGCTGCCTCCTGCTTGCCCCACTGGGGATCGAGCCCACAACCCAGGCATGTGCCCCGACCGGAAATCGAACCTGTGACCTCCTGGTTCATAGGTCGACGCTCAACCATTGAGCTATTGCCGGCTGGGCGTCATTGATGTTTTTATCTCTCTCTCCCGCTCCCTTCCTCTCTGAAAACAATAAAAGTATTATTTTTTTTTTTAAAGGAGTAAATGGTTTGCAACTTCACTTCCCCAACCAGGGTAAATAGCTTAAATCATTTTAGGGAGACAGCAGAAATCCAATTAAGTGCCAACACCCAAGGACAGACAAATTAAGAAAATAAGGCTCATTTTGGTATATCAGCATAAAACTGATGAATATTCTATTGATCCACCCCTAAGAACTCCCTTAAACACCCAGCCTTTGAAACCCCTGAAAATGAAGGTCCCAGTGCATTCTCCCTCCAGGGAGCAAGCACATGCCATTCCCTTCCCCCTGCTCCTCTCCTCCCCCCACAGGCACGTATCCCCTAACCTCTGAGGGACCATGAGACTTGCACCCAGGGGAGCAATGGGCGGGAGCAGCTCATCCTGGCCTAACCCCCTGAACCTGTCTCCAAGGCCCCTTCTCGCTGACTTCCCAGTGAGCCAAAGCAGCCCAGCCAGGTATGTTTTTGCTGAGGTCAATAAATTCTTGCTTGCTTTTCTACACTTTGTCCCTCACAAAGACAAGGACCGCCCTGGCTGGTTTGACAGTGGATAGAGCATCAGCCTGTGGACTTAAGGGTCCCGGGTTCGATTCCGGTCAAGGGCATATGCCTGGGTTGCCGGCTCTGCCCCCAGTGCGGGGCGTGCAGGAGGCAGCCGATCATTGATGTTTCTATCTCTCTCTCCCTCTCCCATGATCTCTGAAATCGATAAAAATGTTAAAAAAAGAAGACAAGGACCAAAGTTTCCTTGTCTCGCTGGTAACAGTATCAGTAGGGCCTCCTTCTGCTGCCATGGCAACCCAAAGTGTTTCCAGATGTGGCTGCTGGGCGGGTGTGTGTGTGTGTGTGTGTGTGTGTGTGTGAGATGTCAGACCCATCACTTGCCTTGACTCTCCTGCCTCTACACACGTTTAGCTGCAAAATAATATCGTGTATGTTTGTGTGTTTTCCCAAATTTGCCCTGAGTCCTGGTGGAAGAGGTAATTGGCAGGTCCCAGCATCTTGGGGAGCGGCCAGTGGGGTCAGCAGGACCACCAGCCTGGGCCCAAGAATACCGTCTGCAGAGGGCGGGGTGGTGGCTCCTCAGCCCCTGTGGGGGGCCTGCTGGGCAGTAGCACCAGCCGAGCCCTAGTGGGTGGAGACGGGCAGTCCTTTTCTTCCCTCCTGGTTCCCAGGAGTGGGCGGGGGCAGCAGCAGGGGCCCTGGGAGCCAGAAGGCGTGGGGATTCCGGGATTAACCGGGTGTGGATCAGGGTGTGGGCTCCGAGACCCAAGGCCCCTGTGGGCTGGGAGGAGAAACCAGAGGCTAAAGTAGGTCTCCCCACCCACCTCCTGCCCTCAGGTCCCACCCAGCCCTGGCTCTGGGCCAGCAGCTGCCGGAATGGTGACTCAGAGCTGCTGAGCTGCGGAGAGAAACAGGGTGCGGTGTCGGGGAGACCCCCTCCCTTTCATCCTCAGCCTTCCCAGCATCCCCATCAGGACCAGGACCCTCGAGGCACATCTCAGACCTGCCACAGGGGGTTCTCCTTCCTCCTCCTTCTGTCGCTGACCCTCTCCCTCCAGTGGCTTTTGTTTTTCTTGGCACCCCACTAGGGCAGGAAGTCTAGGCCCCGGAATGACTCTGAGGCTGCAATATATTTAGGCCAAGACGAGAGTGTGTGCGTGGTTCCGAGGAGCAGCCCCGGCACTGGCTGGGCGGCCCGAGGAGCGAGGCCCTGAGCCAGTGTGGGGAGGCTCCTACCTTCTCCCTCTTAAAGGCAGAGCGCTCCTCTTTCCCAGGGGCCCAGGGAGCTGGAGACAGAGTGGGAAGAACCAGGGAACGCTCCAGAAGGAAGGCCTGCCCTGCCCAGTGCCAGATGCATTTATGTCTTGACGACTAGGATCATTTACAGCCGAAAACCTGAGGCCCAGAGAGGCCGAGCGGGAGGTTGCTCAGGGGAGAAGCGAAGGTGCCAGGGTGTGCCTTCTGGCCTGGCTGGCTGCAGAGCCGGCGTGCTGCTGTCCCATTCGGGTGCATTCATTCATTCATTCACTCACGCAGCCCTACGTGGCTTAGCCTGGGTCAGACGGACATGAGGTCTGCAGAAAAGCAAGAGGCAAACTGGATCCCTCCCCCTTCTCCTACCTGCCCCCTCATCCTCCGGCCTGGAAGACACCTCCAAGGCCGGCCTCTCAGGAGCTCTGAGCCGCTCCCGCACAGCACGTGTCCCAGTCGTCTCCCGTCCTTTTCGTGTGTTACCTTTTTGGTTTGTTGATGTCGTTGTTGACTCGCTCTGTCTCCTCCACCTGACGGAGCCCATGAGGATAGTAACGGTGCGGGCGCCGGGCATCCCAGCCTGGACCTGGGCCTGCAACAGCTGCTCCGTCTACACTTGAAGGAGCAGCGGGAAGGGCTGGCGCTGGAGGGGGAAATGAGTGCCGGGGAGAGTGGGTGGACGGAGGCAGGAGGTGGGCGCCTGAGCGGGCGGCCGGGGCTGGCTGAGTGGGAGCTGCCGTTCGGCTGATGGAGGAGCAGGGGGCGTGGAAGTGGCATCAGGTGAGGGACGGCCAAAGGACAGGTGCATGATGTTACTGCATCCAAAACCTTCCTGCAGGCGCACGCAGAGCCGCCCGGGAAGGCCAGCCAGCCGGAGCCCCATGCCCCCCACGAGGGGGTAACTGCCTGGGGCAGGCTTGACTGGCCTCAGCGGAGGGCATCCCTCGCAATCTGTAATTTCCAGGGCCTACCTCCGGGCCGAGGAGAGAAGCCTTTGCAAAGTCAGACTTGGCTGTCCCCCAACTGGCTGGCCTCCTTCTGTCTGATTTGAAATGCCGGCCTGTCACAGTGTCTGCGTGCAAGCGCTCGCCTGCTCCTCTCCGCGGGGGAGTGTTTGCAGTGCTGGGCAGTGAGGGGGCGGCATCTCTCAGCAAGCCAGTGGCCATGGCCCACCCCTGCGCCTGCTCTGCGGTTCTTTTTATATCTCACATTTACAGAAAGCCGAAACATCTGAGCCTGGGCCTGGCCCGGCAGGCGGCTGGAGGCTGCAACGGAAGGGGAAAGCAGAGGGCGGGAGGGGGCGGTGTGTGAACCCAGTCTGGAGGGAGGCTGGCCGGGTCAGGGGCGGCGCTGGCTTCCTCCCAGCAGCCCGGCAGCATCAGATGGCGCCGAGCTCTATTTAAAGGCGCTTTCTCGGCCTCCACTCTGGGGGCCTCACGTGGATAAATGAATCAGAGGGATGCCTGGTGTAGCCCCAACGCCTGCCTCAGTCTGCCCCAAGGAGCTGGAAACATTTCCCCAAAAAAGCAGTCCTGTGGAAGCTCCATCGGGGTCCCTGTTGACCTGGGCCGCCCTCCCCCACCCCGATCCGGGGCTCTGTACCAGGCTAGGGGGTGACCCCTGACCCAGGGTGCCCACAGGCAGCTGAGAGCCAGCGATGGCTCCTGGGCATACGTGGTGGCCTCTGCAGCAGCCACCTCCTTCTGGAGGCAAAGGTCAGGTCACGTTCTCTCGCTTTTATAGTATCAAGAGCTGCTGTGGTTGGCGCTGTGTGCACACACCCAGGGCCAGATAGCCCCAGGGGTCCGTGTACAAGCGTTCTCCCTATCTGACTCCAAGTTGACTGATTAGAAGCCTGAGGTCCCCGGTTGAGACGAGCGTTCGTCCATTCGGGCTGCTATCACAGAATACCACAGACTGGGTGGCTGATAAACAACAGACATTTATTTATTCCTCACAGCCCGGAGGCCGGAAGCCCAGTATTAAGCGGTTGGCAGGTTTGGTGTCTGGTGAGGCCACCTTTCTGTGTCCTCGCATGGTGGAAGGGATGAGGGAGCTCTCTGGGTCTCCCTCTCTCTCCTTTTTTTTTTTTTTTTCCTGTTAATTCTCACATGAGGATCTTTTCTACATTGATTTTTAGAGAGAAACATCGATGTGAGAGAGACACATTGATTGGCTGCCTCCTGCACATGCCCCAACAGGGGCTGGGGATCGAACCTGCAACCCAGGTACATGCCCTTGACTGGAAATTGAACGCATAACCCTTCGGTGCTCAGCTGATGTTCTGACTACTGAGAAACACAGGCCAGGGCTGGGTCCCTTTTTAAAAAAATATATATTTTTATTCATTTCAGAGAGGGAGGGAGAGGGACAGAGAGATACAAACATCAATGGTGAGAGAGAATCATTGATTGGCTGCCTCCTGCATGCCCCACATAGGATGGAGCCCACAGCCCGAGCATTCACCCTGACCGGGAATCGAACTGTGAACTCCTGGTTCATAGGTCGATGCTCAACCACTGAGCACGCCGGCAGGCTGGGTCTCTTTTATCAGGGCACTAATCCCATTCACGAGGGCTCCACCCTTATGACCTAATCACCTCCCAAAGGCCTTATCTCCAAATACCATGACATGGGGGGTTGGGTGTTAAGATATGATTGGGGGAGGGGGGGCACAGACATTCAGTCCATAACAGGATGTATGTGTCTGTAGGTGGCAGAGCAGGGGTGGAGGACCCTGCTATGCAGGTGTCACGGCAGCACCGAGGCCCCCAGATGAGTGGGTTCGGCACCTGGACACGTGGGCAATGGTGGGGGTGACGCGCAGGTGCAACAGAACTGGAGACTGAGAGGTGCGAGGCTGCCCTGCGCGGCCCAGGATGGTCGCCATGAGCCACAAGCGCTCGAAACGCAGCTGGTCCAGACTGAGCTGTGCTCTGAGTGAAAAATACACATTGGGCTTCAGAGACTTCAGTAAGGAAAAAGAACGTAAAGGATTGCAATAATGTTCACATTGGTTACACGTTGACATGATTATCTGTTGGCTATGTTGTGTTAAACAAACGTATTATTCAACGTAATTTTATCTTCCTCAAAAAGCCAAGCATCCAGTTATCATAGAACCCGGCAATCCCACCTCTAGGTCTAGACTCCAAAAGAATTGAGAACAGGTGTGCAAACAAGAACATGGACAGGCATATACACAGCCGCGCTGTCACCGAAAGGCGGGAACAACCCAGCTGTCCATCAACAGGTGGATGAATGGGCAAAACGCGGCCCATCCACTCAGTGGAATATCATTCACCTGTAAAAAGGAATGAAGTCCTGCCCCATGTTACAATGTGGATGAACCATGAAAACATTATGCTGGCCCTGGCCGGTTTGGCTCAGTGGATAGACCGTCGGCATGTGGACTGAACGGTCCTGGGTTTGATTCCGGTCAAGGGCACATGCCCGGGTTGTGGGTTCGATCCCCAGTAGGGGGGCATGCAGGAGGCAGCTGATCAATGATTCTCTCTCATCATTGATGTTTTTATCTCTCCCTCTCCCTTCCTCTCTAAAATCAATACAAATATATTAAAAAACAAAAAACATTTTGCTGGCCCTGGCCGGTGGTTAGAGCGTTGGCCCTCCCACCAAATGGGACTCCATTCCCGTCCCGGTCAAGGTGTGCAGGAGGCAACCAATTGATGTTTCTCTCTCTTCTCTTCTCTGTCTCTCTCTCTTCTCTCTCTTCTCTCTCTCTCTCTCTCTCTTTTCTCTCTCTCCCTCTCTCTCCCTCCCTTCCTTCCTTCTACCCTCTCTAAAAATCAATGGGAAAAATATGCTCAGGTGAGGAAGGAAGGAAGGAAGAAAGAAGGAAGGAAGGAAGGAAGGAAGGAAGGAAAGAAAGAAGGAAGGACGGAGCCATTATGCTGGTCGCTGCCAAGACCAAGATGGCCGTGAGAATCGCTGCCTTCATCAAGGATGCCTGGGCCAAGGAGCCGGTTCTGGTCGCGTCCTGCGCCCTTAGGAGCCTCTCTGCTTCAGCCCCGACACCAAGTCCGCCATCATGATCAATGAGATCACACCCTACAACTACCAGTGCCCGCCCGAGATGATGGGGACATGCCCAGCCACCCCCAGGGCCCCCAGGGCCGAAGCCTGGAGTGGCTGAAGAAACTGTGAACCCCTCCACTGACAGGGAGGAGGTCCCCTCCCCTGTGGCTCCCAATAAAATGTGAAAACCGAAAAGAAAAAAAAAAAGAAAGAAAAAAAGGAGAAGCCATTATGCTGAATGAAAGAAGCCA
Source organism: Eptesicus fuscus (assembly GCF_027574615.1). Taxonomy (NCBI): domain Eukaryota; kingdom Metazoa; phylum Chordata; class Mammalia; order Chiroptera; family Vespertilionidae; genus Eptesicus; species Eptesicus fuscus. The sequence goes on from NC_072478.1 coordinate 19,995,969, forward strand.
GACTAGAAGGTCACTTATTGTGTGACCCCGTTTATGTGAAATGTCCAGAACAAGCAAATCTATAGAGACCAGAAGTAGATTGCTGGTTGCCACCAGAGGCTGAGGGGTGTGTGTGTGTGTGTGTGTGTGTGTGTGTGTGTGACTGGGAGTGGGGTTTATCTTGGGGTGATGAAAATATTTTGAAATGAGGAGGGTGGTGGTTGCACAATATTGTGAATGTTCTCAATGCTGTGGAATTATACAACGTAAGCGGTTGAGTCTATGTGCATTTCATCTATATTAAAAAAACACACAAAAACACTGAAAACCAATTTTATCTGCTCCTTTTCATTGCCTTTATGGTGGTGCCAGAATATTTAAACATGACTCGACTCACTTTATTTTTATTTATTTACTTTTTGTTGTTGTTAATCCTCACCTGAGGATATTTTTCCATTGATTTTTAGGGAGAGTGGAAGGGAGAGAGAAAGAGAGAAAAATCAACGTGAGAGAATCATCAACTGGTTGCCTCCTGCATGTGCCCTGACCAGGGCCCGGGCTGGGGAGGAGCCTGCAATCAAGGTACATGCCCTTGACCAGAATCGAACCTGGGACCCTTTAGTCCACAGGCCGACGCTATATCCACCGAGCCAAACCGGCCAGGGCTCCACGACTCACTTTATTTATTTTTAAAAAATATTTTATTGATTTTTTACAGAGAGGAAGGTAGAGAAAGAGTTAGAAACATCGATGAGAGAGAAACATCGATCAGCTGCCTCCTGCACACCTCCCACTGGGGATGTGCCCGCAACCAAGGTACATGCCCTTGATCGGAATCGAACCTGGGACCCTTTCAGTCCGCAGGCCGACGCTCTATCCACCGAGCCAAACCGGCCAGGGCTCCAGAACTCACTTTAAATGGACTAGACCACTGTGCCTCCGGGGGGGAAATCCGATCACCCAGCCGGTGAAAACCCTCAGGACCGGCTGACCCAGAGCAGGGCACTGTGAGGGCTAAGTGGGGAGAAGAGCTCCAATTACCCTCCCCTGCCCACCAGGGGGCTTTTGATTCATTTTTCAGGTCATGGGGCAACATGACCTCACTCTCCCTGCCCAGAGAGAGAGGGGTGGAGGATGGAGATTTGTGCAATACCTTGAGCCACCTTGAACTTTTCACCACCTGAAGTTCAAAGACCTGAGGGGCATGCCCTCACCCTCCTGGAGGCAGCAGGGCTGGCTAAAGGGAAGCCAATGGGCGCTGAGTCAAGGTCCTTTACCCCTACAGGCCTGGGGCAGGACCTGGGGCAAATGAGAACTTTCTGGCCCTCAGTTTTCTGATCTGAGTGTCTCCCTCGCCCTGGCCAGTGTGGCTCAGTCGGTTGGGTGTTGTCCCCTGCACGGAAAGGTTGGGGGTTTGATTCCCATGATCCCAGGTAGGGGGCGAGGCAGCCCATCGATGTTTCTCTCTCTCTCTCTCTCTTTCTCTCTCTCCCCCCCTTCCTCTCTCTCTCAAATAAATAAATAATATAAATAAATCAATAAAAAATCTTTCAAATAAGAGAACGCATCTCCCTCATCTGCTTCTCCTAGCGGCCCCTTCTCTCATCGTGCTCCCAGAACTCCTCTGCTGGCCTTCTCTCCCCTCTGGGCAATTCCTGAGAAAAGGCGGAGGCAGAAATGTAGAGGCTCACAGGGTCCTCCTCGGTCATCTACTTTATTTTTAAAAGATATATTTTATTGATTTTTTTACAGAGAGGAAGGGAGAGGGATAGAGAGTTAGAAACATCGATGAGAGAGAAAGATCGATCAGCTGCCTCCTGCACACCCCCTACGTGGGGATGTGCCCTCAACCAAGGCACATGCCCTTGACCAGAATCGAACCTGGGACCTTTGAGTCCGCAGGCCGACGCTCTATCCACTGAGCCAAACCGGTTAGGGCTGGGTCACTTACTTTAGAGTCGTCGTTAAAAAGTTATTTCGATAGGCAGGGCATTTACATCCGTGATGTCCAGGCTGGTCCTGCTCTGTCCCTGGAGCAGCGGGTGAGGGTGCTCTCAGGCCCCCCACTGCCTCCTCTCCTCTCCTTGCAGCGCTGCGCTGGTTGGTCCCGGACCCGTTGTTACAGCGATCATGCCTTTGGCTATTCACCGTCTGGCCTCTAGGTGGCGCTGCCTGTCTGGTGCACCTTGCCTGTCCTGCGTGTGCAACCTCAGCCCAACCAGCTGTCCCTCTGGGTACTCCTTGGGGCCAGGAGCTGGGGATACAACCTTGAACGAGGCCCGGGCCTTGGTTTTGGGGGAGGGGTTTGAGTCAAATTTAGTTGTCTAATGGATCGATTATTATAATGTGATCTTTGATAGGCCAGGAAGATCTGGGGCTCAGGAACTGCTTTATTATTTTTACTTACTGATTTTGAGAGAGTTGTTGTTCCACTTATTTAAGCCTTCATTGGTTGTATGTGTCCTGACTGGTGTGGAGCGATCAAACCCGAAACCTTGGCATATTAGTGTTGGGACGATGCTATAACCAACTTAGCTACCCAGCCAGGACCTGTCTGTACACCTTTAATAACTGTTTCCAAATTACAAAAGCCGCCCGGCCAGTGTAACTCAGTGGTTGAGCATTGACCTATGAACCAGGAGGTCACAGTTCCATTCCCAGTCAGGGCACATGCCTGGGTTGCGAGCTCGATCCTCAGTGTAGGGGTGTGCAAGAGGCAGCAATTCAATGATTCCCTCTCATCATTGGTGCTTCTATCCCTCTATAGCTCTCCATTTCTTTCTGAAGTCAATAAAAATATTTGAAAATAAAAACACAAATTACAAAAGCCATCGTGTGTTTTGGAGACCTAACAGTGCCTTCCCAGTCCTCTCTGGATGTAACTGCCGCCCGCAGGGGAGGTGTATTCTCCTTTCAGATCCTTTTCAATGGAGCTCAGATGGCCAGGCCTTTCTCACAGTTAAGAGCTGGAGCAGGGTGGGTGAGGGAGAAGGTGCTGGGGGAGAGCTGGGCCTGGGCAGAACAGTGTGGGGAGCTGGGACTGGGCTGAAGCGCCATCGCTTGCAGGGCCTGAGGTGGTGGCTGTGACAGGGGGACCACAGAGGGGCACGGTGTGCTGTTCTGGGCAAGGACAGGAGGCTAGAAGGAGCGTGGGTGTCACACTTATCGGAGGGGGCTGTCGTGGCAGATCCAGGGCAGGGGACCTGGCCCTGAGTGGATCTGCCTAGGGCCAGCTGGTAGTGTGTAGGTTCTTGACTTCATGTAGGAAAGATTTCACACTAGTCCAGGTGACTAAGAGGGTACATGTATTGAAGCTGAGGACAGTGCCCTGGTCGGGTGGCTCAGTGGGTTGGAGCATTGTCCTGTACACCAAAAGGTTGTGGGTTTGATTCCCAGTCAGGGCATATACCTACGCTATGGGTTTGATCCCAGTCAGGACGTGTAGGGGAGGCAACCGATCTCACATTCATCTCTCTCTCTCTCTCTCTCCCTTCCTTTCTCTATAACATCAATTAAAAAACAACAACAAAACCCACACATGTCCTTGGGTGAGGATTAAAAAAGAAAAAAGCTGGGGACAATGAAACAAGGAAGGGCTCAGCATAGAAGCAGCAGCAGGAGAGCCCAGGCTGGGAAGTCAAAGAAAAGGGGGCCTTGGAGACAGGTTCAGGGGGTGAGCCTGGGGCAAGCAGCTGCTGCCCACTGCTCCCCTGGTTGCAAGTCTTGTGGGGTCCCTTAGGGTTGAGGAGATGCATGCCTGTGGGGGATGAAGATGGAAGGAGAGAGGGGGAGGGGAGTGGCAGGGCGTGCTCCCGAGGGAGGGCACGGTGCAGCCTGTGTTTTGAGGGCTTTTTCTCTCTCCTGCAGGTGGGAATTGGGGGGCGTCTCCGGGGAGGATTTCGGCAGAATATTCGTCACCTTTCCAGGTGTGCATTTTCAGGGTCCTGGTCTCTACTGATGGGTCAGTGCCAGGGCCTTTAATCACTGCAGCCAGTCCTGGCGTTGCTCACCTGGTTTTGCTGCTTTTCTGGGCCTGGAGCTGGAAACACAACTGAGGCCTCGAGGTTATCTCTAGGGAGGCGACCTTCTGTATCTGGCTGTTGTGTATAAGCCTCACGCTAAGGTATTCTGCTCTAGCTCGGCCAGTTTGTTCAGCCATCTGTCTCCGTTTCCCGATTCCACGCGTCCTGGCTTGTGGCCTGTCTCGGAGTGACGGTGGTTCCCTGTCCATGCCCTGTGCGGGCTCTACCCCGGCCAGTAGCCCCGTTTGCTCATCCTCTGCAGCTTCTCCGTCTGGCCTTCAGCAGGTGCTCAGCTGGCTTAGTCCGTTGGGGCTGCTATAGGAGAATGCTTCCGCGTGAAGCTTACACACAACAGACATTTATTTCTTGCTGTTCCCGAGGCTGGAAGCCCAAGATCAAGGTCCAGCAACTCCGTGTCTGGTGAGGGCTCTCTCCCTGGTTCACCGATGGCGTCTTCTTGCTGTGTCCTCACAGGCATCGAGGACAAGGGAGCTCTGACAGGAGGTTCGGAGGTGGCCGAAATCACATTACCGCAGGCCAGAGCGTGGGGAGAAGAGACAAAGGGGTTAATCCGTTAACAACGGCAGCAAAACCAGCAAAGAACTGCTCACACTCCGTTAGTGTATGTTGGAATTAATAAATGAACTGCCGGCCAGGGCCAGTGTGGATCAGTTGGTTGGGCACTGGGGGGGTCGCTGGTTCGATTCCTGGTCAGGGTACATGCCTGGGTATCGGGCTCAATCAAACCCCAGTCGGGTGTGTGTGTGTGTGTGTGTGTGTGTGTGTGTGTGAATCTATGTTTCTCTCTGGTATCAATGTTTCCCTCTCTCCCCCTCTCCCTTCATCTCTAAAAAAAAAATAAAAAAAAAATCAATAAAAAAAGCACATATTAAAAAAGAAAACAACTTCCAGGTGGCTATTTCTGAGATTGTCTAAAAAGAGAATAGCAACAAAAAAAAAAAAAAAAAAAAAAAAAAGGGAGAGAGAATAGGCAGGTGCAATGGAACCCCAGGAGCCCCACGTTCTTGTTTCCACATGAGCTTTGCGGCCTCTGCTGGCCTATCCCAGAGCTGGCCTGGCCTCAGCGTCTCCCACCCTCTGTGTCTAGAGCTAATTAATGTAAGTCCTTTCAGAGCAGCTTACATTTTCTTCCCCCAACTTGACGTATAAAAATGCTTGCAAAACTCCTACCCAGCCATGCCGCCGGCGGGTTAGACTCTATGCCCCAGGACCGGTCCTTTTTTGTGTGTGTACTAGCAATGGCCTAATGAACTCATTCTTTTTAATTTAAAAAAATTTTTTATTGACTTCAGAGAGGAAGGGAGCGGGAGATAGAAACATCAATGATGAGAGAGAATCGTTGATCGGCTGTCTCCTGCCCTCCCCCGAATCCAGCCCACAACCCGAGGATGTGCCCTAACCAGGAATCGAACCATGACCTCCTGGTGTATAGGCTGATACTCAAACACTGAGCCACGCCGGCCGGGCAGGAAGGCACTTTGGATGTTACTGGTTTGTTATAAAGAATTCAAATTAAACTGCCAGAGGAAGGGGTCCTGAGAGCCAGAGCTCCTGTCCCCGTGAAGTTGGGATGTCCCACTTGGGGAGCTCTCCTTACATCTTTGTTTCTATCCCCCAATCTCTATCCCCCCTATTGTTCCCAGAGGTTGGAGGTGGCCAGAAAGTTCCCACCCTCTATGGTCTTTCTGGAGACCAGCCCCCATTCTAAAGCAACCTAGGGAACCCCACCCTAAGTTACCTCATTAGCATAAACACAGCTGTACCCTAAAGGGGTTCCATATGAATAACAAAAGATACTCCTATGACTCAGGAAATACCAAGGGTTTTAGGAGCTCTGTGCCGGGAACTGGGGACAAAGACCAAGTATATGATTAAACTACCGGGACCTTATTTGGAAATAGGGTCTTTGCAGATGTAATGAAGGTAAGGATGGAAATGAGCTCAGACTAGATGGAGGGGATCCTAAATCCAGTGAATGTGTCTTCATAAAAGACAGAAAAGGACACACAGAGACACCGGAAACGAGGCCGAGTGAAGACAGAGGCCGAGACTGAAGTGAGGCAGCCACAAGCCAAGGAACGCAGGGCCACCAGAAACGGGAAGGTGGCGGTGGGTGGGTGTATTCTGCTTCAGACCCTTCAGTGTGGCTTGGAAACCCTGCTGACACCTTCATTTCAGACTTCTTGCCTCCTGAATTGTGAGAGAATACATTTCTGTTGTTTTAAGCCACCGAGCCTGTGGTGATTTTTTTTTTTTTTTTTTTAAATATATTTTATTGATTTTTTACAGAGAGGAAGAGAGAGGGATAGAGAGCCAGAAACATCAATGAGAGAGAAACATCGATCAGCTGCCTCTTGCACACCCCCTACTGGGGATGTGCCCGCAACCAAGGTACATGCCCTTGACCGGAATCGAACCTGGGACCCTTGAGTCCGCAGGCCGACGCTCTATCCACTGAGCCAAACCGGTTTCGGCCTGTGGTGATTTTTTAAGGCAGTCCTAGACCAATATTACTGCTATTTCATTAATTTTGTTAATCCTCACCCGAGGACACGTTCCCATTGATTTTTAGAGAGAGTGGAAGAGAGGGGGAGAGACGGAGAGAGAGAAACATCTATGGGAGAGCGACACATCAACTTGGTTGCACCCCCACCGGGGCCCGGGATGGAGCCTGCAACCGAGGTACATGCCTTTGACCAGAATTGAACCCGTGACCCTTCAGTCTGCAGGGCAATGCTCTATCCACTGAGCCACACCGGCTGAAGATATTTCATTAATTTTGTAAAAGTTTTGTTTTTATTAAACTTAAATGTTTTGTCTCTCTAAGCACTGGTCGCTGTAAGATACTGGCTTTGCTGAGCTGGTGAGGCTTTCCTGCTGAGTGTCCTGTCCTCATACGCCCCCTTCTGGTTGTTTCTCTAAAATCAGGCCTTCACCTCAGTGCTGCCTGTGTTTCAGGTAGTTGGGGAGCGCTATTTGGTGACCCAGCACAGATCCGTCTCTCCCAAGATCTGACTCACCCAACCATGACCCCCAAACCCTTTGGCAGCTGATGGGAGTCAGGGTATGCTCCCCCAAATATATCACTTCGGCGTAGGATCATTTTGAGTTGAAGGCAATTGAGAATCAACAGATGCAGGGAGTTCTCTGCCCTCCTTTCTGCCTACAAGCAGCGAATACTTTTCCCTCTGAGAAGGTGACATGAATTTTCCTTTGTGGTGTCTCTGCCGGCTGTACTAGGGAGAGGAGAGGGACTGGTATCACTGGAAATGGAGAGCCAGGACTGAGCTGAGTCTGCATCAACAAACCTACTAAAATCCCCTTTACATTTCTTTAGTTCCCCCCTTTATTTCCTAGTCATTTCCCCACAATTTATAGTCCCTTGATGCTCAAGTCCCTTTTCCTTTGTTTCAAATGATATAGAAGTCCCTGAGTCAAAACGCTTCTTCGAATTCCACTTATTTTCTGTGACTTTCCTTTTCTGTAAGTATTACTAAAAATCGTGTGCCTTCTCTCCTGTTAATCTGCCACTTGTTAGTTTAATTCACGGGCCTCCGTCACTGAACCGAAGAGGGTAGATGGAAAATGCTGCCTCCCTGACACAGCAGAGGGTCCCGTTTCACAGACAGGACGTTAAGACTCCGAGAAGTAGCGTTGGAGGCGGTGGGGTGCAGGGAGAGGGTAGCAGTTCCTTCAGGCCTTAAGGACCTGTCTGAAATGGGGCCTGGATCTCTTGGATATTTGTGCCCCAGAAAGGGAGCTGCCCAGGGCATTCGCGCAGCAGCCCTGGCCCTCAGAGCCTCTTTCCCTGCCCCTTCTTCAGGTTCCCAGGCCATGTGGCTCAGGCCAGGCACTGAGATGTGAGACCAGGGCGGGAGGCGAGTCCTCCTCTGCCTCTTCATTCCCTGATCCCTCCTCCCTCCACCTGTGTCCACTGGGCAACGTACACTCACTCCAGC